>NC_133772.1:76568609-76592843 GCF_003597395.2 Chelonoidis abingdonii
AGCGGTCACCTCACCAGGCCTCAATCGTTCCTTGGCTCACTTTTTTCCCTTTCTTCACTAGCACTATGTTAGCATTCTCCGTACCTACGGTACCCCCCTTGACGTTTACTGCTCCATTCCACCTTCTGCTATACAGTGAAGAGTGAGGGGGCTCGCCGCAGTTATCATGTGCAATGTTCCCTACTCAGCTTAGTTCATTGTCTACCACTCATGGCTTAGTGTCCCCACTACGCTGACCAGTTATGTGAGTCCACTAGCACTTGTGTTGCTATCCTGTTACCGGTGTGCCACTTGCCCACAGACATCCTCTGCAGCATAAGTTAACTAACTGAGACGTGTGGATGTCTATGTCAGCGGAGCAGGGTTCTAATGACATACTATCTGCGAGAAATGACTCGCATCGACTGACTGCTCCTTGGGGATGGTTATCCTTTTGACGAGGAGCTCTTTCCATAACATAAGGGCGGCACGAGATTTTCAGCAAGTGCAATACATCGTACGCTGTGCTGCTGTAAAGTCTCTAAGTGTAAGAACATGGCCTAAAAAGTCATTGAAATACACGTCTACTGGCAGTAACATAACTAGCTTGTGCTTGATCACTCTAGCTGTGGTCACTCGCTAGAAGCGTGGCTCTAAACATGGGAAAACAACTGTCAATCTTATCCCATTAACTAGTCGTGTTGGCCTGGTGCTTTCTGAGCACTCTGAAAACAAAGCAACAGTTCGTATGTTAAGAGTGATGTCAGTTATGAAATGTGGAGTGACAGTCGACTGCGGACTCTCTAACGCAGATTAAGTGGTCTGTGCCGTTGTGGTGGGTGGGATTATTAAAACTCTGCGTAGTCCGTGGAGTTACATTGGCAAGGACAGCAACATTTTAGGTGTAGATGCTTAAGGAGTTAGGTCGATGTAGCCACGTCTATACGTCGAGACTTAACTCTGTGATTAAGATAGGTGGAGTTTTTCCCAAGATAAAATAAGAATACTGGTCTTCAAGCACTGGCTTTAGTGTGGATGCAGCTATACCCGCAAAGCTCGCTCTGTATTGGTGTAGTAAAACTCCCCCCACAGTGAAACGCTATCTCATAGAGAACAGTTTTGCAGGTATAATGCGTAAACACAGGACTTAGTCTGCCATCCCAAGCACAGGTGTGTCAGTCCAGGTACTCCTCTTCAACACCTCTAACTGACAGCTATACAACAGCTCTTCAACAAGGCCAAAGCAGAGCTCTTTTCATTCCCCAAAAGTTTTTGTTTTCCTTTCTTATCTGTGAACAATGCACCATCTTGGTCTGTTGCTCGGCTGTAACCTAACTCTGCGCCCAAATCTTGCCTCTTCTTGTGCATAACTCTCTAGCATGTGCTTCCTCTCGCATTACAACACAGCTACATGGCTCATCCAGCCCCAGTCCATTCACAATCTCGTTACTGCCGTCTCCTTCTGGCTTGGCATTTCCCACTAGCTCACTTATATGTCAACTGCCACTGCAAGACAATTATATTTTCCTGGCTTGTCGCTTCACCACATCAGCCATCTCTTTATGTCCCTAGGTCCACTGGCCCGCTTTTATCATGCACACACAGAAGCTCTTGTTATATAATCTAGCTATCACTGTTATATAAAAAAGCCATGTGCATTAAACCCGCTTCTAAAAAACAAAATGGCACCAGTCTGATTGAATAGGGTGAACTTTCCAAAAACACGTTCTCCAACTTTTCTCCAAGTGGGCTTGTTGCATGGGAGAATTCCTGTAAATATAGCAATACCACCATTGTGCCGATCGTTCAAATCATCACTATTAGAAAAGCTTTATAATGATGATTACAAAAACTGTGACAAGCAATTAGGTAGCTAGTGAATGGAGGCTCATCTCTTGTTCCCTGTGTCCATTTGTCTATTGGTATCCAAGCGATAGTCTGTAAGACTTCTTCAGGGAGTCTGCAAGATAGGTTCTGGCCTCTGGAAAGAAACAATTATCTGTCCCCTTTAGATGATTAATTACAGACGACAGAGGGAATCGATAAGTTCAGCTGTCTTGTGATGAGACATAAAACTAGCCCGCATAGTTTAGCCAGATGCAAATACGGTGCTGTGCAGGAGTCAGTGTGTTAACGTACCAGTGTTCTTGACAAATGCAGGGTCTGCTACACTGTCTGCGGCATATCTACAGCTGGCCCCGGTCGCCTTAGGCTAGGAAAGAGATTGAGCCTGTCGGGCTTTAAAATTACAGTGTAAGACCATGTGGGCTCAGCCTGGAGCTTAGGCTAAGCACAACGAGGCACTCGGTGGCAAGCCCACTCCCGAGAGCCGGGAGCCGCCAGGCAGCAGCGAGGACTCCTCAATAGGGAGCAGGAGCCCAGTTCCCCATGGGCGAGTGGGGCCAGAAAAGAGAGTGGTAGAGCCAGCTGGAAGGGCGAGCACAGGGAGCTCCATGCTGTAGCTGGACCACACAACTCTGAAGTCGCACAGCAGCTTTCTTGTCAATTTCCACAGCTCAGAATGCAATGAGATTAGGTGGTTTAACTAAGCTGGTCAGAACAGCATCCGAGAGTTAGATGAGTCCACATATAGACAATGCTGGAAGAGCAGAGTTTTAACATTTGGGGCAGGTGTTTAAAAAAACCCCTCACCCCTTACGTCATGGGAGAACCTCCATCAGGCCATGGTCTGCGAACAAGTTGACTCAAGATGAGAGGCCGAAGCTGTATAGCTTATCAGTAGAACACACAGCCCACATTGTCCCAGACAATACAATCACGAAGGGCCAGCCCGGGTGTGTCTAGCTGCTGTGTAAACATACCAGAATGATCACGTAGTATAAAACACATCAGTTAAGTTGTAAAATCATTGGATCTTCTTGGTGAAGATGACATGAGCTAACCCAGGGTTATGAATATATTAACAAACTGGCTGAAGCGCATCTGTATCCATAGGTTTGGTCAGTAGGGATCTCTAAGAAAACTGTTTCATAAAGTGGAACATGGAGCCACACCTACACCATACAATTTGTTGGCTTTGTTGACAGAGCCTATGCAGCCATTCTCTACAATAGCTTGGGTGGTATACACACCAGGCCCCATGGTCCATCCAGTTGTGGCTGCCGTTGCCTGCTCCGTGGTGTCCAAACTTGGTCTGGATGTGTTCGTGCTGGGAGAAACATGTGTATTTAATTATGAATTGCACTGTACCTGAGCTGCATCTAACGTTTAAATAAAGTGTTGAATCACATAGACCAAAGAGGAGCTGGGGGCACCATCTCCAGATGCCCTTCGGTCACTGGCCCGTGGTGTCCTCTGAGCTGTGCGAGTAGTGAGTGCATTTTGCAGCCCAAGTGCAGGGAGGAGTGATTCATGAACAGCTGCGTGTCCTTCTCTGCTGCTCCTGTGCTGGCTCCCATCGCATCAGTGGTGGAAGAAACAGCTCTGGCTGTCATTACTTACTGCTGCTTATTTGCTTTTTGAAGCCAGCAGAGAACTAAGCTTGCTAAGCCTGGGGGAGCACACTCAATCATGAGAGGAAAGGATAGGTTGTAGATATAGCGTAGAGTGAGGACTGAATAGATTACAAAAGCTGATAACTCGGCCATGCAGGACAGCTACAGAGAGAAGAAAAAAGCAAGAGAGCCAACAACATCTGGGCCGTCATTCTCTTCCCTAGACTAGTTGAGCAATTTAGGGACTGATCGCTCAACAGCACCAGCTGGCAACAGCTTTATGGATATACTGCTATTGTGGACAATCCAGTACCATGGAAGCAGTCTCTGCCCTGTGCAGGGCACTGAGGGGAGAGAAAATGTAAAGCCATTGACAGTGCCTCTGATCCACGGGCTCTCTGTTCGACGTAGAAAGAAGAGAACAGGGCAGAGAATCGTTTGATTGTGAGTTGACCTGATAGGCATCAGGCCAAAAAGTGACATGTTATGGGGAAGCTTTATAGCATTTTATCAGTTACAGGCTGTAGTTTACTACCTATTGTAATATCGGGTGGAGATTAGCAGGGTTTTGAGTATTGCCGGCGAACCCAGGTTATGAGCTCAATACTAAGGGGTCATTTTGGGGATTGGAAAAAATTGTCTGAGGATGGTCATGCTTTGGAGCATGGGGGGGTGGACTAGATGATTTGAGGTCCTCCCACCTGATAGTCTATAACGCAAACAATAGAGGGGACCTGCGCAGAAAAGTCTGATACTACGATAATAAGCTTTCATTTTGAGGTCACTGATTAGCAGGTTTTAACACTTAAAAGCTCAGCCAGCGCTGCACCGGTTTGCAGCGGCTGGCTGTACAACCTGGGTCTGCCTTCCGGTGTAGCGAAACAGACGCTGGTGATGCAGCGTGATCATCAGGTGTGGACCTCACCAGCGTTTTTATGGCTCAGGGCCAGTTGCAGAGCTGTGTGAGTGGTGCATTGTGGGCAGCTATCCCACAGAGCACCTCATCCAATTTGCTGCTGGGGGTTGTGGGAAGGGGACGGAAGGGTGCGGGTCATTCCGCTTCCTGTTCCAACGACCCGTGGTGCATCGCTTCCCTTTTCAGCCGTTTTGGTGCCTTGTGATTCTGCGGCGTGATTTCAGTAAGAAATGGAGCCCGAGCTGCTTAGGATGTTGCTGATGAATGTTGCCAGCGCATCCCGTCTGGCAGTTGATCTATTCTTATGCTCCAAAGTGACAGTGAGAGCTCAGATGATGAAACAGATGCGGCTGACGCGGCTGACACTAAATTGCTTGTCGCAGTAAGGACGTGCTCTGCAGCGTGGAAGCCGCCTTTGGGCTCGGGAAACACCCTGGAGGCCAATAAAAACGCTGGTGAGTGTCCACACCTGATGATCAGCGCTGCATCACCAGCGCTGGTTTCGCTACACCGGAAGCAGACCCAGGTGTACAGCCAGCGCTGCAAACAGGGAGTTGCAGCGCTGGCTGAGCTTTTAAGTGTAGACACCTGCTAAGTCAGTGACCTCAAAATGAAAGGCTTTATTATCGTAGTATCAGACTTCTGAGCCAGTCCCCTCATCTGTTTGAGTTATAGAATATCAGGGTTGGAAGGGACCTCAGAAGGTCATCTAGTCCAACCCCCTGCTCAAAGCAGGACCAATCCTCAGACAGATTTTTGCCCCAGATCCCCAAATGACCCCCTTAAGGATTGAGCTCATAACCCTGGGTTTAGCAGGCCAATACTCAAAACCCTGGGCTATATCTCCACCCGATATACAATAGGCTAGTAAACTACCAGCCTTGTAACTGATAAAATGCTATAAAATCTCCATAACATGTCACTTTTTGGCCTGATGGCCTACAGGTCAACTGCCACAATCAATACGGATTCTCTGCCCTGTTCTACTTCCTTTCTACTGTCTGAACAGAGAGCCCAGCTGGATCAGAGGCACTGTCATTGGCTTTACATTTCTCTCCCCTCAGTCCCTGGCACAGGGGCAGAGGACTGTTCCATGGGTACTGGAGTTGTCACAATTAGCATATAGTCCATAGAAGACTGTTGCCAGCTGGTGCATTTGAGCGCATCAGTCCCTAAATTGCTCTAACTAGTCTAGGGAAGAGAATGAGGGCCCAGATCTGTTTGTTGCTGCTCTTCTTTTTCTCTTCTCCTGTGCTGTCTGGAGTGGCCGAGTATCAGCTTTTGCTGTGTGCTCCCCCAGGCTTAGGCAAAGCTAGTTCTCTGCGGCTTCAAAGAAGCAACTAAAGCAAAGCAGGGAAGTAATGGAGCAGCCAGAGCTGTTTCTTTCCACCACCCTGATGCAGTGGGAGGCCAGCACAGGAGCAGCAGAGAAGGGACAGCAGCTGTTCAGAGCACTCCTCCCTGCACTTGGGGCTGCAAGAGAAGTGACTGAAGGCAACTGGGGAGATGGTGCCCCCAGCTCCTCTTTGTCGTGATGGGGTTGATTCAAGCACTTTATTTTTAAAACTGTAGAGTGCAGCTCAGGTAGCATGTGTTCAATTCATAATTAAATACACATTTTCTCCCCAGCACAATCACATCCAGGAACACAAGTTTGGACACCACTGGAGCAGGAGCAACAGAGCAGCTCACAACTGGATGGGATCCATGCCTGTGTGTATAACACCCAAGCTATTGTAGAGATGGCTGCATAGGCTCTGTCAACAAAGCCAACAAATTGTATTGTGTAGGTGTTGGCTCCATGGTCCACTTTATGAAACAGTTTCTTAGATGACACACTGACAACCTATGGTACAGATGCGGTTCAGCCAGCAAAATATTTAATATATTTCATAACCATGGGTTAGCTCATGTACATCATGACCCTCACCAAGAAGAATCACAAAGGATTTTACAAACTTAAACTGATGTGCAAATTATACATACGGGATCATGTTGCCCATGACAGAAAAGAGGCCACTCTGGGTATGTTTACACAGCAGCTAGACACCCTTGGCTGGCCCATGCCAGTGGACTAGAGTCTGTGGGACTCAAGTTGTGGGGCTGTTTCACTGAGTTTGAGCCCAGAAGACTATACAGCAGTGAAACGGCCCTACAGCCTGAGCCCTGCCATCTTGAGTCAACTGGCACAGACCAGCCGCAGGGGTCTAGTTGCTGCGTAGACATGGCCTGATGGGAGGTGTTCTCCCACTGACGTAGGTAAACCACCTCCCCAAGATGCAGTAGCTAGGTCTACGGAAAAACTCTGCCATCAGTCTAGCATTGTCTATATGTGGACTTAGGTCATCTTAACAACACTGCTCAGGGATGTGGATTTTTCATACCTCTGACCAGCTTAGTTAAACCAACCTAATTCTCTAGTGCATGCTGGAGCTGTGAAATTGACAAGAAAGCTGGCTTGCCACTGCAGAGTTGGTGTGGGGCTCCAGCTACAGCCAGGTAGCCCCTGGGCTCCCCATTCCCAGCTGGGCTGCACACCCGCCCTGCTCCCAGCTGGGCTGCTGTCTGGGCTCCCAGCTCCCCATGGGGAACCTGGATGCATGGAGGCTCCCTGCTGCCCATGAGGAGCCTCGCTGCTGCCTGGAGGCTCCCGGCTCCCTGCTGGGAGTTTGGCTGCACCGAGTGCCTCCCCCGTTGTGGGGTCTTAAAGCCTAAGCTCCAGGCTGAGCCCAAATGTCTACACTGTAATTTTAAAGCCCTACAGCTCAACCCCCATGAGCCTACCTAAGGCAGCTGACCTGGGCCAGCTGTAGATATGCCGCAGACAGTGTAGCCAGACCCTGCATTTGTCAAGAACACTGGGGTTAACACACTGACTCCTGCAAGCACCGGGAGTTCTTTTATGCATCTGGGCCAAATACAGGAGGCTAGTTTTATGTCTCATCCACAAGACAGGCTGAACTGTATCGATTCCTCTGTCTCTTAACTAATCGATCTAAAGGGGGACAGATAATTGTTTGTTCTGTGACAGCGCCAGAAGGCCAGACCCCCACTGTGCAGACTGCCCTGAAGAGCTTACAGACTATCGACTGTGGATACAATAGACAAAGAGGGGGACACAGGGAAACAATGAGATGATCCTGGCCAGCATGATAAGCAGCCTTCACAGCACACCAGCTACCTAATTGCTGTCACAGTTTTTTGTAATCATCATGAAAGATAAGAGCTTTAAGGAGAGATTTGAAGAGGCACAATGGTATTTGCTGATATTTACAGGAAGCTCCTTCTCCCATGCAACAAGGCCCAGCTTGGAAGAAAGTTGGGGGAAGGTGTTTGTTGGAAAGTTACACCCTATGCAATCAGGACTGGTGCCATTTGTGGGAAGAAGGCGGGATGCACATTGCAGTATCATATAACAGGTGATAGCTAGAGTGGAGATAGGTTAAGGGCCGTAAATGTGAAGCCAAGGAGCTTGTGTTAGTTGTGCATTGAATAAAAGGGGGCCAGTGGAGGGACATAAAGAGATGGCTGATGTGGTGAAAGCGACAAGCCAGGAAAATGAATTGTGCAGTGGCAGTTTGAATGGTTATAAGTGGAGCTAGGTGGGAAATGCCAAGGCCAGAGAGGAGGAGGTTGCAGTAGAGAGATGTGAGATGACTTGGGGGCTGGATGAGCCATGTAGCTGTGTGAATGGAGAGGAAAGGCCACATGCTAGAGATGTTATGCACCAAGAAGCAGGCAAGATTTGGGCGCAGTGTTAGGTGACAGGCCTGAGCAACAGACAAGATGGTGGCATTGTTCACGAGAAAGAAAGGAGAAACAAAAACTTTTGGGGGAAAGAATAAGAGCTCTGCTTTGGCCTTGTTGAAGTGAAGGCTGTGTTTGTATAGCTATGTCAGTTAGAGGTGTGAAGAGGAGTGATCCCTGACTGACACACCTGTGCTGGCAGAAGTCCCTTGTGTTGACGCAGTTATACCTGCAAAACTGTTCTCTCATGAGTATAGCTTGTTTCACTTGTGGGGGAGTTTTTACTACACCAATACAGAGCGGAGCTTTGCTGGTATAGCTGCATCCACACTAGAAGCCCAGTGCTGGTAAAGTAGACCAGTATTCTTATACTGGGTAAAGAACTCCTAGCCCTGATCTATATCACAGAGTTAAGTCGACGTAAGACAGCCTACATCGACCTAACTCCTTAAGCATCTACACTAAAATTGTTGCTCCTGCCAATGTAACTCACCTGCTACGCAGATTTAATAACTCCACCACCACAAGAGGCACAGAACCTAGGTCGATGAAGTTAGGTTGACGCAGTGTCACTTACATCAACTGCATCACTTACATCGACTGTTGCTGGTTTTCAGAAGCCATTCCACATTGCCCAACACTGACAGTTCAATTGGTGCCAGTGTTCCTGGTGAGGACACGCAGCACTGACACAGCAGAGTGGACATGCAAAAGCGATTTATTTACTGCAGTGACTGTATGTCAATGTAACTTAGGCCATGTCTACACTAGAGACCTTACAGCAGCACAGCTGTACTGATGTAGTTGCACTGCTGAAAGATTTCTCGTGCAGCCACTTTATGTTTATGGGAAAGAGCGCTCCGGTCGACATAATTAAACCACCCACAATGAGCAGCAGTAGCTATGTCAGCAGGAGAGCACCTCCCGCTGACATAGCATTGTCCACACTGGCGATTCTGTTAGTGTAACTTATGCTGTTCAGAGGGATTTTTTTTCACACCCCTGAGTAACATATGTTATATCAACAAAAGTGCTAGTGTACACATAGCTTTAGGTTGACATAAGTTTGTAGTGTAGACATGACCTAAGTTGATAGGAACTGGCACATGAAATTGCGAGCCCATTAGCAAGAATTTTTAATGAATCAGTAAACTCAAGGGTTGTACCGTATGACTGGAGAATTGCTAAATAGTTCCTATTTTTAAGAAAAGGGAAAAAAAGTGATCCAGTAACTACAGGCCTGTTAGTTTGACATCTGTAGTATTGAGGTCAATGGTAATTGGACAAAATACAACATGGTTTTACAAAAGGTAGATCGTGCCAAACCAACCTGATCTCCTTCTTTGAGAAGGTAACAGATTTTTTAGACAAAGGAAACGCAGTGGATCTAATTTACCTCGATTTCAGTAAGGCATTTGATACGGTTCCACATGGGGAATTATTAGTTAAATTGGAAAAGATGGGGATCAATATGAAAATTGAAAGGTGGATAAGGAACTGGTTAAAGGGGAGACTACAACGGGTCATACTGAAAGGTGAACTGTCAGGCTGGAAGGAGGTTACTAGTGGAGTTCCTCAGGGATCGTTTTGGGACCAATCTTATTTAATCTTTTTATTACTGACCTTGGCACAAAAAGTGGAATGTGCTAATAAAGTTTGCGGATGACACAAAGCTGGGAGGTATTGCTAACACAGAGAAGGACCGGGATATCATACAGGAAGATCTGGATGACCTTGTAAACTGGAGTAATAGTAATAGGATGAAATTTAATAGTGAAAAGTGCAAAGGTCATGCATTTAGGGATTAATAACAAGAATTTTTGTTATAAATTGGGGACACATCAGTTGGAAGTAACAGAGGAGGAGAAGGACCTCGGAGTATTGGTTGATCACAGGATGACTATGAGCCGCCAATGTGATATGCTGTTAAAAAAGCTAATGCAGGTTTTGGATGCATCAGGCGAGGTATTTCCAGTAAAGATAAGGAGGTGTTAGTACCATTATATACAAGGCACTGGTGAGACCTCATCTGGAATACTGTGTGCAGTTCTGGTCTCCCATGTTTAAGAAGGATGAATTCAAACTGGAACAGGTACAGAGAAGGGCTACTAGGATGATCCGAGGAATGGAAAACCTGTCTTATGAAAGGAGACTCAAAGAGCTTGGCTTGTTTAGCCTAACCAAAAGAAGGCTGAGGGGGGATATGATTGCTCTTTAATAAATATATCAGAGGGATAAATACCTGCCACAGGCATGCCTGCAGCAGCTCCACCGGAACCGCAGGACCAGCGGACCCTCTGCGGGAATACCTGCGGCAGTTCCACCAGAGCCGCGAGACCCGCGCGCGGGGCGGCGAAATGGCCCGGCGCCAGTCCTGGGTAGAGGACTGGACTCCATGACCTTTTGGGGTCTCTTCCAGGTCTATGAGATAGGTATATCTCCATTAAAAAAAAAAATCCTAACATCATTGGCCAAGGTGCTTCTGTGACATCATGCTTTAGGCTTGAGAATGTGTTTAGGAGCTGGGAACGAATACACACTGGGATGTTAGATGGGGTGGGATCTGAGTTACTACAGAGAATTCTTTCCTGGGTGCTGGCTGGTGAGTCTTGCCCACATGCTCAGGGTTTAACTGGTCGCCATATTTGGGGCTGGGAAGGAATTTTCCTCCAGGGCAGATTGGCAGAGGCCCTGGAGGTTTTTCGTCTTCCTCTGCTGCATGGGGCACGGGTCACTGGCTGGAGCATTCTCTGCAGCCTGAGGCCTTCAAACCACAATTTGAGGACTTCAGTAACTCAGACATAGGTTAGGGGTTTGTTACAGGAGTGGATGCGTGAGATTCTGAGGCCTGCGCTGTGCAGGAGGTCAGACTAGATGATCATAATGGTCCCTTCTGACCTTAAAGTCTAGAAGTCTATGAGTCTATGACAACTGGACATTCATGAGGAAATTTCAGAGAGACAGACCAAAATTTTAGTTGTGACAGAAGGGATGTGAATTTTTACTGACACAGTTATGCTAGTACAACCTCTAATATGGAGGCAGTAATACCAGAATATCAGGCCTGGTCTACACTAGGAAATTAGGTCAGCATAACTTCATAGCTCAGGGGTGTGAAAAATCCACCTAACCCCCGGTGTAGACAGAGTTAGGATGAAGGGAGAATTCTTCTGTTGACCTAACTACCAACTCTCAGGGAGGTGGATTACCTACGCAGATGGGAGAACTCTTTCTCTTGCTATAGGTAGTGTGTTCACTGAAGTGTTACAGCAGTGGTGCAGCTGTGCTGCCATAGTGTTTTAAGTCTAGACAAGCCCTTACACTGGTAAACTTATACCTCTGCTCATACAGAAATAAGCCATATACATATAAGCACCTTTGTTCTTATGTTTAACTGCAGCCACTCTGGGGGTTGTACCATTTAAACTATACTGATATACTTTAAGAGATGCAATTTTTGTATGTAGACAAGGCCTTACCAAAAACAGATCATGTCTGCACTAGGAGCACTTTATCAGTGTATGAATATCAGTATAGTATACTTGCAAAGCACGCCTAACCTATGTGTACACAGCAATTATGAGGTGTGATTGCAGCTGCTATAGATAGTCCTGAGCTAACTTTAGCTCCTGGAGGCATGTGATGAAGTGAAAAATCTCATCTTTCCTCCCCCAACCTTACTTAAAAAAAAAAAAAAGTTTCTAGACCTCAAGGTTGCATCCAGAAGCCTCCTACTGCAAGACAAACCCAAGAAAGAAACCAACAGGACTCCACTGGCCATCACATATAGTCCCCAGATAAAACCCCTCCAATGTATCGTCAGGGATCTACAACCCATCCTGGACAATGATCCCACACTTTCACAGGCCTTGGGTGGCAGGCCAGTCCTTGCCCGGCAGGCCAGTCCTTGCCCACAGACAACCTGCCAACCTGAAGCATATTCTCACCAGTAACTGCACACCGCACCATAGTAACTCTAGCTCAGGAACCAATCCATGCAACAAACCTCGATGCCAACTCTGCCCACATATCTACACCAGCGACACCATCACAGGACCTAACCAGATCAGCCACACCATCACCGGTTCATTCACCTGCCCGTCCACCAATGTAATATACGCCATCATATGCCAGCAATGCCCCTCTGCTATGTACATCGGCCAAACTGGACAGTCTCTACGGAAAAGGATAAATGGACACAAATCAGATATTAGGAATGGCAATATACAAAAACCTGTAGGAGAGCACTTCAACCTCCCTGGCCACACTATAGCAGACCTTAAGGTGGCCATCCTGCAGCAAAAAAACTTCAGGACCAGACTTCAAAGAGAAACTGCTGAGCTTCAGTTCATCTGCAAATTTGACACCATCAGCTCAGGATTAAACAAAGACTGTGAATGGCTTGCCAACTACAAAACCAGTTTCTCCTCCCATGGTTTTCATGCCTTAACTGCTAGAACAGGGCCTCATCCTCCCTGATTGAACTAACCTCATTATCTCTAGCTTACTTGCTTGCATATATATACCTGCCCCTGGAAATTTCCACTACATGCATCCAATGGAGTGGGTATTTACTCAGGAAAGCTCATGCTCCAAAACGTCTGTTAGTCTATAAGGTGCCACAGGATTCTTTGCTGCTTTTAGTGAAAAGCCTGAAAACCTGAAGCCAGTGCACTGTAAGGCAAATTAAAACAATACAACCTCCTGATTTTTAAATCAGTTTCATAATCTTAGGGGCCTGAATGCTTGGGATTGGCAATACTGGAAAGAGAGAGCAGCAGGCTGATCCCACCCTACAGAAATCTATATGTTACTGGCACTCAGACCCACTGCCCAGCCACCCCTTTTACAAGGAATCAGACTTCTGGGGGCAGTGATTCCCGCCCTTTAAGGCACAGCTTGGCGCGGCAGGAAAGGACTGCGCACTGAACTGGAGCGGGCTGGCTGGGGCCACTGGGTGTGCTGAGCCCTGAAAGCAGCTGGGGGAGGGAAGGGTTAAAGCGGGCTCGCAGTTGACGCGCAGCTGCCGGAATGCATTGGGCTGGTTGGCTCGGCTCCCGTCTGGGCTGGGGCTGGGGCTGGGGCTGGGACAGGGAAGGGTTAAAGGGGCGAGGAGGCGTTTCCGGCCTGCTCCAGGGGGTTGGCGGTTGCAGCTGACTCCTCCTGGCCCGAAGAACTGAAAGCAGCCGGGCAAGCCAGTAGCCACATCGACTGAATCTCGCCAAGGGAAGGAGCCTGTTACGTGTCGCTCGGTCCCAGCTGCAGGTGAGAGCGCAGCGCCCCCGCGGCAGGCCCCGCTCGCCCCCGGGCCTGGGCAGAGCTGCTGGGGAGCGGCGGGAGAGGGGCCGCGCCTTGGAAACTTGCCGGGAAAGTGACCGAGAGAGTCCAGGGCGGGCGAGATGGGGAGAGGGGTCTGCAGCCTGGGGGCGGGGGGTACCCGCTCCCAGGGCACGTAGCGTTTCCTAGGGTTTCTTCCCGGAGTTCTGGATCCTTAAGGGTCGTGAAGTGGAGTGGCCGTGCCCTGTAACCGCATGTAAATGGAGCAGGAGCGCCGAGTCCTTCCCCCCCCCCGCCCCCCCGCGCTGCACGCAGCGACCTCCCCGGCTTGTGCTGCTAACAATCCTGCTGGCGCCCCCAAAGGCCCAGCTTAGGGTGAGTAGGGGGGATTGGTGATGCTCCAGGAGACCCCAGATCTCCCCGGGGGTGTCTCTGCCCGCGAGCAGCGTTTGACCCCCACCGCGTGGAGGGGTTGGAGAGCGGTGGGCTGGGCTGTGAAACGGGCTGTGCGTCTCTTCTCCCCCCATCCCCCTCCTCAAAAAAAGTGTAGGCATTGAGACCCGTAGCGAGCAGCGGAGCTGGTTTGTTTTCTCACGATCTGGGGTCAAACGCGATGGGCATTCGGGGAAGAAGCAGCTGTGGTTGTAAATCAACTCGGAGGGATTCCCCGCCCCCCTCCCCCAGCTTGGGAGACTCCCTGGCACAATCCCCACACGTGTGTATGTGTCACTGGAGCTGTAGCTGCGCCTGCCACTCGGAGCAAGGGGGACTTTCCCAGTGGGCGAGATTGGACCGAAGCGTATCGGGGCTTTCACTAGCTGAGTGGTGGGAAACTCCGTATGAACTTTCCAGAGAAAGCGAAGGATCCGGATTAAAAAAACCCTTGTGCAGCCCGCCCGTCTGAAAAGGCGGGGGCCCTGTGCCCCGTGACCCTTGGGGCTGTCGCGTACTTCTCTGGCACCTCTTACTTCGCAGGTCCCGAGAGGACTCTAGGGACTGCCAGTGGGAACAAGCGATCCCAGCCTGGAGGGGCTTGAGCTGTCAGAGACGGCAGGAGAGGGGGCAACAAGCCAGCAGCGATTATGGCTCTTTTTTCAGCTGCTTGTTTTGGAGGAAAACTTTTAAAAAGATCTTCCTTTAATGGAACTCGTCTTTCGGTGCAAGCCCGTGCCCTTGCAGTGCTAGATCTGTATATAAATACCTGCTCGCTAACGTTTAATAAATTCAGCTAATTTGACCTGCCACAGAGGATCCTTCCTTAGGAAGCTTATTTATTTACTTCAGAACACTTCTATCTGACGCTTGGCCAAACAGCTGTGTCTGCTGAGAGCTGCCTTTACTTTGCCATGGTGGGTTAATTAAAAGCTGCTGTTCCTGGGTGGGTTTAAACTCAAGGTAGCAGTGGCACTGTAATGGGAAAGGACTGTCCTGAATGGCGGTGGACTTGTAGCTGCTCCAGGAGGGTTTCTCCTGCTGGAATGCAGCAGCTACTGCCAAGTTACTAGGACTTAGCTAGGGTGGAGGCAGGTGCTCTGATCTCATTCAGCCATGCCAGCTTATCTCAGATGCTAGAGCTGGAAAAGTCCCATTTTACTACCAGTGCAGGACTGTTCCAGGCAGTTCACTGCACCTTGTGTAATCTGGTATAAGGATACCAGCTGAGGCTCCTCCCATCAGCCTGTCACCTCTGACTGTTGGGACACTGGTGTGATTGTTATCCAGCCTAATAAATCTTCCTCCTTGTGGTACAGAGGGATGTGTCTAACTGCTCTCCCTTCTTGATGTTTGTTTGCCTCTCTGCTAACACAGGTGATTATCATGGTATTTCTTCCACCAGCCAGTCTTGTTAATTGTTTCTTATCTCACTTGTTCCCCATATTCCCTCCAGCTTTGGCCTGATCTTTTCTAAATGTCAACTTGTGTCAATATCTTGTAATGTGGTGCCCAGAACTGAATACTATATGCCAGGTGTGGTCTTGCTAGAGCTGCTAAAATGGCACTGCCTTGCTGTGCAGTGATGCTATTGTGTTCTGCTGCCTCACAGAGTACCCTACAACACACCAGAACCTCAGAGTTACAAATGCCTTAGGAATGGAGGTGGTTGGTAACTCACAAAAGTTTGTAACTCTGAACAAAACATTATGGTGGTTGTTTTAAAAGTTTACAACTGAACATTGACTTACTACAGCTTTGAAACTACTATGTAGAAGAAAAATACTGCTTCCCTTTATTTTTTTAGTAGTTCACATTTAACACCATTCTGTACTGTATTTGCATTTGTTGTGTCTGCTGCTGTCTCAGTATGTCCAGTTCCAAATGAGGTGTGTGTGGTTGACTGGTCAGTTTGTAACTCTGGCGCTCATAACTCTGAGGTTCTACTGTATATACCACAGTGGCTTTGGTCTAAAGGGCAGTGGAAATCTTGATTTAGTGGTTCATCTAAGCTTTTTCAACTGTAATTTACAGTATTGGTGCTGAATGCTTCAGAGGAAAGTAACTGTAGGATACCAAGTAGTCTGGGACGCTTTTATTTTAGAGATGACATCTCCTGTGTCCTGTCACAGTGGTTAAAATCTGCTGGGATCTACAACTGTCCATGGCAGGAAATTCTTTGAAGAAGCCTGCTTTTTGAACTGTGTCCTTATGATGACCCACCACTCACCCTAATCTTGCACTATGCCTTTAGACTGCAAGGATCATCTGTTCATCCAGATTTTTAGTTATCACTAGGGTAGAGGATGTATGTATTACTTTTTTGGCATAACCTATCTGGTTAGCTATCCAGATTCCTAGCAATGGAAACCGTGCAGGAATTTAAATAGTTGGTAGGTTTTTCTGACCCATGTGGTGATAAGCATAAGGCCTTAAAAGGTATATGTTATCCTGCCTAGTACTGATGCACATATTGCCTTTGTTCAAGTGACTGTCTGATCCTTCTTTTTGTCTAGAAGTATGATGAGCTTTTTTAGTGAACTTAGTGTCCTGCAGTTCCTTACTTGAGGAGGTTGTGAAGGTTAGGACTATAACAGCGTTTAAAAGAGAACTGGATAAATTCATGGTGGTTAAGTCCATAAATGGCTATTAGCCAGGATGGATAAGGAATGGTGTCTCTAGCCTCTATTTGTCAGAGGATGGAGATGGATGGCAGGAGAGTGATCACTTGATCATTGCCTGTTAAGTTCACTCCCTCTGGAGCACCTGGCATTGGCCACTGTCAGTAGACAGATACTGGGCTAGATGGATCTTTGGTCTGACCTGGTACAGCCAGTCTTATGTTCTTATGCAGCTGTGAGCTCCACAGTCCACATTTTTTCTTGGTTCAGTATAGTTATTCCTAACCCTTTAAAATATATTTGCCTTTCCTCGGAGTCGTTTGGGGCATGAGTGTGCCACACTTATACGCTAATGGTACTTGGGTGGGTTAGCTGACTTGGCAATGGGGCACTAATTCTGTTAGATGTCATAACAGCATCTGCGGAGACTTGTACCGAATATGACAAATCCTCAGAAATGGTCCAGCCTGTTGCATCTAATAAGGATGTTGCTAAAGGTAATGACTGAGAGCATCCTTTGTAGTTTAACATACAGATGTTGGCTGTGAACAATCCACTTTGCCCTAGGAGTTGTAATGAGTCTGTTACAGTCTGAGTAAGGATTCATGGGAGGTTACACCTAAATCCTACACTGGATTCTGCAGGACTTTAAAATGAAGTTGCCAGAGTTCCCAAACAAATGGTAGCTTGAAATTACAGCAGCCCCTGTGTATTTGTTCCCATGGCTTTCAGAAACAAGGTGGGTGGGGTAATGTCTTTTATTGGACCAACTTCTATTGGTGAACTAGAGGAGTTTTTGAGATACACAAAGTTGTTCTACAAGCCTTTGTAATGTTAGAGACTGAATCTTTTTAGTTACATCTTGTACTCAGGGACAGAGCTTGAGATTTTGGCAGCTGGGGTTCTGTCCCTGCCCACACCTCTGGTGCATTAATACAGTAGTGACTTGGGTCCAAGAGTGCCCATTACAGAATCACCAGTGTCACTTCTTGCAACACCATGTGTTCTCTTGGACATCTCCCATCAAAGTACTGAACAGGTCTGACCCTGTATAGCTTCTGACAACACCGCCTGATTGGCTGCATATGTGGATTCTGCACAAGTCTGGGACTGTAGAAAGGCTTCACAGTCCTGGGATATGTGACAGTTCCTCTCTCTACATAGGACTCTCACTTTGGGATACTACCATCTCCCCCGGCTGCCTCTGTCTGTGGGGAAAAATGCTGCTTCTCTTCAGTCTCTGGCCACGTCTACAGTACAGGATAAATTCGAATTAGCTTAAACCGATTTTATAAAACAGATATTATAAAGTCGATTGTGCGCGTCCACACTAGGCACATTAATTCGGTGATGTGCGTCCATGGTCCAAGGCTAGCATCGATTTCTGGAGTGGTGCACTGTGGGTAGCTACTGTAAAATAATGAGGTCAATAATGTTGATTTGCGTCCACACTAACCCTAATCCGATATAGTAATATCGATTTTAGCATTACTCCTCTCGTTTTGTAGGAGTACAGAAATCGATTTAAAGAGCCCTTTAAATCGATATAAAGAGCAGTGTAGTGTGGATGGGTGCAGCGTTAAATCGATTTAACGCTGTTTAAATCGATTTAAATGTGTAGTGTAGATCCGGCCTCTGATGCTGGAATCCGGTCATGCAGTGAGGTTGAGTTGGTATGCAATACTCATGCTCACATGCCGCCTCAGATCTCTGAAGGTTAGAAACTTGTGGCTAGATTCCTACAGACTGGTGAGATTGAACTATTTTATAATGCTACAACTTCCATGGCAGAACTGGTATTGCAAAGAACTGTGGAGAGGAAGCTAGTGTTTCAGTGACAACTTTGCAATCACAGTAATGGGTTGGTGTTGTGCACATTTGGTGTATCTGATGACAAATAGCTGCAAAGGTGACAAATTCTTGCTGCTTTATAGGATGCCGATCAAGCACAGTATGTGTGGACGCTAACGGGAGATGGACCTGTGGAAAAAGAAGCAAATAGGCTTGGTTATGCTCTGAGACACGTCCAGGCGGCACTCTTGTGGGTGTCCTGAGCACTGAATACAAGTTTTGGTTGGAACAACTGACTGGAGTATGATTTCCATTCCTGCTCAGACACAAACTGATATAGGGGTCTGGTACCAAGTGTCTGTCTT
Organism: Chelonoidis abingdonii; assembly: GCF_003597395.2. Classification (NCBI taxonomy): domain Eukaryota; kingdom Metazoa; phylum Chordata; order Testudines; family Testudinidae; genus Chelonoidis; species Chelonoidis abingdonii. The sequence continues at coordinate 76,587,193 of NC_133772.1, forward strand.
GGAGCAAGAATTCCAGCCATTCTGTAAAAACATGGGATGTTTGTGTTCCTGAGGTACCTTGATGCTTGTTCACATTGGGATGTCCTATCACTGTGAGCCAAAAAAAAAGGCACTGGTTAGTCACCCTGAAAGCAATGATACAGATTCAGGGACAGTCCCCATTTAATGGAAGGGGACAGCTTTTTCTCTTGCTTCCTCTTCTGTTATCAATAGTGCACATGTAATTTCCTCTACGAGGGAGAAGTATTTTGGATTAGAACAGTTCCACTTCGGTCAGCCGGTTTGGCCGAGAACCCAGCTTGACTTTGGTTGGTCTTCTCTATTGTACTGATCAGCAGCAGCACTTCCTGCTTCTGTGTGTGAGTGCACAGTGCTGTGAGTCTGAGTCACTAGTGTGAAACTGGGGTTGGGAGTAGGGGACCCACTCCTCTCAGTATAGGTGGAGGCAGCAGGGCAGGTGCCTGAAGCATTCACTCAGTTTCATACCAGTGCATGTGTCAGAATGAGATGAAAGCTTCCTCCATAGGGCTAGCCCTACCCAATTGCCTGGAGCCTCCTCCCTTGTGAAGATTTCACACCTTTAACAATGCAGCTCATCTGGACTGTCTTCATTGCAGTTAGCATGCCACTTTGTTTGGTGTCTCAGCACAGTCAGGTGCAACATAACCTGGAGGCTGGTGAAGGAGATGTCCTACCAGAGCCTCTTCAAAGCTCAGCATCCAGCTGCTTGCATCTGCTCCTCTTCTCTGGGTGCCTCTTCCTTTCGTTCTAAACTTCATACAGTGTGACTGAACTTCATGTGGAATTCTTAGGTTGACACTGGCTCCTCCTCCTTGCAGTGAAGATGCTTGAATTGGGGACCGAGCTTAAGGCATGTGTCACAGAGGAGCTCTAAAGTTATATCACTGCTACAGCCTACGTCAATAAAACTTGCGTTGCTTCGTGGGTGGAATATTCACCCCCTTGAGCGACATAAGTTACACAGACGTAAGCGCTCACGTATGCACAGCACTATGTTGGCTAGAGAGCTTCTCTCACCAACATAGCTTCTGCCACTCATGGAGGTGGGATTTTTATGTTAACAGGAGAGCTCTCTCCCATCGGCATAAAGCATCTTCACCAGATACCCTGCCATGGTGCAGCTGTAGCAGTACAACTGCACTGCTTCAGCTGTGTACTTTAGAGACATGACCTAAGTTCTGGCCTGCTTCAGAACAATCTTAGGTTTGGCAAGCATTTTATATCCTGCTCCCTTCCTGTGCTTCTGTAAGGTCCATCGAAGCATGACGCTTTAAAAAAGGAGGCTCTGTAAATACATCTGAGATTAAAGTGTTAGGGTGTGAAGGGGTATTCAAACTACTACTGAAGCAAATTAGCCCCACAGAAGACATCTGTATTGGAAAGCTCTGTAAGTATGTCTTTGTGGGACAGGTGGTGATAGGCTTGTGTCTTAGTCTTTGCATGGACCCTCTCAGCTTTCACTCAGGCTATCAAATGCTTCTCTTCCTTTAAAATATGTAAAGATCTGGTTTTAGTAAGAAACTTGCGAGGTGACTTACTATAGACCCTTGACCTATCTCAGCCTTTGAAGAGTTCTTCATTTGCACCTCATCAGGACCACAGGTTCACATCTAAGTGGCATGTTACCCCTTCACTGGCCTGCCCCTGGAGCACTACATGCCGGGAACTGTAGTCTTTCTAGGACACATTTAGGCCTGTCAGGAGTGGGAACTCTTCCATCAGATGATAATTAAAGATGGATATTTGGAGAGAGAGTTATAGGAAACATCTTCTCTTTGGGGACCTTTGTTTAATTATATGGGACCAACAAATTATCAACCTCCAGCTCTTCAGGTAACTTGTAAATATCTCCCAAATGATGGGGTTAAGAAGAAGCAAAGGGTAGGCTTTAAAGGAAGGTCTCAACGTGGTAAGAAGTTAATGGTGGAGGCACCCAGGCACTTGTGCTAGGGCTGATGGTCAATACATTGTGGAAGCTGGAGCTGGGTAGGGTAGCACTGGCAGAACTTATTAATACTTGGCATAGAATACTCAAGAGTAGGGAGGATTGTGAAGACAATGGGTAATTTAAAACTGGGCAGCATAAGTGTAATGCAAGGTACTGTGTACTGGGAAGAGTGGCTTGAACTGTCTGTGCACGCTGACAGGTTCAGAATTCAGTATAATCTCCCAGAGGAAAGATGAGGGGTTACCGTAGGTCGCTTACAAAGATGACTGCTCACTGGGCAGTGGCAGCCAGAGTCGATAAAACATCAGGTTGTCAAGACAGGGATTTAGAACAACATAGGAAATGCTATAAACCAAGGGCAGCCTCACCTTGTGTCCAAGTTCAGTCACATCTCAGCTATGGCAGAAATAGAAAAGCCCTTAAGGAGGGTAATTGAAACTAATTCAAGGCAAAAGAAGGGGAGGGAAGAGGCAAACGTAGTCTTGAGTGTCTTGTACCTTCCTAGGGAAAGAAGAGAGACCAATAAATAACTGGATATTCCAATTTACAGAAGGACCTGTAGAATTCAGACAACCGTACTAGAACTAAGCAAAAGGAAATACTTTATATGACATTGTATTGAACACGTGAAACTTACTGCCACATATTGAGGAAAATAGCTAATCTGGTATCTATAAACCCTAACAGCTGGAAAGTGCCACTTCATTAGGGGTTACAGCACTTGTAAAAAAAAAAAAAAAAAAAACTTCCAAAGGCCATCCATCCTCATGTGTCAGAGCATAAGGAGGTGACCAGCTGGGGTCAGGAAGAAACATTTCCTAACTACGCTGCAATATAGCACTGCACAATCATGTGGGTGTTAAGAGGTTTATCCCTGTTTGTGAAGGCTGTGGACACTGCTGGGGATGGGACAGATCACTTCCGTGTTCCAATATGACCGTTCCTGTGATTGAGAACTGGAAAATGCCATGTCTGGCTTTTGTATGTAAGGATATCAAGGCTGCTAGATGTTCTGTAACAGGAGGATCATTAGCTACTGAGATGAAATTTCAGAGTAGTAGTTGTTAGTCTGCATCCTTAAAGAATAGAAGTACTTGTGGCACCTTAGACTAACAAATTTATTTGAGCATAAGTTTTCTTGGGCTACAGTCCACTTCATCAGATGCATAGAATGGAACATATAAAGGGTGCGTGTGTGTGCAATATATATATAATACATACACACATAGAGAAAAGATGCCATCCCAGCTGTAAGAGGCTAACTAATGAAGATGACCTGTTTATCAGTGGGGGGAAAAAACTCTTCTTGTGATTTATCAAGATAGTCAATTACAGACAGTTGACGAGAGGTGTGAGGATAGTTATAAGGAAATAGATTCAAGTAGTCATTACTTGTAGTGTTTCATGGGGATTCTGTCTATTAGTGAGCTTCTGCCAGGAGCTAATTTCCACTTGGTCAATGCTGTGGAGTGGCACAGAGATCCGAGAAAAACTTCCATATGCTAGGGCAAGTTGGACATACAGCCTATCAGCTCCAGGGGAGTTCTGCTAATCTGGGTTTAGAAATATGAGCATCTTGTAAGTGGCCATGTTTGTTCAGGTAGAAATAAATGTATGTACAGTCTATGTTATATGGGGGCAAGGTATAGAAATAGCCTATTAAGAATTCATCTGACAAAGTGGGTATTCACCCACAAAAGCTTATGCTCCAATACGTCTGTTAGTCTATAAGGTGCCACAGGACTTTGACCCATTAAACATGGATGACCAAACTTTGATCTTGGCTGCTAACTTGCATTAGGGTTTAGATATCCTCTGCCATAATGCCTGCCTCATTCTCTGATGGATGACTAGAAACTTGCTTGTCTGAGATGTCAAAGGTGACTTAAAAGCTGAACTGCAGAGTGTGTGTTTTGGCTCTACCCTTGTACTAAGCTTACGCAGAAAGTGACTATAGGCTGGGTTTAAGATGCTGCTGGTTGACTGGGCCTTGTGCTGTGCCACAAGTGGAGAATCTCTTAGTTTAGCTGTTATTAGGCCCTTGAGTAATGCCTGTCAGTGAGGACACCCAGCGCGCTATGTACGAGGTGTGTTAACCAGGTACCAAGATGCTCTTTCATCAGTGGTGGTGGTATAAAGTTTCCAGTTTCCAGGGAGAAATGTGGTCTCCGGTCTTTTCTCAGTTTCACTGTTGATTTCTCAGGCTAGCTGGGCCAGGTCTTTAGCTGGAGATGCATATCAGTTGTTGCAGTTCTGAAACTACCTCCCTGATTGTTTATAAATCAGATAGGTATGGAATTCTCTGGGTGTGAGCCCGGTGATGGGGGCCCAGTCCCTAGCCTTATCGTTGTAATTGTGCAATAAGTCAGTAAGGTTTACATGCTGGTCCAGTGCCTTACCCCACAGCCAAGACCTTGTATCCTTAACCCTTGCAGAGCTGGCCATCCGGATATGAATGTTGGTATGCAATTTGTATTGGGTTGCAAGCTGGTCTTTGGAGGGGTAAGTGGGACCAGCTCATCCTTACCTGTAGGATAGGATGTGCTCTTGTGACGAGAAACATCACCACCTTCTCCAACCTCCCCCATCACTGAGTCAGGCTTCCCTTTGTCCTCTGCAACAAGGTAGCATGATTTAGTGGACTGGGTTCTGTACTGGGATTAAGGAGGCTGCTGACCTGAAAGTTACTTCACCTTTTTGAGCCTCTACTCTCCTCCCACCCTCTTAAATAGAAGAAACAGATCTTTTAAGCTCTTCAGGGCAGAGACTGTCTCTTACTAGCACAATGGGAGCAGTGCTATAACAATACAAAGTTCTTAAACTTCACGGCTTTAGCTTTGATTTGTCTATCCTCTCTTTCCCCCGCCCTTCACTCCCCAAACAGACTTTCCCATGCTGCTCACTGGTGTAAAAGGCCCTTCCCATCAATCTATCAAGCTGCCGCCCTCTTTCTGCATTCAATATCCACCCTAAAAACACTTTCTCTGAAAGGCCCACAAAAAGTCCCTATGAACTCCCAAGTTTTCCTTCCTCTGGGATGTGCAGTTGGTGTTCCGATCTGCCTCTTGTACTGTAAGCTCTTTAAGACAGGAACTGGTTTCACTGATGGTCCCGTGCAGCACAGAGCAAGCACTAAACTAATAATGGGTCAAGGACCATATCTAGAAGGGGGAAAAGCCCTGGCTAACTGTGTATGAAACAAGGTAAAGTGTACAGCCTTTCTGGCCATTCCTTCTGTTTCTTACTGCTGCTAGTGAGAATGGGCTATGGATGGGAGAGCTGAATGGGAATCTGCAGGAGGGGTGTGGGGTGAATAATCGGAGTTGAACAATGGTTGTCTGGGGCCATGACACTCACTCACTCTGTGAGTATGTGCGCGGGGGAGTGGGGAAGTGGCTACTAGCAAGATGCTGGGGCCCTGTGGGTCAGAGACAGCCCTCAATAGCAAGCCTCAATTGCTTCTTGGCTTCACAAAGCAATTGCCACCCCATCCCTTCCTCTCAGTCCACGTCTACAGTACGGGATAATATCGAATGAGCTAAAATCGGTTTTATAAAACTGATATTATAAATTCGATTTCATGCGGCCACACTAGGCACAGTAATTCGGCGTTGTGCGTCCACGGTCCGAGGCTAATGTCGATTTCTGAAGCGTTGCATTGTGGGTAGCTCTTCCGTAGCTA
>NC_133772.1:76594439-76690257 GCF_003597395.2 Chelonoidis abingdonii
TATCGAATTTAGCGCTACTCCTCTCATCGGGGTGGAGTACAGAAATCGATTTAAAGAGCCCTTTATATTGATATAAAGGGCATTGTAGTGTGGACGGGTACAGCGTTAAATCGATTTAATGCTCTTTAAATTGATTTAAACGCGTAGTGTAGACCAGGCCTCATTAACGATCATAGCACTTGATGTGGTGCAGAATCAGATGAGGTGGCTGCCTGCTCCTATGTGGAAGTGGCAAAAGTCAAATGGCTCCAGCTATTCTCATCTACCCCACACCACCTCCGTCTCAGAGGTATGCATTGGGGGGGAAAAGCATTACTGTAAGAAGACTGGAATTAGGGTTGCCAACTCTGACTGAAGCTATTCGGGGAGATTTTTTCCCCTCCAATATGATGTAATTTCCTCTTTTGAAAAAAAGAAGGGGAAAAAAAAAAAGATTATCCTATTAAAATCTTTCAGATTGCTTTCAGTAGTCACTGGGAGATGGATGCTGATTCTAGGAGACTCCAGGCCAGTCCTGGAAGGTTAGCAACCCTAACCTGAATGAATGAGCTCTGAATGCATTAGAGTAAAAGGGAGTAACTGAGCATCTGGGGTTGACTATTTGGAAGATCTTCCTGGTTCCTGAAGAGTGGGCCTGGGTGTGACCACAGCCATTCTGGATGGAAGGTGAAAGGGGCTGGCCTGTGTCTTAGCACCTCTTGGTAGGCAGGGGTGCTGTAACAGTTTTTTATAGTGAGTGCTGTGAGCCATTGAACCAAACTGTAACCCTGTATATAATGGAAACCACTTTGTCAGGGGGTGCAGGAGCACCCCCTGGATCTGTCATTCCAGCACCTACATTGGTAGGGATGAGGACTTTTTTCTTTACAGGCCCACACAGAGGGATCTGTTTAGACTAGAGTTCTTGCTCCCATTTTAACTAGTTAATTGCCAGAGTGCTCATCTTGAAACAAACCTAGAGGAAACACTTACGGAGTGTCTAGGTTTAGCATTTGACAAGTTGTGTTAATTTGAGTTAGCTGGCAGTCGATTAACTAGAGTTTTTGCTCCTATATTAACTCTAAACTAGATGTGCAGTGACAGATGTTGCTTTCTATCTAGGGCCCTTGTCTAGGCTGGAATTTCATGGTAGTACATGTTGACGAACTTGCTACTAACTCAGTCTACAGCCTTGTCCTCAGTAGGAAAAAAGGTGTAATCTAACACTGTTAAATCCTAGTGTAGACAAGGCTGTTAGCTGGTTGAGGTACTCCCTAGGGGGGGAGCTAGGCTCTAACTTAACCCATTTTTAGGACATGTTAAAAGTAGTGTGTCTTGATTAGCATGTACTAGAAGGCAAGGTAGACAATAGTTGAACATAACACCTCAAATCGTAGTCTAGACAAGGTCGAGGGGGTTTATGTAGATGGGAGAGTGATCGGGAGTGATTAACTCCCTCGCCCCCACCCCAAACCTTTTTCCTGATGCAAATTAATTTATTTTATTTTAATTTAGTTGATTGGCTCCCTCAGTATGGGCCTCAATGCATTAAGATTTGCTGCCTCTACATAAGGATTTTAAAACCATCTCTTAAACACCTTGTACCCTAATCTAGCCATCACTGACTGCTCTTCCCCATTTCTAATTGACTGAGAGTGGGACCCGGTCCTTGAATATTTCTTGATTTGTTTAGCTAACTTTGTGCTGCCATCTGAAGATGTAAAGTGCTGCAGAATCCAGGTGTGTTGGTTCTGTATTGCCTGCAGATGCTGGGGCCCTTACTCTCTCTTGATTACATGGGACCCTCTTTAAATGAGAGTTTCATGGGATCATGTAGTTCTTTAGGGAGACTTCCTACCATTGACTGTCTATGAGCAGGCAGGAGAGGATTCAACTCTCTAGGACCTGGAAGTCTCAAATTCTGTTTGAAGTGCGTGAATCAACTCTGCCAAGCTCTGTTTCCAATAACTCCTGGTCATGGAAAGTGAGAACCTCACTTAATCAGCTCCTTATTACAACCCCTAACAGATTCCCCATTTTAAAGAATGGGGATACTTGGAATGACCAGGTTCTTATGTTATCAAGTTCAAGATCTCATAATGTATCTAGGGGAAATGACATGTCATGGGTACTTTGACACCCTCTCCAGTGGTTTTGGAGATGGTATTAGTTTTGAAGCCTGGTCATTCATACATCCCAAACACTGGATGTTCTACAATGGAATTAGCATATGGCCTTGGCTCTTGTGAAACTACTTTTAGAGTGAAGCAGATGGGAATATTGATTCTAATCTGGTGTCCTCCTTGTGGCAGTGGCTTATGTTGGATCCAGCAGTGAAAGGCAAAACGGAATTCCCTAATGCACTGTGCAATGCTGTGTGAGGGTAAAGAGAAGTAATTCCTTCCTGGCCCATCTGGTAACACTTGGGCCCTGAAGGGATCTTTGATTCCCTTATCTTTTTATAGCACGTATAATTATCCAATTGTTAAGTTTAGTGGAGGCCTTAACTGTTCTGACTAACTGGAACAGTGTTTTATGCAAAAATTGCTCTGATTCCATTAAATGGAATAATTTCACTATAAAGCTTTTGCTCATAAGATAAAGTCACCTACATGGTGTGAAACTTGGAGCTGGAACAGTTCCCTCTTGGCCAGTGTCCTGGCATTGTAACAAATGACAACCAAAGGAGAGGTGACACGTTCCTGCATTTCTTTAGCTGCCCCTTCTGTGGCTGGGAGATCAATGCAGAGCTGTCTGGTGGGCCATGTACATGTATACTTCTGAGCAAATAGACATATATGCCAAAGATGCAGTTTCTTGGATTGGCTTGTCCTTACGCTGAAGATAGTGGTGATCTATCCTATAGAGCAGAGGTGGTCAAACTACGGCCTGGGGCTGCCTTCAGCCCTTCAGACATTTTAATCTGGCCCTCGAGCTCCTTCTGGGGAGCAGGGTCGGGGGCTTGCTCTGCATGGCTCCCAGAAGCAGTGGTATGTCCCATCTCCGGCTTCTATGTGTATGGGCAGCCAGGGGGCTCTGCACATGACCCCTGCAGCTCCCATTGGCCAGCAAACAGGGCCAATGGGAGCTGCAGGGGTGGCACCTACAGATGGGGCAGCGCAGAGCTGCCTGGCTGCGCTTCCACATAGGAGCCATATCAGGGACATGCCGCTGCTTCTGGGAGCTGCTTTAGGTTAGCACCTCCTGGAGCCTGCATTTCTCTCCCCCCCCCACCCCCACCCCATGCCCCAACCCCTTGTTCCACCCATACCTCTGCTGCAGCCTGGAGCCCCCTTCCACACTCTGAACACCTCATTTCTGGTCCCACCTCAGAACCTGCACCCCTTGCTGGAGCCCTCACCCCCTATCAAACCCCCAATTTTGTGAGCATTCATGGTCCACTATACAATTTCCATACCCGGATGTGGGCCTCAGGCCAAAAAGTTTGCCTACTCCTGCTATAGAGGTTGGGGTAGGGACTGGGAGTTGAGCTTCTAGGTTCTTTCACAGTGCTGCTCCAATGTGCTGTGAGAAGTCAGATCCTCCACTTCTGTGCCTACATACTGTAGCCCCTTCATAGCTGAATGTCTGTCTGATTCAGACATTCAACTTACTTTCCTACTTCATAGGGGACCCATGAAAGTGTTTTATCCTATTTTACTGATTCTTTTTTTCCCTTTGAGGGGGTGGGAACTGATGCAAAGAATGCTCAAGATCAGTTTGTGATAGAGCTAAAAATGGACACCCCACCCCCGTCCCATTTCCCAAGTCTACTGACTTAACCACAGGACTATCCTGCTTTTGCTGACTCCTTTCCTTTCTAAAATGAGGGCACTTGCCTAAGTGCTGAGGTGTAGCTAATGTTTGTAAAGCATTTGGAGATCCTTGGATGAAAGGTGATAAACATAGCAGCCTTAAAGAGCCCAAATGGCAGCCTTCCAGCATGTGCTGCTGCTCTCTCCTCTCAGGCTAGTATTCTAAACTTGCACCACAGTGATCTCTGAAGAATGCAAGACACTTCAGTAACTGGAAAAAGCCACCCAGCCTGCCTTGTTTCTGGTTCAGCTTAACCCATCTTCCAAACTGTCAAATGCATAAGTAGGACACCGTATGTGTGTATATCTGGAGACTCTAAAGAGGCCCCTCCTTCTCCCTGAAACAGATCCAGCTTTTAAAACTTACTCTCTTCTGCAACTGCGAAATTCCTGGTGAACTTATCCCATATGTCTGACAGGACTCCTTCACGCCAAGAGGAACAGTTCTCTTTACACCGATGCAGAGGTCAGTCGGAGTGATGGTCTGGCTCTCTCAGGACGATGTTTGATTTCAGAGAGGAGTGGTGCTAACTTGTGGGTGGCAGGGTTCAGTGTGAGGCTTGGCAGGTCTGTAATTGGTTAATGTTCTCGTGTCACTCCATTTAAAGCTGATGGAATCATCTGCTTTGTACCACATGCAGTCTCTGGGAGAGCAAAGCGCCTGTGTATGTCACTTAAGTCTCATCACTGGGGCTTCCCAGGCTGGGTGCAACTGAAAGGCTTTCTGACCTTACAGGGTTGGTAGGAACTTCTCTTCCAGCTGGCTTTGTATAGCAAAGGGACTGGATTGTTTCTCATTTGTCTTGTCTAATGAGACTTCTTATTGCAACACTTCATTTAAACAAATGCTTTGGCTACAAATCAAGTAGTTTCACTGCAGCCTCTGTTACTACCTTTGTAGTCTTTACTGAATGGCTTCCTTCCTATAGTGACAGCAAGGAGCAGTGCTGAACAAACACCTGCAGCAGCAGCTGTGAGGTTGGTAAGGCCCAACAGTGAAGAGACTGCTTTTTCCCCTCCAGTGGTGGCAGAAGTCTTGCACAGGGTCCTGGTATTTCAGGCAGCTTCCATAGCAAACTCCAACAGGACTGGCTCTTAAAATGCCCAATTTAAAACGTGCTGTAGCTTTGTACATAAAACTGAGGCACCCAGGAACACTCAGCACATTGGGTGGGCTGGCTAGACTCTAATGTATCATGTAGGGGAACTGCCAACAGACTGTCACTTGTAGTAATGGGACAGATGCTTTGGGGAGGGAAGAGGGGAAGGCTCCCAGTTCTTGAGCAGGAAGAAGGGGAGTATCTCAGACAGCCACTCTTTAAAGCAATTGTCTTTATATTAATTTCCCTTCTTTCAAAAGAGCAGGTGCTTTAAGTAGGAAGAGTTTCTGTATTCCTCTCAAACTTTACCTGTGGCTTATTTGATATCCTTCCAATATCAAATGCACGCTGCTGGCTGCATCAGGCACTATGCACTCCTTAAGTTCAGGATATTGGGTCATACTACAGCATTTGTCTCCATTTCTGTGACTTGTTGCCCTTATGCTTGTGTTCACTGCTGCAAGGCTTTTCCCCTAGTGACAAGGTTCTGAAGTTTGATTGCTCCAAATCCCTGATTGCACCCAAGCAAATAACTGAATTGCTCCACTCCAGCTCTGGGCAAAAACCTACTGCTCTGAGCTCCAGCTCCAGGCTCCGCTCCAAAGTCTTGGGTGCTATGAATCCAGTTTGCACTTGTTCTCATAGGACTGTCATTAGACCACAGCAGGAAACTAAACTTCATGGGTGGAAGGAAGTGGTGATGACAGATATAGATTGGATTTGGTGGAAGCCATCTGATGGCTCATGGGTTTCAACATTGTTCCTTTAATAGCAGACGCCCATCATACTGTAAACTTGGGATCTCTGAAGTACCTAAAAGCTTCCACTAAACTAGCTTGACATGAGGGCAGGGCCTCTCCACTGAAGAGCCGTGCAGCCAATGCATTCTTTTCCCTCACCCTTCCTATTGTTTTTACCAGGAAAGACCATTTTGCACTGCAGCCACATGGCTTTCTACAAGGCTCTTGCATATAGTATCTGGTAGATAGTATGAGTTCTGCCCACTGGGCATAGACAGGGCTGGTGCAAGGATATTTTGCGCCCTAGGCGAAACTTCCATCTTGCGCCCCTCCCTCCCCCAAATCACATACATTATGCACAATACATGGTCACGGAGTAACATGTTATAATTTAGAATTTATGTTTCCGCGCTTTAAGTTTAGCAAATTTAGAAACAAGTTCCTCCAAGTCAATGCTGTGAGCAATGTCATGTTCTGTTGACAGGTAGATAGCCCAACAAGTCTTTGTTGCCACATTGAAGTTCCATGTATGTTTTTATCAACTTGAGCTTCTAGAAGCTTCGCTCACTACTGGCCACAGAAACTGGGAGAGTCAAGAGGATGCAAATAGCAATAACTGTGTTAGGGACACTATCTGTCAGCTCAGAGGGACTGGGCTTGGAGCTGGGGGTCAGGGCTGTGGTGGGGGGGATGGGTTGAGGGGGTTTCCAGCTCAGAGGGATTGGGCTTGGAGCTGGGGGTCAGGGCTGTGGGGGGATGGGGTCAGGGGGGTGCCTGCGGGCACTGGGGAAGCTCAGCTCTGTAGCTGCTGTTCTCTCCAGCCATCCAGGCACAAGGGGAGCAGGAGCAGGGACCAGCCAAGGACCAAGGGGGCAGGAGCACAGGCACCTGAGGCTGACCTGTGGGGAGGCACTTGCTTACCTTGCCCAGTGCATGAGCGTTGGGGTCCTCTTTCTTCCTCCACTCCACCAGACCACCGCTGAGGCTCTTTTCTTCACGTCAGCCCCAGCGAGGGGCACGGAGGAGGCTGAGCCAGGGGGCAGCTGCCGCTTTCCTCCAGAAGCCCTGGTGTCGCGCTGCCCTGACAGGGCTCCTGCCACGTGCCCTAAGCAGAGCTGGGCAGCTCTGCCCAGCCGCTGGCACCCCCACCGGCAACGAGAAAAATTGCAGAGGCTGGAGCCCCTGCTCTGGGAGGGAGAGGGATTCTGAGCCTCTGCCTGCAGCTCAGTGATTCCCCTGGGTCAGCGCGCCGCCGGCAGCCTGAACCTCTGGGCTGCCGCTGGCAGCTCAAGCTACCTCTTCAGCAGCAGTGGCTGCTCAACCATTAAAAAAATTTGGGGGGGCACCGCTTGTGCTGCCCTCAAATCTTAGCGCCTTAGGCAACTGCCTAGTTGGCCTAAATGGTTGCACCGGCCCTGGGCATAGACTTTCCCACCCGCTCCAGGAAATTGTAGTCCTGGTTCTAATGGAGTTGGATTCATGTCCCGGGCTGACATTGCAGTACAGAGCCAGGAATGTGGTGACTGCCACTTTAAAGGGGTGTCTCCACTAATCTCGGAGGGGTCCATATGGAGTTTAAAGCCTCATAGGAGTAGGTCTGTTTGAGCAGAGTACCTGCATTTCAGTGCAGTTACTAAGGCCAGTAGAAAGTCCAACTGATCATCATGGAAAGGGAGCAGTACTGTGTCTGGTAAATTTCATGGGGAATTGTAGGCAAATAAGATGAATTCCAGCACTGGAAAGTGCAATAGGGATGTGGTGATGTACTTAACAATGAGACACTTTGTAAGAAGAAATACAGTAAGGTCACTGAAACAGCAAGAGCCTCTGTCCTGGCAAATACGGCATCTCCCACTGCATGAGGGTCTATGATACTTTACTGGAGCACTGAATCATAACTGACTTGGTATGTCTAAACTGCATGCAAAAAAAAACCCATGGTAGCAAGTCTCAGAGCCCGGGTCAACTAACTCAAGTCATGCTACAGGACTAAAATAGCAATGTAGACATTCCTGAGCGTGAACCCTGAGTCTAGTCCATTAGCGTGACCTCTGAGACTTGCTGCTGTGCTGGTTGTTTTTGTTTTTTCCGTGCAGAGATACCCTTTAGACATCTGCTGAATTGCAACCACCTCTTCCTGCACTTCTTGAGCTTCCCTTCCCTTCATGCCTCCACCCTGCCTCCAAACCCAGCCATGCTTAGATCTGGAGCTTCCCAGTTCTTTAGTGTAAGCTAAAGCCTCAGGTACTTAAGATCAAAAATGGCTTTTTTAGCTGTGAAAGGTGTGAAATTTAACTGGTCTTCCAGATCCTCTGCATTAGAGTTGTGGTGTTTCCACTCTCCGTATACAGATGACCTGGTGCAGCATAACATGGCTTGTAAATGGGTAAGACTCCTTAAATCAAACCAATGGAAGGGATAGGTAGTAGTCCGATGAGGTAGGGGAAGAGACAAGGACTTGAGAAGCATCAGGCAACTAATAGCCAGAGGCTTTCTAGTAAAATCCAGGGTGAGTCCACCAGCAAAGTTCAGGTGAACAACATGAAGAGGATCCCAGTGCCAGAAGTGGCAGGGTGCTGGGATTTCCCACCGCTATGATGCCCCTGGATTTTGCTCACAGGGTCCATATATCTGCCTCTGGCTAGTAAGTGTCCTCCTAAACTTACAGCTATGTAACTCTCCTCTCTTCTTCCCTGCCACTTCAACCCAAAGCATAAAGAATGCCCTTTTCTTCTCCTTGCCTTCCTTACTTCCAAAGGTCTCTGGGATGGAGGGTCTCCACTGTCCTGCCTCTCCCGTAGCCTCCAGTGTCAGGTGGTTTGACCTCTGTGAATAATTCCAGTGATTGTTGCCCTTAAGCTTCTCAGCAGCAGTAGAATGGAACCAGTATGTGGGTCTGTGTCCTTTTTGGTCACAGCCATGAAACTGACTTGTTTACAGACTTGGAGGGGTGATACTGGGTTGGTAGGGGTAGGGAAAGTCTCAATTTTCAAGCTTTTCTTTCCAACCATATGTATAGACTCGGAGTGGAGGGGGAGAGGCGGTGAATAGTTCAAATTCTGCAGCAATTGATGGCTTAGTCCTTGCTCAAATTGCCAGTGAAAGGTTCCTACACACCTCTAGGGAGTAAGACAGTAAGTTTGAGCCCCCAGCCCTTACAGATCCCTGGAAAGGCTGATGAGAAGCCTTAAACGAAGGCTGACGTTTGTCAAAAGTTTTTTTTTTTAAATTCTGAGAAATGTACTAGTGCATGGTTTTGGTTTCCGTTCTGTGTCAGACTGCTTCCCTCTTCTGGGGTGCTAAGCAAACTTCTTATTTTGTGAAGAGGAACCCAACAGTGGAAAGTCCTCCTTGTCTCTTCCCCACCACCCTTCCTGCTCCTCCCCCTCCATGATGTCATGGCCTATCTTTACCTCCACAGAGATTAAAATACCTCCATCCCCCCACCCCCCAAAGATAGTTTTAAGTCTGTCCCCTCTTATCAGCAAAAAATACATAAGCCTGCACAGACTTGCTTCCTTCCTATCTTCCCAAAGGAAGTGTCAAGCTGAGCTCCAGTAGCTTCTGAATGATGAGGGTGTTTTGAGTGGTGGTGGGGGAGACACTTGCAGTCTTTAGGGAATTCAGGAATACAAATGAGGTGGGGTTTGTTTAAATCTAAGGCTCCTCTCCTTAATAAAGTAGTTTTGGGGATTCTGCTTGTACAGTACATAGCCCAGTAGGGACTCTATTCAGACAACTTTGTTCTGGCCGGTGCCAGGTGGAGGGTGGGTGGGATTCACCTGAGCCCAATGAGTGAAGTATGGTCTATCCCTGCTTGCCTTGAATCCTGAACTCAAGAACTCTCCTGATACAAGCCTGCCATCAGGCTGGCTTAACTCTACATGTCAGCTGCTGGAGCCTGCTTCTACACAACGGGAAGCAAGGCTCCTCAGAACAAGTTCTATATTAATTTGGCCAGCAAAATGAAATATTAAATAGGACTTTGCCTTCAAGACAGTGAGTTGTAGCAGTCTCTCTGGGGTTGCTACTGGAAGGGTGGGGATGGAATGGAGGAGGGGACTTGGCTTACAGTTATTGGTACTGGTGGTAATTTGTATCCCCATTTTTAAAACATGTCGTCCTTCCCTCCCCCCCTTTTTTGGTCTCTTCCCCCTGCTCCCCAAGCTGTTGGAGACAACGTGGTCAAGTGGCATAGTGTCCCCCTCCCCCACTTACATTGCCATCTTAAGTGTGTCTCTGTCTCTTAAACAGCAACATACATATAAATGTTTAATAGACTGTCTCCATATTTACGCCTCTACCAGCAGTGTTGGGAACCTCACCCTGGTGCATGGAAACCAGAAGGCAAAACTGGCCAGTTGAATCTATATCGTACTTGGGTGAACTAGATTTGTGACTAGTCTTGATTTTGCTATTTTTAGTCAACTTCAAAAAACGAATTAAATATAGTCTTGGTGTTGCAAGTGTCTCAGTCCCCTGACAAATGCTGTGCAGTGAGTCAGTCCTCCCTTGTGGAAATGAGAGGAAACTATGAAACTGACTAGCCTGGGCAGTCAGATACACAAACAGCACAACCCTAAAATAACAAATAACTCTTCTCTTGGAATCTAAGTAATTGGTTATAATAATATTAATCTAAATGACTTTCAGACAGAAGTCTGGTGTTAGTTGTTTTTTTTTATTATTTTATTTTATTTTTTATTTTAGTTCACTGGCTGTTCTGGGAATTTGAAAGGTTGCAATCAGCTTTCCTCTACATTGAGCCTACTTCCTTGTTTGTGCTATGAACCTTTCCAAT
This sequence comes from Chelonoidis abingdonii, assembly GCF_003597395.2. Classification (NCBI taxonomy): domain Eukaryota; kingdom Metazoa; phylum Chordata; order Testudines; family Testudinidae; genus Chelonoidis; species Chelonoidis abingdonii. Next base: position 76,604,875 of record NC_133772.1, read on the forward strand.
CTTGCCAATAACACCCTGATTCTGGTTTGTCATCTCTTCTGTTCAATGATCCCGGATGGCACTTGGTGTCTCTCTAAAGCATTTGTTACTTCCTGCTGAATTTATTGCTTTTTTATTAAAAACAAGCTGAAGAAACTCTGCGGTCCTAATTGGATGACTGCTATCCCTAATGCCTGGCATCTCACTGGGAACCTCTACTCTGCCTATCTGCTCAACATATTAATAAAGCTAACTTCTTAATGATGCCTCAGCTACAAGAAAAGCTTTCACTGTTCAGCATCAAGATGGAGTGGGAACAATTCTATCTAGATTAGCCTGCTTGTCTTATTTGTGTCCTGTCAGAAATTCAGCCTAATTAGGGACTTTGCCCTTCATGCTAAGCATTCTTTACCTCTGATCTTGTATAGAGCTGAGTTCAATGCCTCCTATTAAACATGACAAGCAATGATGTTGGAAAGGAGGCAATAAAGCCATCAGTTTCGTTGGCATGTTCCACTCTTACCCCTCCACTTCAATAACTGATATTTCTGCATCATATGATAAGCGACTTCATTTTAAATGTCTGTCAGTTACTTTCTTAATGACTTCAGGTTTGCTGTCAGGAAGTCGGAATCTTATCCTCATCATTTGATGTGGCTAACAGACACCCATCTGCATTAATTTTGTTGGTAGGTAACCCAGCCTGGAAGCTGAGAATTAAGTGTTGCAGGCTTAAAAAGGCTACCAATAGGTTTTTATTTTGTTTTCCTTCCTGTTAGGCTGGACTTATTATTTGTGTGTGTGTGTGTGTGTATATAATGGGGGGGGGGGGGGCATTTGTTTCTTGGAAGGGGTTAAATTTGTGACAGGGCATCTTCCTTGCAATCTCCAGTGTCCCTCTTGAAAAAGCTATTATCGAGTCATGGTGTTTGGTATCGCAGCTGAGTTTGCAGCCAGGTTCTGTGTATAGTAAACTGTGTGTGTATTAGAGGTAATGAAATGCCTCTGGTAGGGCATGTTACTCAGGCAACTGTGTAGTTCCCACCTGCACTTAAAGTCCAAGGCCTTTGTTAATGTCAACAGTACATGCTTATCACATGTTTTTCTGCTCACTTGCTAACCTGATTGTTCGTAACTCTAGTTCTCTAGGGAACACTTTGCTGTGACTGGTGTGTTAGTAAAGAAAAGGCTCATTAACTCTGTCACTATTCATTAGCTGGTGGTGACATTGAGACTGCCTCTCTCTCTAAGAAGAGACTCAAGGTGGGTGAGGTAATGTTGGCCCAGTAAAACTTCTGTTGGTGAGACACACACACAGTTTCAAGCTATACAGAGCACTTCTTCAGGTCTCACTGATCAATAGTCATCTTGATTCCCCTTCAGAGCCCAGCCTCTGAGAACACTTTCCTGCCTAAGCTCTCAAAATACACTAGTATCATGGCTAAGCTTTAAAGTGAAACTGTTCCAGCAGTTAGTGCCTGTGTTCCTTATGCTTTTGAGATCCTCTTAGTGTCTGTCTCTCCTTCCTCTTCCCTCCTCCCCCCATCAGATCCCTTGGAAAGGTTTCTCACCCCCTGGAGTTAAAGGCAACTCAGTTTTGAGTTTCTTTAGCTATGAGTGGTTATTAATGAACAGAGTTGTCAGCCTTGCAGTGGGAACTGGGTATGTCTCCTAGGTGAGTGACTCCAGATGGTCTCCAGCTCATCAGACCTTGCTTTGTGGAGCTGTGCCTTGGCTGGGATTCCGGTTTTCTGGCTTTAGGGCTTGCAGTATGGGAACAAACATGGGCAGCTGCTTCTTATAGCTTGGGATCACAAAACAGGGTTCCCAAGGCTGGGGAGTGTCTACTGGCTCTTAAAAAAGATCAGCCCATCAATACAACCTCTGGGCATATCAGTCTCAAATATAATCTCTCTAGAACTATGTGCTAGTTATTTGGATAAGAACTGAGACAGCTGTTTACATGTTTCCTACCTAAACTAACAATACTTCCTTGGACCGTCAACCAAAAGACTATGTCCTGTGATCTGAATGTCTGCTAGATTGTTCAGAGCGGGAACCCAGTTCAAGAGTCAAGGGCTGTCTAGCAAATATGCTGCCTATCCCAAGAGAATTCTCAGCAAGTGGACCCTAGGTGACCTCAGTAAGTAGGATGGTACAAAGGGAAAGGATAGGAGGGCAAGTTACAGAAGACTTCAGAGATTTAAATCCATGACCAGGAATAATACCTGGAAGCAGATAATCCAGTACACCTTACAGGGCTCAGGTACTCTTCCTCTGCTGAGGAAAGGTGCTGCTGCTGCTGCAGAAGTTCCTGAGTTTTCTAGAACGCTCATTGCATGGGGCCAGCTGCCGGCCTGGAGGCAATGAATGGCTCAGATAACTGGGGGGAGCTCCTATTGCAATACAAACATTTTAGCCAAGTGTACGTGTGTGTGGAGGGGGGAAGAAAGCCAGGGACAGAGTAGCTGCTGTCTGCAGGCTGCAAAAACAGGGCTAGTCTCTAGAGAAGTCTGAATACACAACAAAGAAGGGTGGGGAAAGAGAATTGGCAGATGACTTCAGCCACACCAAGGGAGCATGAAAAGGAATCGGGGGTGGGGGGGGGATGCTTCTGACTCCGGTACCACTACTTTGATTTCACCCTAACCTATCATCCTCATGTTGATGTTTCTATTATGCCTCTTGTGTTTAGGGCAATGATGAAGCTTCTCCACTCCTGTCTGTTTCTGGCTTTCAGTGGTTCCCCAGCTGTGCCCCAGGTTTTTCAGCTCAGCTTCCACAGCTCTTTACCATGTTTTCGGGCGGCCTCATTTTAGCTTGCCTTCAGGAGTCCATCTTATTGCTACTCTGGTGATGGAATCAGTTTCCATCTGAAGTATATGACCAATCCATCTCCAACACCTCCTGGTGGTAATGGTGTTCAGATCCTCTTGGCTGCACTGTGTCAGTAGATCTTGGTTTGAGATTATTCTGGGCCAAAAGATACGGAAGTTTTTTTTCTGAGGCAGATTGTATAGAATGAACACTGTTTGTAATTGTCATACTTTCTCATTCCCCAGTATTCTGCACTATAAAGTACTGTTGAAAGTATGCAGCTCTGATAAATCTTGAGTTTGGTTTTGGTGTTGTGTTTTCATGATTTCCAGACTGTATTTAAGCACCTGAAGGTGTTCCTGGCTTTATTGATTTTTGTTGTTCTGGGTGTCCTGGCTTGTTCCACCCTCCTGGCTGATTGTGCTGCCCAAGTATGTGAATGTTTCTACATTGGTGAGAACATCCTCTAACCATACTGATGATGGTGAGGCGATATTGAAGGTCATGATATCTATCTTATTGTGGTTGATTTTTTTCAGTCCAATTTGCTGGCTGAATGTGAGTCACGTTTTTTTCTTGTATATGGTGTTGGGTTTGTGATAGGGAACAGAGATCATCTGCGAAGTCCAGGTCTTCAAGGGATGAGAGGAGCATCCATTTAATGCCTCTTGGCACGTCATCTGTTGTATGCTGCATAACCCAGTCATCTCCAATCATCTTCAACATTGCCATCGTGATGCACCCCTGATGTACTCCTGTTTTGATTTCAAAACTGAGCTTGCTGTGATCTTAACTGCTTGTAAAGTTGAAATAGAAGCTTTTGAAGACTGATTATATTGAAAGGAATTCCATATGCCTGGAGAAAGCATTCACAGGACCAGCCTATGGAGCAATCAAAAGCCTTCTCAGTCTACGAAATTTATGTAGTTGCCATTGCCATTCTAAGGACTGTTCTGTTTCACAGAGTGAAGATCTGGTCTCTGCATCCACAATCTTTCCAAAAACCAGCTTGCTCTTTTCTGAGAATGCTATCAACTACCTCTGATAAACGCTGGACTATGATCTCTCAATACTTTTCTTGGTACAGATAAAATTATGATCCCATGCCAGTTATTACCAAAGAAAGGAACTCTCAGTATTGTATCTTCACTACAAGCCCATTGGTCCACTCATCTGGCACTTTTTCCCTTTCCCAGACTGCTGTAAATAGAGGGGCCAGGATAGATGCTGCTAATTTAGGCTTTACCTTGAACAATTCTGCATGCAAGTTACCCTTGCCAGGAGCTTTCCCATTTTTAAGGATTTGATGGCTTGAACAATCTCTTCCTTATTTAGGGTGTCTGTGTTGACATCAAGATCTTCTTCTGCCTCCTGGACGTTTTCTTCCTCTTTAGGTGGTTCCTAGAACTTGTTCTCTGTTCAGCAATTCTTTGAAATGCTCTGTCCAGCGCACGTCTTGTTCTTTTTTGGTTGTTAGTAGGTGTCCTTGTTTTGTTCCTGATGAGAATATTTGTTGTCTGCTGTTTACCACTGATAAGCCACATCATTTTATAGATAGATCCTTCTTCCATTTTGTAGATGGTTCCATGAACAGCTGCATCCTCTGCTCATGTTGTCAGATTATCAATATAATGCCATTTGTCTGCTCTCACAAGGCGTTTGACCTCCCTGTGTGCCTTGCTATACTGCTTGTGGTATTTGTCCTTTAGCTTCTGAGATTTTTTGTTTAAAACTTTTTTTCTTAATTTTTTTTCTTCAGGGCTCATCTGGTTTCTATGGTGTTCCATGTGCTAGGAGTAATCTACTCCTTCCTTCTCTTCTGCCTGTAGCCTACACAGGCTTCACTGCTCTGTTTATAAATTGCTGTTTCTTTGTCCCACTTCTTATTGATCTCCTCGTCTGCATTCCCTTCCTCTTCATCAAGATTTGCAAGTGCTTGAAACCTGTTCTTTAACTGCAGAATGAAGGCTTTCTGTATTTCAAGGGACTTTAACTTGTCAATATCGTAACGTCTGTGTCCCTTTGTTTGGTGGACCGACACTTCTCAGTTTTAGCTTGATGGAGGCTGTCACAAAGTGGTGATCGCTGCCAGCCTCTGCACCACTTCTCAGTTTTTCACATTTGTCAGTGAGTGTCGCCATCTGCCACTGATCAGGATATGGTCAATCTGGTTCTTATCTCTGCCATTTGGAGAACACAATGTCAACATTGTGAATTTCACAATGTTCAGGTAGGATTCCACCGACTGTCATTCATATTACAGAAGTCAACAAGCCTTTCTCTGTTTTCATTCATGGTGTCACACCCTTGTCTTCCTATTGCTCTGTCGTTTGTCCTTACCAACCTTGGCATTGAGGTCTCCCATGGCATGGTATATATTCTCTCTCTCTCTCTCTCTCTAACTCTGCCTGTAGTGTAAGGTAGAATTTGTCATTTACTTTTTCGTCACTGTCATTTGTTGGAACATAGCACTAACCTGACAACAGCTACCTAAACAATTCCCTCTGCTTTGTCTATATCCTGATCTTGAGCTCATGCCTTCCTTCTGAAATCCTTAGCTTCAGGGGGTTGTTTGTTTGGACTAGGAACATGTAAACATCAGAGCTCTTCTGGGTGGGTGACTCTTGCCTCAGGGAGAGATGACAGCACCTTGCAGCCCATCCTGAGTTTTGATTAAATACAATGTTTTTTGGTCCTGAGGTGATGCTTCCCCCTCGGTTTGGTTGGTTCTGTGTGCCTTAGTAGTGTTCTTATCTATTACTGTCTTGGAGGAGCTGTGCAAGTTCCCCATCAGCACCTGTTGCGTTTCAAGAGGGCCAGCTCTTTCCAGTCATGAGCTGTGCTTTCTTTGTGTTGATACTGTTCCTTTGTCTGGAAGGGTCACTGTAGAGCAGTCTTAACAGGAATCAGCAGAGCTGCATATGTGGGAATCCAAGACTGCAATAGCAGAGCACGCAGCAGGTCCGGACTGAGGTCTGGTATCGGAGCTGCATAGCGAGAGCTTTACACAGTGACTTGAGCCAAATATAATCAGCCTCGCTTTTGTGAGCACCAAACTCCGAGTTTCCATGAGCTGCTTGTGATGTCAAGAAGAAAGAACTACTATTTAAAGAGCTCTGGTTTGCAATTTAACTAAAATAAAACAAACCAAAAAACCCCCACCTTAAGTAGCCGCCCTGTCCCTCCAGTCCTTGTGTTTTCTGTATAGTATGAAGAGAATTGAACCCTCTATGCTTTCATCTTCCCACTTCCTAAGGACTCCTGGTTCCCACAGCATCACCTTACAGCTCACCATTTGGGAGGGGGTAGGAATCCCCCAAGCTTCCAATGCCACCAGTGCCTTCCTTTTTCTAGCCACCTTTGTGGATAGGGGGAGGCGGCTGGGCTCATATTACAGACCTGAAGTGCAGCATTGAGTCATGCCCGTCCCCCTGCCCAGCCCCTAACAAAGAGGCTCTGTTCTCCTTTCCTCAGCTGCTGGCCTCCACTGATTGTGTTCCAGCTTCATTGCCATCAACTCCGAGCCTTCAATACTTCTGCATAATACCCCAGTGGAAGAATCATTTCCCACTCCTGGCTTCAGGGGAATAAGGGAAGTGGCCCCTGCACTAATCCTTGCCCCATAGACTGTTGCACTGTTCTGTGCAGGGGCAGGAACCCATTGGTGACCAGAACCCCTCGGCTCCTAGACCTGTCTGTTCAGAGCTATGGAACTCTCCTGGATTCAGGTTTCTTCCCCCCGGCCCCGCAAATCTAGTTTTAGGCTGTGAGCCTGGGCTAAACTACTCAAAGGGAGCTGGACATTACTGTGGACAGATGAGTGATGCAGAACAGCAAACTGTTAAGATATTTAAAGAATGAGGCCAATATGGTGGGAGAGGGAATGTCCTTGGTGAATGGTGCAGCCTCCCATAGAATATTTTTGTCCAGTCTGCATCTTCAGAAGAATAATGCCGAACTATAGGAGGTGGTTCAGAGAAGGGCAGTGAAACTCATAGTCAGTTGACTAAAAGACTGAAATTGTTAACCTTAGAGAGGGCCTATGATGAAGCATATAAAATAACTAATCCTAGAAAGGTAAATCAGGAACTTCATAACTCAAGGACAAGAGGTCACTTAAGGAAACTAAAAGGTGGTAAGTTTGAAAATGAAATACTCTTACATAATGTAATTAAACTGTGGCACACTCTCTGCCACACGTTAAGTTTTTGGCCTCAAGAACATCAAGATTCCCAAAGAGAGAGCATTAGCTCTTGTAAATTCGTGTAGAAAGATTGAACTTGATCTCTTCATCTGAAGCATGAGGATGAGACGTAACTTTGGAGATGGCTATTATCCCACATCTGTTCTGTCTTCTGCTGAAGCACCTGGTGCCTGCTACCAGTTGGAGATGGGATACTGAACTGGGTGGACCCCAGTGTCCTACAGGCCTGATTCATTATGACAGTTGTCCTCTGCCAAGAAGCCTTTTTGTCATGTCTTGCTGAGTTGTTGCTGTTTTGGGATTCCACTGTTGCCGACTCTCTCAAATTTTGTGATTGTTTTCCTTTACGCCTCAACTTTTGGAGTCAAGTGACTAATAAAACAGATTTTCTTGGGGTGGATTTTTTTAGCAAGCTTTTAGCTTGCATGGTTGCAGAGAAAATCTTCAGCACATGATCTGAGCGAACCCTAACAGCTCAAACAAGAAGGCAAAGAAATCCCAAAATTCAGTATTGTCAAAAACTTAAGCAAATCTCATGACTTTTGGTGCTGACTCATGCTCCTTTTATTTTTTTAAAGGCTTTAATGTTGACAATATGGGGATTTGGTTGTGAAGTAAGATCAGAAAAAGCCCTTGCAAGGACAGACTTGTTCCTTAAGCACAGAGGCCTCTTTGCCCAAGTCCATCTTTCTCTCAACCAGTAGCCTCATTGGGTCAGGGAACTGCTCTCTGAAGTCTTCTATTGCATGTTGGGATTTTGGGGAGGGAGTTCTTATGTTTTGGATATAAACTTCTTGATGGGAACTGTTTTCTGAATTGCGTGCTTATCACTATGAGCTGTGAACTGGGTGCCCAGACCTACAGCAAGAGGACTGTACCAGTACTCTAGAATCAGAATGTGTGTGTGTGTGTGTGTGTGTGTGTGTGTGTGGTTCTACCCCCTGCCCCCCAACTGTGCTGGGGGTGGGAGATGCTATGTGATCAAATCCCTCCCCAAATCAGTTTCCCCATTGTGAGATGGGGAGAAAACTTGCCTACTTTACTCTGTTCTTACAACTCCCTGTTAAGTGCTTTAACATCTCCCTGCACCTCTGTGCCTCCCTAAGTATTAAAAAAACAAACAAAAAAAAACCTCATGAGCCACACTGGAGACAGCTAAGTAGTCATAACTGCCTAGTGTCCACTGCAAAACTGCCACAAACCCTAAAGAATAAGAGGTTAATCATTTCTGGAGATGCTGACTCCTAATGCTAAATCCCTATTGGCTTGGGCAGCAGGTTACGGTATTTGGCTTTTATATTTCAGTTAGTGGAAAGAGCTAGAATCACAACACACATACCCCGCCTCTGTCTGGGGAACTAGCTCCCTGAGAGCTCCACTGAGATTGGCTGGCTGGCTGGCTGGCTGGCTGGCTGGCTGGCTGGCTGGCTGGCTGGCTGGCTGGCTGGCTGGCTGAGGAACATGCACAAGAGTACAAGATGCTTGCTTGTTGGATTTGCAGCAATCACACCCCTCGCTCATGATAGCGTCATGAGCTAAAAGTGTGAGAAGCTGTTGTATAGTTCCCATCACCAACTACAAACCACTCATGTTTGTATGACGGAGTTAGTCTTGGCAAAAATAAAGAAAAGGGAAAAAAAAACTGAACTACTTCCTAGAGACTGTAATGAAATGGGAAGTTTCTGCAAGACTTTTATGAAGCATAGGCTTCTGTGCATTGCATTGCATTGCCATCTATTGAATAAAAAATTAATACTGCTCTTGGAATGGTGCAGGAGAGGGGTGTGGGTGTGATCTTGCTGTCTGAGGGGAAATTAATACTGTCATTAAAGAACTGGCTCAAAGTAACCCAAATCAAGGTCAAGATCCAGCAAGACAACAAGATGCCCCCCTGACTGAACAATCAACACAACAGCAGAAAAGAGGAGGAGGGATAGTTCAGTGATTTTGAGCATTGGCCTGCTAAACCCAGGGTTGAGTTCAATCCTTGAGGGGGCCCTTTAGGGATTTGGGGCAAAAATCTGTCTGGGGATTAGCCCTGCTTTGAGCAGGGAGTTGGACTAGATGACCTCCTGAGATCCCTTCCAACCCTGATATTCTATGAAACTCCAGCAGGCAAGACTTCGATTGAGCTAGAGAAGAAGCTGTCAGGTGACTGAAAGAGGGGGGCCTTTTTGGAGGGACTCAAGAGCCTGGACAAAGTGGGGAAATGGGGAAGAGAGACTCCGTCATAGCTTGACTGGCTCCTCAGGGCACTGGTTTGAACAGGATGGTGTATGCCTTAAATTAAGTGATTTTTTGCTAACCTGAGGACTTTCAGACTGTGTGTGCCAGGTGACTAATAAATGGCCAACTTGTTTTTTGAAAAGGCTGAGTGTGTTGCTGCAAGTATTCACTGAGAGCATTATGCTCTGACACCACCTCATACAGGAGTCTGGAGTTCCTGCAAGGAGTCACAAAGACGGGGATCACTGGTGTTGAAGGCCCAATCTCAGCATCATGAAAGCCACAGGCCAGCCCCTGTGGAACTATGGGTCTCTGTGGCCTGGCACACTAAAGGGGTCACTCCCAGGAGACCGGGTGCAGGCTGAGGCATCGATCACACCCTGTGACTCCATGACATAGAGGTCTTTCCAGATTCTAAGCAAGCAGCTCTTGTGCTGTTGCACAATGTAGTGTCCTTGTTTTGTGGATAACTGGAAAAACTCTAATCTCTGGAGCTGTAGGTAAACTCCCTTGGAACAAACAGCTTCTTTGCTGCCCCTGCAGAGGCAAACAAGCCATACCTCTGGAGGCAGTGTGGCAGTCACTCTAAGACAGTGACAACTTTGGTGTAAAACTGGCTTCCTGCTGTAGCCAGTGCGTCCATGGGGCAAAACCTACCTTTGTATAAAATGGTAATGTAGTTGCTGTATAGCCTAACCTTCTGCTCTTGGCATTGTGGAGTTGAATTGAGTGGCCAGTGTGTTCCAGAGAACACCAGAAAGTAGACACATGTTTACGGTATTTGGGGGGGATGGTGTTCAAAACACTGATATTTGGTATAGGCCTGTCTTTATACCTTCCTCTAAAGCATGTGGTACTGGCCACTGCTGGAGATGCAATACTAGACTAGATGAACTTCATTAGTGTGCTCACAGACAAACAAAATAAGCTGTATATAATTAGCTGTTTAGCAACATGCCCATACAAGGCTGTAATGCTGAGTTAATTCATCACCTTGGCCTCTCCAGGTATAGTTTGGTAATTCCAATACTAGAAACTTTCAGGCTTCTTATATCAGGGTGACTGCTTCCCAGACTACCCTGTTCTTTCTTCCTTACTCCCTCCCAAAGTGAAAGGATGGATGACCTTTGTGGTTAAAGGCACTTATTAGGATGAGGCTCTACCATGTATCCTGTGTGATCTTGGACAGATCACTTAATCTATTTGTGCCTCAGTGTCTAATCTGTAAAATCAGGGGGTTGTGAGAATTAAACCCAGCAGTGTTTGTGAGGTGCTTGGATATTATGGTGAGGGGAGGGGCCGTTCAACTCCCTATATAGGGTAGTATCAGAGGGGTAGCTGTGTTAGTCTGGATCTGTAAAAGCAGCTAAGAGTCCTGTGGCACTTTATAGACTAACAGAAATATTGGAGCATGAGCTTTCCTGGGTGAATACCCACCCATGCATTCTTGACGAGTGGGTATTCCACCCACGAAAGCTTCATGGCTCCAAATCTCTTTAAGTCTATAAGGTGTGTATACAGCATGGCCAGCAGGGCGCATATAGTAGTGTAGCAGGGGCTTTTCGCAAGGGAGGAAGGTTTGCTTTAGATTAACTTAGAACAGCTGTGGCCAATTAGAGCACCTGACTTCACTTAGAGCACTGACTCCAGTCATGGGATATAAACCCTGCTTTCAGTCAGACAGGGGGGTGGTAGTTTGAAGAGAAAGGTTGGTTGGAGCAGAGTGCAGAAGAGAAGAGTTTGTCCAGAGAGAAACAGAAGGTTTGGAGGAGTGCTGCGGTGGATTTGGGAAGCCCAAGAAAGCCCTAGGTAGGGGCACCAGGCTTGTATGAAGAGAGCGAGAAGCCCTTCACAAGCTGACGGGTATGAGAGGGAAGTAACCCAGGGGAAGAAACCGCTAGTCAAGTGGTTCACCACAACCCCAGGGCCCCTGGGTTGGGACCTGGAGTAGAGGGCGGGCCCAGGTCCTTCCCTCTCTACTCCCCTCCTCCAAGGACACTAGGGGAGTGATTAAGAACTGGTTCAGAGGCAAGCAATAGCGCTGTGAACCTACCCCAGAGAAGAGAAAGCGCGAGACCCAGAGAACAGTACCGGCAAGTTGCCACAGGACTCTTTGCTGCCTATATAGGGTAGGTCTACATTGCAATTAAAAACCTGCAGCTGGTCCATGCCAGATGACTTGTGCTCCTGGAGCTCAGGTTGCAGAGCTGTTTCATTGCTATGTGGACTAAACTTGGGTTGCAGCCTGCAGTCTGGGACCCTCTCATCTTAAAATCCAAGGCCAGAAGTCTACACTGCAATGAAACAGCCCCAAAGCCTAAGCCAGCTGTGCTGGGCCTGCTGTGGGTGTCTAATTGTAGTGTAGACATATGCATAGTGACTCTTCCCACCCAAAAATTGCTCATGCTACATATTGTGCTTGTAACCTATTCCAAGCTGTGTATTTTGGGAGTGTGACTAGGAGCAAGGGATCGGTCAGAAACTTGCTGTAACACTGTCACTTCCCTATCAGTCATATGAAAATAATACCTACCCATCACTTACTGTCCGGCTACAGACCTAGGACCCGTCCAGTCTTGGTGTCTGCCTTGAAGACAGAGTAATACCTCCTTACAGCATAGCTAGAGTTCAGTGTTCGCTCCCTGTAGTCTAGAAGTGACTGCTAATTGGTGGAGGAAACTAGCCAATTAGAATGAAGCCTACATTCCAGTTTAGTCCAGAATTAACCTAAATATTTAATAGGATTAGCCAAAAGCTTTGTACTGAAACAAAATAACACACTGGCTTTCAGTGACCCTTGCTGAACAAACTCAAAGCCAGAAAGCTCTGCTACTGATGTCCTAGGTTTTGTGGGTTGGCTGTTTAATTGGAGTGATGCTTTACCCCATCTCATCCTTCTGGTGGGTTACTTATGTCCTTTTAAAGAGACAGTCCTTTTTGAGTGAGGAACTCAAAAGCACTTTAAACTATGCTAAGTGGCTAGTTTTTTTCACATTCTCCTCAGAAGCTATCCTTATTTTGGAAAGGAAGGAACAGATCTCTGAGATGTGGAAATCTTCCCCTTTAAATATCAGTCACTCAGCCAAGCTATGCCTTTCTAGGATGAAGTAAGAGAAATGAAGTCAATCCCTCCAGCTCTCTTCTGAACTCCCTTCACTTTGTCTACATCTGTCTGGAGTAGTACCCAGAACTAAAGACGCTATTGCAGATAGTCTACCAAAAATATTACTGGGAGGGGCCAGCCTCTCCTTGCACCAATATGTGGTGATCATGGAACCCCAAATTGCGCTGGCCTCTTCCCTCCTCCCTATCATGTTAATTGGACAGACAGATATTCTGAAACTTGTTTCAGGTGTAGTGGAGTTGCATTGACTTGTGGCAAAGAACTATGGCTCTGCAGTGTCTGTCTCAGTACACAGGACAAATAGTGGAAATGTTTCAAAGGACTTTCTTACCAGTCTGGTGTCTCCCAAACATAATCTCCAACACATTCTTTCTGTGATCCTCTGAAAACCAGGCTACACACACTGAGGTATGGTCGTCATATGCCTCTTGCCTTCACTCTTGTATTGTCTGTCCTACTCTGCATCATCAAACTGCTGCCTGAGGTTCTGGAGCCTGTGCTACTGGTACCTACATGCAGAGGCTTGTCATCACATTATACTGAAAATGGAAAGGTGCTTTTGCAGGCACATCCTTGTGACAAGTTTGACTGCCCATCTTTTAAGGGTCCCTGAGCAAAGACATTAATTCATATGCTGCTGAATTGCACAGCTTGTTTCTGTAGCATCATGCATGATTAAGGGTTCTCATATTCACACAGGTGACTGGCTACCGGGTTGGATTGTACAAGGCTGGCATGACATAAATTCCAAGGCCAGAGGGGACCACTTTGATCGTCTTGTCTGACCTCTGTATAACATACTGGCCATAGAGCTGCCCCAAAATAATTCCTATAAATTCTTTTGGAAAAGACATATTTGACATGATCTTTCAAACTAGGCTTTTGACCCATTTTTTTTGACTGTCTGCTGGCCCACAGGGAGCAAGGAAGAGAGCTCTGGTGGAGTAAGGAGGTAGAATGAGCGTACAGAAAAAGCTGGACAAGATTCATTTAAAAGCTTAGCAGTGTTCTCTGTGGATAAGGAGTTGGAGCCTCAGCTGATTACGTATAAATAGTGATGGAATTACAAGGCTCCTAGCTGGTTAAATCCCTTCTGTGACTGTGGGCATGTCTTCACTTACATTTTATAGCATTCTAACTTGCTGGCTCAGGGGTATGAAAAATCACCCACCTGAGCACAGCAAGTCTGAGTGCTTTAAAGCACTAGTGTAGACAGGCTCAGAGTGCTGAGAGCCAATCCCCTCGTGAAGGTGGATTACCAGGAGCACTGTGAGAGTTCTCTCGCTTGCATGTGACCACACTCGCACTTCAAAGCACTGCCTCAGGAGCGCTTTGAAGTTTCCAGTGCAGACATACCCTGACAGAATTGCATTGTAGGCCCTCTGTCACCATCCAGGAAACTTCCACAAAAGTGGCACTTTGTCAGCGGTGGTCAGTCTGGTCCATCCTCTTCTCAGACAGTAAGGAGAACCTTTCATCCAGCTGGCCCAAACATGATCTTTACAGAACCAGCTATTATGTAGCTGGATCTCTGGCAAAATGATGGCTCAGAGCTATCTCTAATGATGACTAGTGCCCCTTTAATGCTGTCTAGAGGCTATATACTAACGTGGATTGTTGTCTTGTTTGTTTCCCTTTAGATCCTGGAAGTGAAGGAAGATGGGATCCAACTGTTTGAAAGTCACCAAGTATTTCCTTTTCCTTTTCAATCTCCTCTTTTTTGTAAGTATTGTCTCTGGGGGAGGGCTTGAATAGATGAGTAGCTCTGACTTACGGGGTGGGCAGAAGGGACTATATATAGCCTCAGATGTGGACCTTTAGACTTCAGACTAAACTAAAATTTAGTATAGGTGCCCACTCCAAAATGTCATTGACCCTGATGCCCCTTGTGGCTTCTAGCTGTACATGCTCCATCTCCTTCCCAGGCCGAAGTAGACAGATTAACTCATTCCACGTATCCCGCCTGCTGTGTCTAGTGCCTATAGCCTGTCCTGTCAATGGAAAGGGGAAGGTGGGCCTACTTTGCTTCCCTGGAAATTTTGCCATTATTGCATTCCTTTTTCTGCCACATCTGGAGCAGCAGTAACAGGGTTGCTACAGACAGGGCCGGCTCCAGGCCACAGCGGGCCAAGCGCATGCTTGGGGCAGCACACCGTGGGGGGCACTCTGCCGGTTGCTCGGAGGGCGGCAGGCAGCTCCGGCGGACCTCCCGCAGGCGTGGCTGTGGACGGTCTGCTGGTCCCGCGGCTCCGGCGGACCTCCTGCAGGCATGGCTGCGGCAGTTCCACCGGAGCCGCGGGACCGGCGAGCGGCAGAGCTCCCCCCATGGTGTGCCGCCGTGCTTGGGGCAGTGAAATTGCTAGAGCCAGCCCTGGCTACAGAGCAGTGAAGCCACAACCTGTAGAGTCCATTGCAATCCTCCTCTTCTAAATAGTCCGGGCAGGCTTCACAGAACCATCATAATTTCACTTCAAGTCCCAGTAGCTGGCTTTGATTTTGAAAAAGCTGAATCAATCCCAAGTTTTCCATTTGAAGTGGAATTTTTGAGGGTCTTGGGTGCAGGCTTGCCTGGTGGGATGAGGAGGATTGGATTTTGGGAGGGGGACCCAGTGTGAGCTGCTTCAGAATCCCTGACTGGTGCTGGCTCGCTTAGTTTGGGTGAGGATGGGAGGGTCTACATCTGGCATATATTCACCTGAGTGTTTGGCCCCAACTTCTCCTCCTTCAGTCACAGCTCTTCTCCACAAAACTCCTCTTATGTTTGGTTTAATGGCTGGAATATCTGTGTCCTCCAGGGCTCTCTGCAGGCTGATCTAAATCGTACAAGTCAGGCTAGGATTGTTCTGGCTCTCTCAAGGTGGTGTCACTTGTAGTAGAAAGAGAGCCTGGGACGTATGTCTTTGTATCAGAGGCCTGATGTGAGGCCTGAACTGAAGTAGTGGTCAAAGCTTTGACCACTACTTCAGTTCAGGCCTCACATCAGGCCTCTGATACAAAGACATACGTCCCAGGCTCTCTTTCTACTACAAGACATCTGTCTCAGGCTCTCTTCTACTACACCACTAAAGGTAGGGAAGCCTCAGGTGGTCTTCTCTAGAATATGCTGTAGCAGCACAGCTGCACCACTCTTGCTTCAGTGTAGACACTCTCTCACTATAGTGATGGGAGGGATTCTCCCATTGCTCTAGTTAATCCACCTCCCTGAGAGGTGGTAGCTAGGTTGACAGAATAATTCTTCTCTTGATCTAATGCTGTCATGCTGGGGATTAGGCTTGCTTAACTATGTTGTTTGGGTGTAGATTCTTCACACCCTGAACATAAGCACCAACTTTCCAATGTGCTGGAGGGTGCTTGGCCCCTGCTCCACCCCCACCCCACCTCTTTCCACCTTATTCCACTCCCTTCCCTGAGCGTGCCATGTCCTTGCTCCTCCCTCCCAGGCTCCTGCATGCCATGAAACAGCAAATTGCCTCGGGTGGGATGGCAGGGCACTGAGCCACAGGGCCTGCTGGCAGGCAGAAAATCCTGGGTGCATGGGGGGAGCTGGTAGAGGGGGAAGGGCTGCCCATGGGTGCTGAACACCCACCATTTTGTGCTCCTGAGCAACATAGCTGGGTTGATCTAACTTTAGTGTAGATCTAGCCTCAGATTCCAGTTTTCCCCAATTCTCCTGTGTTGGTTTAAACTCTGTCTCTCTCAACATTGCTGAATGTGTATGACAGAGAAGCCTGCTAAAATGAGAGCTTTGCTTTCCAAGCTTAACCTCTAAGTGTGGCTTTACTCCTCTACCCCACACACTGTCATGCTGCAGCCTCCTGGAGTGCTGGCCTTGATGTTGCAACTGGGACACATCTGGATCTGGTTTCCCTCAGTTTGCTATGCTAGCTCTTTCCCTGCCATGTGTTTCTGTTGCTTCCCTCTCAGAGTAGCCAGAATTCCAACTAAAGACTGCCAGGGACCAAAGGTCATGGATGTTCTTAGCATATCTGAGGAGAGTCTTAAAGGGCCATCAGAGATTTGAGGGGACTGGTTTTAGTCTAGGTTAGTGAGGTGGGGGAAGTCCCTACAGGATTGTATCTAGCTCTTCTGCTAATGCACACTTGTTCACAGGCTTATCTGTAATTGCACCTCTGTTTTGAGGGGGTGGATTAGTATTTTGTTGCTCCGTTACCTGCCCATAACAGAAGGTATTATCCTGTTTATGGTGTGATACAACAAACTATTCTTTACAACCTCCTACTCCTCTGGGAATGGATGGGGTGAGCTGGGGTCCAGTGGGACCCTGAACTTATTAAGAGATTTGTGACTTTCAGCTACTTTTAGGCAGGTTCTGGTTTGTGTTCAGCAAAAATAGCAACTTGGACAGAACCCCCTGGATCATGGGGAGAGGTACCCTGGGACTATCATCCTGGTTACAGGAATTGGGGCATTTCCTGTGTTCAGTGTAACAGTCTCAAAAAAGTATGAGTAGGAAAATAGGGGATCAATGTGGCTTTCTTTTCTCCCCTCATTTATTTGTTTTAGGGTCTCTTTGTGGGGGGTGGGGTAATCAAGTTGTGGGAGTCTTGGCTGTAAATAACCTGCACTCCAGAAGCCCTGCTTACCATTCCTATGGAGACGGTTCTGTCCAACAGGAGACGGTTCTGTCCAACAGGAGAGGGGGGAGGCTGCGTGTCTTACAATAGCCTGCAGTGCTGTCTTGCCCTATAACAACCCTGCTTATCTTTCCCTTGCTGCTGCTGAATGTTTGAATGGGGATTGCAAAGTCTCTTTATTCCACACCCTCTCCCTCACTTCCTCCCCTCTTCCATCCTGCAATTCCTCTTCCCAGCCAGTAAACCAGTGTTCTTGGGGGATCCCCCATGGGACAGCTCTGAGTTGTCAGGGGAGAGAGAGGAAAGGGGTCAGAGCCAAGCTGCTCCTTCAAATTGATCCACAAACTGCAAAGTATTTTCCCACATTTTGCACGGAAAGAGATCGAAAGATGCTGTGGGGTGGGGGTAGGGGGAGCGGCTGACGCTGGAATTCTGCAGCAGGGTTCTCAGGGACCTTGGGCCTCCTCTGGCTGGCTGCAGGTAACAGGAAGCAGCTGTTCTCTGGGCAACTTTCATCTGCTTCTTCTCCTGTGATGTTTCAAACAAACACTGCTGTTTGACTTAGTACTAGGCCTCTGCCCAATGGGCTGCAGCGCTGGACTAGGGGCAGTGAGTTAGGAGGGGTATTGACCAAATGAGGTCTGCACATCCCTCCCTGAGCCAGGCAGGCTCCACTGAGGGCCTCATGTAAGTAGTAAAGGTATTACCCCACCATCTAAAAGTGCATTCACTCTGGGGTCAGCTCTTAAGCAGGAGAGCCAAGCAGAATTTCCTGCAATTTGTCCTACTCTGTAGTGGTGATAGCGCAGGGAGAGGAGGTGAGAAACTATCCCAAAGCTGCTGTGTCCCTCTAGAAGTGTCCTCCATTTGGTACAAGGATCCCTTAGTACAAGGATTCAGAGCAGACTTCTATCTAAGCTGTGCCAGTTGGGTGCACATTGGTGGGAAGAGGGGACTTGCATTAAAGCTCAATGTGCCCATAAGGCAATATGTGAGAGCTGGAGGCTTTTCCCTTTGAGTAACGCAAGAACTGGATGGAAATGCCTTGTACAAAGCATGTATCACAGTGAGATGGATCCTCTGTGAATACTCAAGTCTATGGACTTTTCTTTAATGCCTGGGCAGCCCTATCAAGGGTGCTGAGTGCTGCTTCTAGGAGTAGCAGGGGCTCTTAGTCCCAGAGGCTTTTCTCTGTCAAGCTGAGGCTAGTGAATAACGGGTGACTGCCCTCAACCTGAACTGACAGGCACATGCTGGGGTGGGTTTGGTTCCAGCTGGGATGGATTTGTAGTGTAACGCTCAAGTGGTTGGTCATTCTACAGATCAGCAGTGGCAACAGGAAATGCCCATCCCTGCAGAGAACTTGCATGTTAATACCTATGACTGACTTTTGTGGTCCTGTTTGATCTGTCAGCTGCAGCCATGTGATTGGCACCTCCATCCTACTGATCTGGGCTGGAGGGAACCAATGCTATGAACGTGTCAAAACTATTCTCAAATCCAGGGATCTGCAGAGTGTTTGGATTTCCCCTGTGAATTCTGAGTGTGTGCATGCAATTAAGGAGTTACAGGTCTCAGCCACTGTAGGGCTTTAACTGGGTGGCAAAGGTCCCCAGGTCCTGGGGCTCTGAGCTCCCATTTGCTGTCAGCTATCTAGAAAGGACCAAAGGAAGGAATATTTTCTGGTTCAGGTTTCATGGTCAAGATCTCTAACCTAGAGTCCTTGCCTGGCTGAAATGGGCTCTTTGGGCCTATCTGAAGGTGATGGGTAAAACATTAGGGGAATACTGCCATTCTGGCTGTTGTTTAGACACTGAAATGACACCTGTCCAGTACTAGATGATAAAGTCCTAGCCCACTGAAGTAGCCCTAGAGAGACAAGGCCTCCAACATATCCTTCCTGGAGATCTGAACAGCCAAGGCAGGTCACAAAGCTCCACTGAATAGAGAGAAAATTCACCTGTGCCTCCTGCTTTCTCTACTTCTCCTTATAGCGAATCGGAAAGACAAAAGTCTGAGTGCTTCAGAGCTAAGGCTGCATGGAGATGGCATTGTGGGGCTGAGGTGAGGGAAGGCAGAGGCCTGGTCTACACTACGCGTTTAAACCGAATTTAGCAGCATTAAACCGATTTAACCCTGCACTCATCCACACAATGAGACCCTTTACATCGATATAAAGGGCTCTTTAAACCAGTTTGTATACTCCTCCCCGACGAGAGGAGTAGCGCTGAAATCAGTATTGCCACGTCAGATTAGGGTTAGTGTGGCCGCAAATCGACAGTATTGGCCTCCGGGCGATATCCTACAGTGCACCACTGTGACCGCTCTGGAAAGCAATCTGAACTCAAATGCACTGGCCAGGTAGACAGGAAAAGCCACGCAAACTGTTGAATTTCATTTCCTGTTTGCCCAGTGTGGAGCTCTGATCAGCACAGGTGGCGATGCAGTCTCAAATCCAAAGAAAGCGCCAGCATGGACCATACAGGAGATACTGGATCTGGTCGCTGTATGGGGAGACAAATCTGTTCTATCAGAGCTCCATTACAGAAGATGAAATGACAAAGCATTTGAAAAAATCTCCAGGCTATGATACAGAGTCCACAGCACAGTGCTGTGTGACAAGCGTAATGGAAAGCCAAAGAATCAAATGGGCGCTCAGGGAGGGAGGAGGTACTGAGGACTCCAGCTATCCCACAGTCCCTGCAGTCTCTGAAAAACATTTGCATTCTTGGCTGAGCACCCAGTGCCTGTAGGGTCAAACACATTGTCTGGGGGTGGTTCAGGGTATATCTCTTCAATTTACATCCCCGTCCACCCCTGTGAAAGAAAAGAGGGGGAAAAAAATTGTTTCTTGACTTTTTTTCAATGTCACCGTATGTCTACTGCATGCTGCTGGTAGACATGGTGCTACAGCACTGAACAGCAGCATCCTCTCCCCTCCCCTCCTTGGTGGCAGACGGTACAGTGCAAAATGACTGGTATCCATCCTCATCATCCTGTGAGTCCTCCTGGCTGGCCTCGGTGAGGTTGGCCAGGGGTGCCTGGGTAAAAATAGGAATGACTCCCGTCATTCCCGGCAGATGGTACAGAACGGCTGGCAACAGTCTGCATCATAGCAACTGGGGGCTGAGCTCCATGAATACTCCCCCTCCCCCCGTTCATGTCTAAAGAAAAGATTCTGTACTGCCTGGACTATCATAGCAGCGGGAGGCTGCCTCCCCCTCATTTTATCTCACTAAAAAGTCAGTGTTTATTCCTGCATTCTTTATTACTTCATCACACAAATGGGAGGACACTGCAACGGTAGCCCAGGAGGATTGGGGGAGGAGGGAAGCAACAGGTGGGGTTGTTGCAGAGGCACCCCCTAGAATGGCATGCAGTTCATCATTTCTGCGGGATCTGACACGGAGCGGCTGTGCTCTCTGGTTCTCTGATACACTGGTTCTCTAGTACACTTGCCCCATATTCTAGGCAGGACTGACTCTATTTTTAGATAAAAACATAAAGGAGGGAATGACTCTCCGAGTCATTCCCATTTTTGTCTTTGCACCCCTGGCCGACCTCAGCAAAGGCCAGCCAGGAGCACCCATGACAGCAGCAGACGGTACAGAACGACTGATAGCCGTCATCTCATTGCCATTTACAATGGCATGGTAGATGGTACAATAGGGATGGTAACCGTCTCTGCTACCTTGCAAAGGCAAATGAATGCAGCTGTGTAGCGCTGCAGTACTGCCTCTGTCAGCGGCATCCAGTACACATACGGCGACAGTGACAAAAGGCAAAACGGGCTCCATGGTTGCCGTGCTATGGCGTCTGCCAGGGCAATACAGGGAAAAAGGGCGCAAAATGATTGTCTGCCGTTACTTTCACAAAGGAAGGAATGAGTGACGACATTTACCCAGAATCACTCGCGACACTGTTTTTGCACCATCATGCATTGGGATCTCAGCCCAGAATTCCAATGGGCGAGGGAGACTGCGGGATCTATGGGATAGCTACCCACAGTGCAACGCTCCAGAAATCGACGCTAACCTCGGTACATGGACGCAGACCGCCGAATTATTGGGGTTTGTGTGGCCGCATGCACTCGACTTTATACAATCTGTTTTACAAAACCGGTTTATGTAAAATCAGAATAATCCTGTAGTGTAGACCTACCCTAAGTCTGTTTGTAGTCCATGGTATGTTGCTCTCCAGGTGTGGCTTTTTTATACAGTGGATGGTGAAGAATAGATTTGCAGTCAAGGGAAGACCACCTACTGTAGCCATCTAGCTTCATCTCTGAACCAAGTAAGCTGAGCAAGTGGCTGCTGCTGCTCCTTTCACTTTGAAGTCCATGATTTCAGTGTGGATGGGGGCCCCAGCCTCAGTCAAACAGACTTGCTGTCTGTGTTGCAGGACCATAACTTCAGCCTTATTGGAAGCCTCTGCCATGTGCAGGCCTGTGCAGCATAGACCCTATGAGGATGCACTGAGATGTGTGGGGACTAGAGGAGGTGTTTCTGCTGCGCAGTTCTCTGCCCTACCCTCCTCTTAACATATATGTGAGTGAGGTGCAAAGTCCCCTGAACAAAACCCCAAAGTTTAAAATCAACCCTCAGACTAGCTGGTCTGTTAGACAGAATGTGACCTCAGTCCATCTTGACACACCACAGTGTCATCCCAAGATAGCACTGAGCTGGGCCCTGTAATTATCCTGCTAAAGGAAGTACAATATCAGGCCATAATTGCCACTTTCCAGTAGGCTTGGCTTGGTGTGTCACTGAAGTGAGTTTATTTTCAGTGCTGGGTAGCAAGGCTGACACTTTTTTCACTCTGACAGGAGCCCTGGCTAGAATCTTGTCCCTTCCTGTAGGGGGATGGGGTTGTAGGATACACCATTGCTTAATCCATTGTAGGTCACTGATCACTGCAGTTCCCACCCACAGACAGAATAAGAAAGATGTTGCACTTGAGCTAGTGGAAGGAGCAACCCTACTACCGTGCTCAGTAAATTGGCATAGACATGGAGTGGAACTGGAAATTGTCGGGGACTGCAATGCAGCCATAGGACAGCCTGCCTCTTTCCTTTCTTCTCTCTTCCCCCACCCCTCTGTTTTCCTACAGCAACTTCCTGCAAGCACAAGATTTGCAGACTAGAGCAAAAGGCAGACTGTACAGAGGCTGTAGATGGTCCCAGTGCCTCATAACGAATAGCCTCTCAGGGACACAACTTAGAAGTAGTTCTGTTTTTTGTCAGCAACGGGAGAACATAGGGTTGACACCCCAAGATCACTGCTCCATAAGAAAGTCCTATGAATATTTTTGAGAAACTGTGGGTTAAGCAGGAGGCAATATCTCTATCTGTAAACTCACCCATCCCTAGGAATGCCATGTTAGCTGAGATTTTTCTTCATCCCTCTCTATCTTGCGTTTTAGCTGACTCCCTGGCTTGATGTGCTGTCTCAACCCTGCCCTGAGATATTGCTGTGTGCTCAGGCCCACTGGAAGAGGGCCAGTGTGGCATTTTTCCAGTACTGGGCTAAACAGAGTCCAGCTTAAGATAAGGGTGGGCGCTAATGCACACTACAAGATCCAGTCCTTCTACCCCTTACAATGTATAGCCTTTGCAAGCTTTCCACCACTGAAGTGCAATTTCTTTTCACTCCCCCTTGTCTACATGTAAGTTATTTGCCACTTAATTCTGCTTTAACTTGGTTGGTGAGTTTCTTATCCTTCTTGGTTACCTGCCACCAGCACAGCTACCAAGCTCCCCTCCCAGCCATGCATTGCTGTCCCCTAAGCAAGGAAATGGAAAGCAGGTTCTTGTGTGATGTGATTACACTCTAGTTCCACGGACACCACCTGGCATGAGAGACAGCGGTGCAAATCTTTGTGGCATTGGTGAGGAAGTTAAAACAGTTTTCAAAACATATGAGAAGGGGAATTTCAGGAGCTAGCTTCTCATTTCCCTTGTTTCTACAAACCTCTGTGAACACGCTCCAGCTGGCCCATAATCTGCATCTTCCTCTCTTGATCCATCTAGCCTCTGTCCCATCCTGCAGTCTTGTCACTGTTTGGTTCAAGAGCCTTCTTGGCAGCTCCTGCCATCTGGAACCGCCTCTCTGTTTTTGTCCTGAGTCTCCTTCCTTTGCGCTTCAGATCACAGCTGCAAACCTCTTTCTGAGTGTGCCTTTTGCAATTAAACAAACGAATGAGAGCCTGATCTGTGTGCTGCTTTGAAGGTATAGGGACTCTGCCCTCCATTTGTGCAGTGGGCTGTGATGCTGGATGGGGTATCTGGGCACCACAGTACTAGCTGTTGGAATTAACCCAATATAAAAGATACTGTGGTACAAGACAAGTACCTAAAGTGAGGGTTCCGTCTCAGTATAAGGGCCAGGGAAGTTGTGTGCATGTAACAAGATGTAACCCACAATCAATCTGGTGCCTATTTATCCTCTCATCAGAAATGCCCAGCTCCAGATGAAAATGTTATTGCTAATCCTCACCCCAGGCTGGCTTTGTGGTAGTTGGGGATGGGCTGCTGCTGCTTCTCTCTGGAACAACCAGCTCTTTCTGGTGTGTGCTATCCCCAGAGTTTGCCAGCTTGTTCATGCCAGTGGAGTGTTATGAGTTGTCTGTCTGTTCAGTTTCCCTGTCATGTCTTGGCCCTATGCCAGAAGCTCAGCTGTCACTCTCATGCACCATAGCTTATGGCTTTGTTCCTTGGAGATGAGCTTTCTGGTTGTGCATATTACTCGTAGGAACCCAAGCTCGGCAGCACTGATTTCTGCATTTGATGCTTTGCACTTAGGCTTGAGTCACAAATGAGAGGTCTGGCATGTCCATTAGACCTAGCTGCTGCTCCCTTGAAGGGTCCCTATTGTAAGGCACCCCATAGGATTAGGTAGATGATTCCCCATCCCTTGAAAGCACAACCCTGGATCAAGCAGCAGGGTTTTCTCTGTCCAAAAGTTCCTATAATGCTTACCTGTGTGTGTGTGTGTGTGTGTGTGTGACACATACCTGCCTCTTGCTGCTCTTTTTGGACAGCATTGCTCTGCAGTTGTACAAATTGTGCCTTGAGTCTCACTCCAAGCCTTTCACGGCAAAGAGCCTTTTGACTGTCTGTTCCAGCTCTTCTCCCCTGCAGCACCATGTATAACTAAAGCACTACATGAATAATCTCCAAACAGCAGAACCTAGAGATTGTGTGCTGCTAGCTGGGACTACTTCCGGGAGTGACTGTTTAATCTTGTTTGCTTGCTCTTGGGGAAGGGTGTGTAATGGGAGGAAGGATGGGAACAGTGGGACACTTGCTGTTTAGCTCTTAACCACCAGTCCCCCACTCCCTGTTCTGTTTTTTTGTTTTTTTTGTTTTTAACTAGTGACTTTCACTCTTCTTGCTCTTTCAGATCCTGGGTGCTGTGATCCTGGGCTTTGGAGTGTGGATCTTAGTCGACAGAAGCAGTTTCATTTCAGTTCTGCGTAAGGCCACGATTCATTCTTCTATCTTTATCTTCTGATTTATATCCTGTGGGAGATCGGTCCCTCTGTGTGTTTAGCTCTTTAAATACAAAGACATGGGAGGGACTTCTACCTTGTGCTATGCCAAGGAACATAGTCCTAAGCAAAGAATGGCTTCTAGAAGAACATCAGTAGTTAATGATCTTGTTTAGGGGGGCTGTTGGATCAGTCCAGAGATAGTAACCTTAAAGTGTGCCCCATTCAGAGAAACTACTTCTAAATAAAAACTCTTGAGAAATCCTAGATCTCTGCCCAGACATAAGCTCCAGATAAATACATTACAAGCCACGTGGCTGGACCATTGCTACTTGCTGGGCCCCCAGTTCAAATGTGTTCTTACTTTATCTAGTTAATTTCAGTGTGCCCGGGGCTGTGCAGCGAGACTGTTTCTGCCTGAATATTTAATCCCCAGAGGATATGGGTCTTGGGAGACAGCAAAAGGAGCAGCTGATTCTCAAGCTGTTTGTTGAAATGCAATGGATTACACATACATACATACATACATACATACATCAGTTTTGGTGGTTAACTGGGATCTGTATTTAATTCTTAATTGGAGCTTTTTCCTCTTGCTGTTCTTAAACCCACATTCTATTCTGATGTCCACAGCCCCCTGCATGTGTAGTAGTAATCTCCTCACTCACAAATACCCAGTCAGGAAAGGTGACTTGAGCCTGTTCAGTGGGGTCAAGGCATTTTGTGCCAGCCAAGAAAATTTGAACTAACTTAACTGAACCTGGACCGGGGTGAGATTTAAAGGGCTTTTGGTTAGTGGGGTAATTGTCACCCACAACAGAGGTCACATGTTTGTGGCTTTCTTATGTTTAAAGTATTGGGTATTTTTATTTCATAAGTGCATCCCACATCTCCAGAATTGTGGATCGAGACTGTTGTGTGACCCTAGCCTTGCACACAACCTACTGTGGTTCGGCTTTATTCCAGGGAGTGAGGAGTAGCAGTAGCTGCCATGCTGCATCCAACTCGCTATCCAGTGACTCTGCAGGTGGCATTGGCTATCTAGTCATGTGCCGTGCATCTGTAGAGACGTGCAGTTTGGATGCCATGAGGCGGCTTTCTGGAAAATGTGACCTGTTGAAGGGAAGGGGGATGGACCCCTATACTAAATGCTAGAACAGCCCCAAATCATTGATGCTTGCAGGATTTTACTGCAGGATCTGGGTTGCAACTTCAGCTTTTACAAGGGGAAGAATCACCAGGGGGCTACAGCAATGAGGTTCTGAATGGAGATGCATCTCTTTACACTTGCAGTCATAGGGGTTTGCTCAGGGCCTGTCTACTTACAGAATTCCAGAAGGAAACACCCTGTTCCTATTACACTGGATGATGCCATAGGTCTATGATTTGAACCTCTGTTGGCACAGCACTGTTGAATGATAGAAGATTAGGGTTGGAAGAGACCTCAGGAGGTCATCTAGTCCAACCCCCTGCTCAAAGCAGGATCAACCCCGACTAAATCATCCTAGCCAGGGCTTTGTAAAGCCGGGCCTTAAAAACCTCTAAGGATGGAGATTCCACCACCTCCCTCAGTAACCCATTCCAGTGCTTCACCCTCCTAAAACTAACAAAATGTGCAGGACACATTGACTTGTCTCTACTGGCTGTTCTTTGCTCTGCTTGGCCTCAGAGTCTCTGTGTCTTAGCTCTGTCGTGTTCCCATTTTACCCTTAATATCTGCTGAATGTGCACCACAGTGCTTTAGGCTTCCTTCCTTGGGATTTCCAAACTAAGTTCTTTCTCTGCCTACTCCCCTCTTTCCTGTACTTCTTTCTTCCTCCCCTCTGCATTTAGTAACCCTACCAGAGACTGGGGAAGAGTTCTGCACAGCAGGGCATTCCAGCGTGTTGCCGAAAGGGCCTATGTGTCTCTGTTCTCCGTTGGCTGCGTGCCCAGAACAGGGGAAGACACAGAGCAAGGGGGAATGGAAAGCAGGAATCTCCTGCCAGTAGAGTCTGCAGAATCTTCCTTCGAGAGCCAAGATGCTGCAAGCAAGGAGCCTGGGATCTTTTGAGGACTTTGGCTCTGGAGTTGGAAATAAGTTTTTTATATGTGGAAATGGCCCATCAATTGCCTCCTAGCAGCAAAGCGATTCAACACGCGTTCAAAGGCCCCAGTCGTGCCTGCATTGCTACAGGGGATTTGTGGCGCTCTCTGCTAACATGCAGAGTGTGAGCTTGGACTTTGATTTAGGGCTACCTCCATAAATACTTCACCCTGCAAGGCAAACGTATCCAGTCACGGGTCCAAGATGTGATGTCTTGACATTGCATTCAGTTCCAAAGCTGTTGGTTTTCTTTGGAGCGGGGGGTGAGTGGAGAGGGAAGAGGGCAGGGGGTGTGCTCATGTTCTGGATACTATATGGTGTGGGATTGTCTGTCTACCAGTCTGGTCTAAGAGCTGGCTCAAGCTATTCCAATGAATGACTCTGGCCTTGGTAGCTACCTGCCTTCCTCCCAGAACATTCTAGTGGAATGTGTTTCCAATACCAATTGGGTACATGTTACAGCTGGGGGTGGGGGGAGGGAAGGAAAAACTATGATGTTCTTCTGGGCCTAGTCTTGATTTAAGGTAGGGTTGTTTGCCAGGACTCCCAACCTAGGAAGAGGCATCACCAAGCTTTGTAAGTCCTGTAACCTCCCTTACTGGTCACGGGACATCCAGAATTCCCCAGCATCCTGAAACTCCTTTGTTGCTAAATGTCTTTTTATGGCACTGTGAGGCTCCTTATAAGCTGGTTAAACCTGCTTTTTACCTCCCTTTTGTCTGCCTCCCTCCCACCTCTCTGTAGGGGTGGGCAGTCTGCAAGGAATGGTCCTTCCATGACCAGGACTGGTACCAGCGTTTCTCACGCCCTAGGCGCACAGCCATTTTGCCACCACCCACCCCCCCGTGCTGATCCCGCGGCCCTGGTGGAGCTGCCGCAGGCATTCCTGTGGAGGGTCCGTTGGTCCGTGGCTTCGGTGGAGCTGCCGCAGGTGTGCTTGTGGGAGGTCCACCGGAGCCGCAGGAGCAGCTGACCGTCCGCAGGTATGACTGCGGCAGCTCCACCGGAGCCGCAGACCAACAGACCCTCCACAGGCACAACTGTGGCAGGTCAACCGGAGCCGCCTGCTGCCCCCCCTGCAAAATGCCGCCCCCTCAATAATCCTGGCACCCTAGGCGATTGCCTAGGCTGCCTAAATGGAAGTGCCGGCCCTGGCCATGACCAGCATAAAGGCAAGCCTCTGTTTTGTGGCTTCTGCAATTGCTATTTAAGAACAGTCAGGAAGGAAGTGAGGACTGAAATGAGAGCTGAGCCCTTCCCCTGTAAGGAAGGTTACACCTTCCAAATTGGGTGTAACGTAAATGGAGGCAAAGGAGCAACGTCCATTCAAAGAAAGTGCAAGGGCTGTGGATGGATTGTGCAACAGGAGCTA
This sequence comes from Chelonoidis abingdonii, assembly GCF_003597395.2. NCBI lineage: Eukaryota > Metazoa > Chordata > Testudines > Testudinidae > Chelonoidis > Chelonoidis abingdonii. The sequence continues at coordinate 76,632,766 of NC_133772.1, forward strand.
CAATTAGGGACGATCTGTATTAAACCTGGAATAATTTATCCTTGAACTCCTTTATACAGAGCTGACTGGCCACTGGCATCAGAGCACTACATTCAAATTGTCAAGTAACTGGAATATCTCCTACCTTGGCCAGCCAACACCCTGCAAGCCAATTAAGTGTGTCTGTCTGTTTGTCTCTCTCACGCACGCATCTAGTCAGCTGGTCCTTCACAGTATTCCTTTCCTGCATAATGGATGGGAAGAAACTGGACAAGTATAAAGTTGGATTTCTAATGTGAAAAGGCAGATGAAAGAGGGGAGTACTTCGGTAGGGAAAGGAGTAGAACTTCCCCCAACATTCAGTTATTGAATATTAAGAATTTGGGAAATAGCGATGAGATAGAAAGGTGGGGTTGCTCCTGCCCCATCTCTAGGAGTACCAGTATCTGCTCTGAGAGTTAGTCAGAGAATTATAAGTAAGACATGAAGCTAAGGTGTGACTAGTCCTTTACTGAGATTTACAAGCAGGCTGAATGAGTAACTGCAGGTTCAAAAGTGTTTGGGAGAAGGGAGGCAATCTTTCTACCCACGGACAAACTTGTCTGTTCAGGTTTCTGTCTAATGGTCCTGTCAACCGTCCTGCAGCCATGGATATGGGCCTTTAGTGCCTGCACAAGCATTAATCAAAACACTTGGCTGTAAGTGCTTGTCTTTTGATGGCTGACTCTTTCCCTCCCTGTCTCCTACAGAGACTTCATCTGAATCGCTAAAGGTCGGTGCATACATCCTCACTGGAGTTGGGGCTGTCACCATGCTGATGGGGTTCCTGGGCTGTGTTGGAGCGGTCAATGAGGTCCGATGCCTCTTGGGTCTGGTGAGTGAATCCCTGCTGCCTTTACTCCACCTCCCCAACTTCTCTTCAGGTTATGTCCCTGTCCTCTGCTTCTCCCTGGCTCAGTGATCTTTGTTGAGAGTGATGCAGGAGTGAGCCAGTGTCTGGGGACTAGAACCATCAGCAGGGCAGCCTCAGGCTGGTTGGGGCTTTTGTTAGCCAAGATGGCAATCTTCTCCCTTCTCTGCAGTGTGTATTTTTCTCCCCATCTCAGTAACAAATTATGCAGAAAAAAATTTCCTCGGTGACCTCTCCCTGCCTCCATCCTCCTTGCAGCCCTGGGAGAACAAGACTGTGCCAGCAGTGATGGATAAAGGGGGTGGATGTGAGGAGAAGAGACTTGCTTCCTGCTGCAGTGCAGGTGTAATGAGATGTGGGGTGCAATCCAGGCTAGCAGGGCTGTCCTTAGGATTTACGGAGCCCTATGCAGTAGTATTAAACTGATGCCCCTATGCCTGACTTGAGGCACAGCCATTGCCCCCACCCGTGGACCCCCAGAAGAACCTCCCCCCATTCCTGACATACACCGAGCTTTGTACGCAGCAGATGCTGCAGCAGCCTGAGGTGGGGGTAGGGGGTAAGTATGAGGCATCAAAGGACACCAAGCTGCCCAGCCTGCCTCACTGCAGCGGAGAATCAGTTCCCTGCAGAGACCCCATACCCTCTCCCTAACTCAGAATGCACTACGCTGGCTCATTTGGCTCTGAATATGGCCCCTGCCTAAGGAGACTGCAGCACACGTTGGGTGTGCAGGAGCTGACGCACTCTTACCTGCTGTCCTGGTGGTGGTGTCCCAAATTTTCGGGTGCCCTACACAGCCGCATAGGCTGCATATGCTGCAGGGCTAGTAAGGGGTTGTCTCCACTTCCTTGTAATTCTAGGTGCCTTACAGTGCTTTGCTGCTGTAGCTTACAGCCTGGGATGCTCACGGCCAGCCTACAAGCATGCATGCCACACCCTCGAATGTCTGGGTGCTGTGTAGCCAGCCCTGGTCCAGCAGCTCAGACCTGAGCAGCCTGTCTACAGGCTCACTCTGGCTTCCACTAGCCTTGGTTACAACCAGGAATGTGACCCCAGTGCACTCCCAGTCTCTCTATTCTCGCCCCCCATCCCCCAAAACCCCAACCCAACAACATTGTGCTGTGCAATGCCCAGCCTTCTCCTGAATGGCTCAGATAAATTTTTGTTCCTTTAACGGCACAAAATCACATCACATTTTATTAACTAAACTAAAGTTTCCTCCATTCCATGGATTGGTAAAACTGACTACTTTTTTTGTTGTGTTTTTTTAATCTGAGCACACCTGCTAAGGAAAATGTCCAAGGCTGTGCCACATAGCCACCCCTCAATCTAGTGCCAAGAGCAACTTCTGCCCTCGAGGCGCAGGGCTGGAATGTGGGGGAAGAGAGGTCCGAGCTTCGGCATGTTCTGTCACATGCAAACACTGTAATTGGGGCTCCCCTACCTACCAGACTGGCTCATCTCCCTGCTGTGCAGTCTGCTCCTGCCAGGCCCAGCAGCTAGCCTAGTGGTGGAGGTAGAGCTGCAGGCCATGGCTGAAGTGTTTTGGGCAACTAACTCTAGCTAGTTCTGTTAGCTCTTCATTTTCATGATCAGCCAGGAATCTCCAGACTCAATGCTGCTCACTCCTGTGTGAAAGGCCTGCATTGTCAGAATTTGCCCTGAGCCCTACTGAGGTTGCTGCCCATGGATGTAGACTTGCTTCTGTTTTGTTTTTCTAGTACATCACCTGTCTGCTGCTGATCCTCCTAGCTCAGGTTGCTGCCGGGCTGCTCATCTATTTCCAGCAACATGCAGTAAGTTTCACTTCCCTAAAAGCCTTCAGGAGACACAAGGGTTGATATTGGGACAAAGACTTGCAATACATTCCTCCTTATCCTATCTGGCTTGGGGCTGGAAGCTCTTACTTTCCCAGCCCGGTTATGTCGTTTGCAGGCAATGCAGTCTAGCTCTCTCAGCATCCAAGCTATCTCCTCAACACCATACGCAATCTGCCCTGTTGTCCTGTCTTTCTCGATGTACCTGCCAGGCCCAGCAGCACCATGTACCCAAGGACTAGGAAGTTCCTTATTTTTTCACCCCTGGGTACCATCAGAAGTACCAAACTCTTAACTTGTGGTCCTCATCTGGACACCTCCAAGTCCATGCAGCCAGCAGATCCCCTTTATTCCACCGACTGCTGGAACACTCCATTTTTGGGACCCTGTTGATATAGTCAGTCCTGGTTACCCACTGCTCATGAGCTTTCTCCATGTGCTGCCATTCTCATTTAGAGAATGAGCTGCATGTGTCGAGGCTTGGCTCATTCAAAGAGCTGAATGAGAATAACAAATGAGACAGTCTGCCCCTAGGCTTGTTTTTGGTCTGAGAACAAGAGCAGTGAAGGAAGGTGGTTCCTCTGTAGGACAGTTCTTCAGTGAGCATAAAATGAAGCACCTGAAGTCCACAGCAAAGCTCCCATGGACTCTAATGGTGCAGCATCAGGGCCTAAATCCAGACTTGGGAAACTCCCTTTCCTCTCCCCCTGCTGAAATGTAGAGAATTTGTGAATTGGGCTCTTAGTGTGTATTTTAGTTCCTTGCCAGTGGAAAGACTAACTCTGTAGTTTTCATCCGTGTGTGTAACTGACTGTGAGTGCTTGGACTTGAGCAGTAGCTAGGCAGATATGGTGGGTGGTGCTTATAGAAGTCTTTCCCATGAGGTTTGGGGCAACCATGTTACTCCCTCGCAGACCTAATGCAACCATCCCAACCCCAACCTGGCAAGGCTGTTGGCGGTAGCGGCTTCCAGACATGTAGCTCTTCCTCCCGTCTGTGCTGGCTGGGTTTCTGCTATGGAGTATCCTGTCTGTGTGCACATGCCTGCTCTCTTCCAGCTACCCTGCCTCCCATGCTGGGGGTCCCTACAACTCTGCTCTGTTGCTATCCTGTCCCAGTCCACTTGCTTCATTTTCCGTCCCCTTCCCCATGACCATGCAGGATTGCTTTTGCATTTCAAACTCTTCCACGCTTTCAGTTTCAGACTAAGTGGGTTAATAGCTAATCTCTGTATGGGAATCCATTCTGTCCTTGAAGCAGGGCAGAACCCATAGTTTGATGGGTCTCCATCTTTACTACTTATTGAAGCCTCATGGCCTTTATCTATTGAAACTGCTTTTATTGCAGCTCTCTACACCAGGGATCACATCTTGTCTTGTGATCTGTGCAGCACCACCTACATTTCTAGAGCTCTAAGGAACTAGGACAAGTGCTGATCCCCTTCAATGCATTGCAACATCCAGTCCCAGTCTTAGATTCCTTCCCCAAGGCAGCTCCTCCTCCGACCTCTAGCGGGTCAGTGCAACACTTGGCCTAAAACCTAGATCATGTGCTAGTGGTGAATTAAAATTGTGCTGCCCCATGTCTGAGAGGATATGTTTACACTGTTTTAAAACCCATGTTAAGTCTCAGAGCTCAGGCCTACGGACTTGGGCTCACGATACATTACTAAAAGTAGCAGTGTAGCTGTTTGGGCTCTGAAGCTTGGAGTGGGGTGGATTTCAGAACCCAAATCCAAATTTCTGCTTAGCTGTTTTTAGCATTGCAGCGTGAGCTCTGAGAGCTGGAGTTTGTAGACCTGGGCTCTGAGACTTGCTGCCCTGCTCCCACTCAGCTAGCTCGAATTTCCTGCAGTGGGCTGTGGTGAGCAAGAGCAGCTGTATGAGCTGGCTTCCTAATCACCTGTGTTCACACATGACTTGCTCTCTGCTGCATTGATTGCATCTGGGGGGAGAAGTGGAAATAGTGATTAGCTGGTGTGGGGAGTGGAACAGACATTTGCATGTGCTGCATCAGAGAACAACCCCAGTTCTGATGCAAACTAGGGGGTGGAAGTAGGGGGAAATTACTACTTTCTCCTGGATGTGATCAGCTTTGGCTCAGCAAGGCAAGTGTGATTTCTTTGCCACCCACCCCAATACTCTCCTTAACGCTCCTTCCTCTCTGCACTGTTCAACACTTCACCAGTAAAACTGCAAGGTTTGTCTAAGCTGGAATTTCTTGCAAGCAGCTGATATTGGCAGCAGTATAGGGGAGTTGACCATACAATAAGGGCATCACCTTGCTGCAGGACCCAGTATACCCCCAGTGGCCGAGCTGCTTGGATACTTTCACCCTTTCTGTGGAGGAAATGGGGCAGTTGGGCTCCCAAGCTGAGATTCCAAACACTCCCATGCCATCCATCCAAGGCAATTGAACTTCATGTGGATGGCTACACTGGAGCCTTTTAGAGGATCCCTTAAACTTGAGGTGCGGTCTGCTCTGTGGGGTACTTGCACAGATCTTCAGAGCAGCACCCCCAAGTTTTATGGGCCAGAATTTCTCCTGCCCCTCTGATTCACGACAAGCCATGCTTCATACTGGTATCTGCACTTGTGGTGCTGTGAATGTTACTTTGTATTTAGTGCCCCTTCTCCTGAAGGAGTCCAAAGAAAGTACTGTAAAATATGCTGAGAATTGCACAAGACTGTTTCTTAGCATGTAGGATACTTTCCACTATGACGTTCTCTTTGATTCAATAAACTTGGCTAGAAATAACTTTCAGCGATGGAGAGTGAGAGATTGGAGTGGGTGGTGTTTATGAAGAGAGTATTTCAGGTCTGAAGTGCAGTGTACATGACAAATCTGTACCTCCACTTTTCAGTAGAGATCTCCATACCCCATCTGGCACAGCTGCTCCGAAGAAAGTATGATTTGTCCAAAAGTAAATACCAAGCATTTTTCATCAGTAGATCTCATAGCACTTTACAAAGGTGGTAACATCACTATCTCCATTTTACAGCTTGGGGATATTGAGGCAGAGGGGGTGAAAAGACTTGGCCAAGGTCACCCCGCTGTTCAGTGGCTGAGCTGGGAATAGAAGCCAGGTCTCCTGAGGCCCAGTCCAGTGCTTTTATCCACTAGGTCACTCTGCCGCCGTATGAAACCATTAGTTCAGAAGTCACCCAGGTATTTTCTTTCTTTCCCTGCCTTCCCATCTTCTCCAGGCCTGGTTTTGGCTGGGAAATGTTATAGCTTCCTGTCCCTTCTGTCTGTCTGGCCCATCACATGATAACGTCAAGGTCCATTGCCCCAGGGTTGCCCTAGCAACAGATGGGCTAATTGTGAAGACTTGAGTAAGTCTCCCTGATCCTCCAGCAGTGTGTAGTGGCAATGAGGCTTCCACACAATGCTGTCCAAGGGAGGTGGGTGGAGTATTATCTCCACTATAGCTGTCTGTCTCAAAGTGTTCTTAACTTGGGGGAGCTGACGGGTTAAAATAGCAGTGACTATGACAACTCAAGTTCATCCCCCAGCTTAACCTGAGTGAAAAGAAGAGCTGGCATTTCTTCACTGCTGTTTTTTAACCTGAATAAAGAACACACCTTTGTTTTGCAGTGTAGACTATAGGTATAAGGCTGTCAGCACAACACCCCCTTCTTCCTTATGTTTGACTCTTGTTAATGAAACAAGTGTGGGCTCTTTGCAGCTGAAAGGCACGGGAGACTGGTAGCTCCCAAAACAGTAATATACATTTGACAAACTACGTTCTGCTCTTCAAGCTGTGCGTTGCTGTTTAATGATAGATCCCAGTACAGTCACGTGCTGCCCCTCCATAGATCATAGAATCCTAAACATTAGTGCTAAAAGTCCCTTTTAGATCTCCTCTAGCCTAGCTCAGGTTGCTTCCTATGCCAGTGGTTTTCAAACTGCATGTTGTGACCCAGTACTGAGTTGCAGAATGTAAGGCACTGGGTCACGGCGGCTCTGGTTAGCACCACCAACCAGGCGATTAAAAGTCCCATTGGTGCTGCCCAGCTAAGGCAGGCTAGTTCCTACCTGTTCTGACACTGCACTGCGCTGTGCCCCAGAAGTGGCCAGCAGCAGGTGGGGGGGCCATGGGGCTCTGCACACTATCATCACCCTGATCACTGGCTCTGGACTCCCATTGGCCAAGCTGGAGGGGGCAGTGCCTGCAGGTGAGAGCCACGTGGAGCCACTTGCGCCTGCCTCTGCTTCCGGGGCACAGTGTGGTCTGCGGTGCCAGGATAGGCGGGAAGCCTGCCTTAGCACCCCTGCTGCGCTGCTGACCAGGAGCCCCTTCTTGTACCCCAAACCCCTCATCCCCAGCCCCACCCTACAACCTGCCATGTCTGGCCCAGAGCCCTGAGCCCCCCAAAATCTAGAGCTCCCTCCTGCACCCCAAACCCTTCATCCCTTGCCTCACCCCAGCGGCTGCACCTCCAGCTCAGAGCCCCCTCTTGCACCACAACTCCCTGCCCCAGCCCCAAGCCCCCCTTCATTCCTGATTACCCCCCCACAGCCCTCACCTCCACACCCCAGCCCTGAGCCCCTCCCACATCCTAAATCTCTCATCCCCAGCTCCATTGGGTCACGGGCGTCAACAACTACTGTCCTGTCCCATATTCTGTGGGACTTTTGCAACCTAGCTCTAAACGACTTAAGAATAGGAGAGTTGTTATGCCCTATTTGCCAATTGTGTGGTGTATGGAGGGGCTTGTCTCTGGCTAAGTGGCTGTAATGTGTGCCTCCGCTGAAGGATTGGAACTGATTGGGGAATAATGTCTCAAAGAGAGGGGATGGGAGCCCCATCACTTGATATGCATTTAAAACTGGACCTGACAAAAATGTAATGTTCCGGAGAGAGCGATCTAGCATTGGTCCTAGAGAGATGGACTGGATGACCTCTGGGGTCTCTTCCATCGCTAGGTGCATGAATAATATAGTGAGTGTAACTGTGCAGGCCAGACTCAGGTTTCCTCCCTTAGTGCAGTGATTGGTTTGTGCAGCTTTCCACAGTAACGAAAAAGGGAAGTTGAAAAATTGCATGGCCACTGTTACATAGAGGGCAGCATCCTCCTCATGCAGCTAACGTTAAGCCATTTTCCTACTCTAGCTCTGTATAGCACCAGTGATAAACAGCAATGAGGTTTTTTGGTGTCGTGAAGGTGGGTGGGTATTGAAAGTTGTTCAACATGCTTTTCCAGCTTGCTGCTCTTTCAGTTAGTTGCCCTGGCGACACACAGGGGACTAGGTGTTAACTCTGGATGTCTGTGTTCATTCTTGGGTTGCTCTGCCAGTTATACTCAAACAGGTTGCCCTAGGTTCACTCTCCAGAACTGTACTTTCTGTGTAATTAACCCCCCCAATTCTTTCTGAAATGTACAGTAATCCTTGTTTATAATTATCTGCAGTTCCTTGCAATGCTAGTGTAAAGCTGACAGATCCCAGTCATCGGCAGGCGGGATCGAACCTGGGGCCTCTGGAGTTTAGTGCATGAGCCTCTACCGCATGAGCTAAAAACCAACTGGCGGTTAGCTAAAGCTGTAGAGCAGACTCATTTTATCTCTCAAGTGGTCTCAGTGCCACTAGATGGGACAGAACACTCCATCCAGGAAATGTGTGGGTTACACTTGTACAAAACCGCCTAGCTTAGAACTAGAGCCACTTGAGACTCTTCTCCCTTAACCCCCTAGGCAGCGCATCCTCATGCGATTGGCACAGATTATGCTCAGCAATAAAAAGCTAGAGCTGTGAATGAACAGAGCTTTTCCCTGAGCTCTGAGAGCCTCGGATCTGGGGCTCTGGTTCAGGCCTGTGTCATGCTGTCAGCAGTAATGGAGCTGATCACAAAATCTGGGACTGAAGCACTTGAACTGGGCTCAGTCTTCTTGCTGAGCTGAGCTTGCTTTGACTGAATGTGCAGGCTAGCAGCTGACTTCCTGGGTGGGGTTCAGGGTAGACAAGTAGCTCTCCTTGCCTGCCTCTGCAGAGAGGTGGGGAGAAGGAAGGCAGCCCAAAGGTTCAGTAACCTTTTAAGCTTACTGAAGCAGCAGAGGCCAATCTCATTAGCAGGAACCAGGTCAAATTGCTGTCATTTCCCCTTGACTTGGGGAAGGGAGTGGGAGGAGAAGTTGGTTTGCAAGAATGAAGGGGAAGAAGGTTAATCAGCTGAGGGAAGAGGAGAGGTCATGTGACTCCTATCTGTGACTGAACCTGGCTGTCCCCACAGAAAACCAAGCTGTAGATTCCCTAGGAACACAAAGTGCTGCCTGGTGCTGAGAGTCCTGACCAACCCTGGCTTTGAGATGAGTTTTTCTCTGAGGCAGCTTGTGCAGCTGCAGCAGTAAATACTATTGCTGAAGCTGGCTGGGCCAGGTCACTTTATACTAAAAAGGTGGGTGGATGGCTGATCCAGGCAGGTTACAGTAACCTTCAGTTGGCTTGGAAATGCTCACTCTAGGACCACATCAGCGGGGGTGACAAAATGGGCACTACTGAACTTGATAGGGTGGGGGGGCGGGGCAGCATTGCAAATGCTTACGGTGGAAATCAACTCTGCTCATGACTCTAACGCAATCTCTAGTTTTCCCCATGCTCCTTCTGACCTGATCTTTCCCCTGGCGGCGGCTGCTGCTGTTGCTGTGTCCACAGTAGTGACTGAGGAGGACCTGAGACTCTTTTGGGCAGTGGGAGTTGCAGGGGTGGGGACTGACCATGAGGAAGGTGTTGCTGAGAGTGACTAACTTGCTCTGCTGATCAGGATCTGGGTGGGTATGAATGGCAGTGTGGTTGTGGGGTATGTACTCATGGGGAGGGAGATCTAGAGCAAGATGTGTTTGGGGTTTGCCATTTGCATCCTGAGATGTAGCTGGGCTCTCCAGTTAGTAGGATCTGTCAGTAAATTACCAGCAAGGGGCCTTGGCTGCTGCCCTCACCTAGGGCTGAGTAGGGAAACCCTTGCTGGCCCCCGCACAGTGCAGCGGGGGAGGGGAGGTAGTGCAGCGGGGGAGGGGAGGCCAGTGCCATACTTGGGTGGGTGCAGATACAATGGTCTGTCCAGGTGGGTCTCAGGGAGAAGGCTGGCCAAAACTCCGTCTGCACCACCTTTCCAGCCAACTCTGGCTCCTTGAAAAGAGGCAGAGGGAGTCAATGCACCTCCCTGTGTGTAATCTTGCCCCAATGTCCAGCATCTTCATTTGAACTTGGTCAGTCACTGTGGATGTCAATGTAATTTGCAAATACCCTGGACTTTGAGGCTTCGTTAGTAAGTCAGTGTGTTTAGCCTCTGTCTACTGAGAGGGGAACCCACTTGCCTAAGCCTGCAGAGCAAATTGCACAGCCAGGCTGATAGTATCCCATCTTTAACCCTGGAGAAGCAAGTGCAAACTCCAGAGCATGGGCAGCAATCTTGACTGACCTGTGTTTAACCCTCTTGTCTTTCCTTTGCCAGCTGAAAAGAGAAGTGTCCATCGTGGTCCATGACCTCATTCGTGATTATGACCCTGATAATCAAGACAAAAAGAGCATCCGGGATGCATGGGACTATGTGCAGGATCAGGTGAGTCATCGAGTGAGGGATGGTGAGGAGAAAAGACTATGCTGGATCTGGTGGTGGGCTGGCAAACATTGGTACTGGACAAAAGTGAGGTGCTGCTAGTCAGATTGAGAGTAGGGGAGGTGCTGGGTAAACTCAAGCAACCCCTTATCTTGACTGCCCCCCAGCCTGTCTCATGGCCTCCACTATTCCAGTCCTATGCACCCCCTTCAGTGCTGACATGCAGCCCTTATGCCCTCCAGCCTCCTTGCCAGTGGACTCAGGAATCCCTTCCCTAGCCAGTTGCCCTTTGTGTTGAATCTCTGTGTTCACGGATTTCAAGGCCAGAAGGGACCATTGTGATCCTCTAGTCTGACCTCCTGCGTAACACAGGTCACAGAACTTTCCCCAAAGTAATTAGTAGAGCAGAGTGATTAGGAAAGCATCCAGTCTTAATTTAAAAAAATGGCCCATGATGGAGAACCAACTATGATCCTGGGTAAATTGTTCCAGTGGTTAATTACTCTCCTTGTTGAACATTTCTTCCAGTCTGGCCCCGTGGCTCTCGCCTGGTATTGCTCTCACCATGGTAGTCTCCAGCTGCAGCACTTGGCTTGTGCACTAGGAAGCTGTTACTGGAAAGGACTTCCTTGTTCTCATTCGTGTTTGTAGAACTGTGCCTGTTGAGGAGGGGAACCACACTGGGCCCTGCCATCTGGCCAAGCAGCGCAGTCAGCTGTACAGGGTTTGAGTGCTTACTTGCCAAGAGACCATGTTGGCAGCTGTTCTCAGGCAAGGCCCTGCAGCTGCCTGACCCAAAGGGTACTGCATAGTAGGTCAGACAAAGGGGATTTGAGCCTTACTCTCCAGAGGTACTCTACCCCCACTACTTTGCACTCCTTTGCCCCAACACCAAGCTATGCCTTAATACTCTACTGACACCTTTTACTGGGATTAATTTCTTGATAGTGAACTAAACAGAAGGTTTAATACCAGGCAGCCCTGCTGAATCTGTTGCCCTATCCCCTAGGATGTGGTATCTTATCTGCAGGTGCCAACATTGCTGGGAACCATCCAGCTGCCCATGGGTTCTGCTCTTGGCATCAAGGTCACTGCTTGAGCAGCTGGTGGGGAAAACTAATGTCCTGGTTCAGCATTTGGGCATGTCAGTCATGTTTACATAGCTCCAGTACTGTGATTTGCAGGCAAACAGGAGAGTAAGAGCCCTGCCTTTGAGAGCTTGCAATCTAGCCAGGATAAATTCAAACCAAGGATCGGGAAGGGATGCAGTAAAAACAGGGGACTCTCTAGTGCCATGGATCTTGTTTGTTTCGATGTCTATGCTTTCTGGAAAGAGCATGCTCTGGGAGGTTTGGCTTGGAGAGTGGTGGCATGACCAGATCAAGTCTGGGGAGGGTCCAGGCATAGAGGGGAAGGAGATAGGTTGAGCTTGAGCAGAGCCATGTTGGCAAGAAGGCAGTGAATCCAAATGTGCTGGCTCCCCCAGCAGCTGAAATGGGACAGTGTTGTATAATCAAAGCATAAATGTGGAGGCAGAGCACTCCTGACTCCAGGTGTCTAAACCAGCCTCTTAACGTTTGTTTTCATCCTGACTATTGGGGATTGACACTCCCACGCATCAAAAAGCACTTCACATGGTCTGTGGGGCAGATGATGGAGAGTCGCATTGTGTAGATCTCCATTTGGATGCTAAAGGAAAAATCCAAGCCACAATCTACCATCATAGTCATGCCTCTTTGACAGCCTTACAGAGGACTGTCTGGGCCATGGAGCTGGAGTCCCCTGTCCTCCTTAGAATCCATTTCAGCAGCAGGGAGGCTTGCATTCCCAAAGCCTGTCATGTGAGTAAACAGGAGTTAGTCTGGGATCCAATTCGGTTAATCAGCACTAGAGGTCCTATGTGAGCTTGGGAGGATGTGTGTCACAGTGAGTATTGAGTGTGGAGCATGTCTGGAATATCACATCATTGCACAGCTCGCTCATGCTGTCCAGACTCCAAATCTCCTTGCATTAGAGTTAGCTCCTCCTGGAGACTTTTTTTTACTGGAATTAAATGTTCCAATTTGAGTCTTAAATATCAGATGCTAGCTCTAATTTGGAGTCTTTACATTGTTCAGGCACCAGCTCTGGCATTTTCAGGACTCTCCATTTCATTAAATACTCACCTTGTTTACTAAATAAATCCAATTTAAGCCGGAGGACTTGCTAGTAGGCCAAGAATCTGAATCCCTCCCTGGCTTCCACCTGGTGAGCTTTTGGAACTTTGCTCAGATGTTATGGTGGAAGCACTTGCCAAGTGAATAATGTGTGCTGTTGTATAAGACAGCCAGCTAGACTGTAAATTCATTTACGCAGCCTTGGGTAGACCTCATGGGGGAATATGCTTCCCAGTGAAGCCATCAGCTTTCCATATGTAGATGGAGGAAGATAATTGTCTGGCCCCTGGGATCATTTTGCAAATGAGACAAAATTTCTCCCAGCCCTGTCTCTTCTTGATTACTCCTTTAGCCCACACATTCTGTTTTGAAACAGCTGACTCAAGCTGTTCCCATGCATCTGAAGAAGTTTTTTTCTACCCACGAAAGCTTATGCCCAGATAAATCCCTTAGCCTTTAAGGTGCCACCGGACTCCTGATTGTTTTTTATAAGCTATAACTGATGACTAGAGGTGGGTCCAAAGTTTTGGGTAGACATGGTAGCAGATGGGCTACATCTTGTGGTGGGCAGCTGTTACTGTAGCACTTCAATTTCAGGGGCTGAAGATCTGGGCAGAAGAGAATGAACCTTGCATTGATTAACAGACCTTTTTTGTCAGTTAACTTTTTAAGGTTGTTACTTTGCATGTTCTCCAAAATGTTCTGGTTTCTTACACCCAAGGCATCTAATATTATGGAAATGGCACACTTAAGGAGAAGATCAAGTAAATATTCAGTCTGTACAATCTCAAGTAAAAACATGTAAAAAATACTATTTAACTGTGTGTCCCCTACATGGTCTACAGATTTGATTCTGGGCAGGGATTACCTTGCCAACATAAAGGCCACAAAGTCTCTCAAACTCACCATGCATGCCCTCTGCCATCCTCCCGTTCTCACCCATTATTAGCTAAGAAACCTTGCCATCTTGCCCTGCCACGTTTTGTGGCAGCACCCTTGCATTCAGCACCTGGCTTTGTTATGAACTAGGGGTAAGAGGAGGTCTGTCTGAAGGATAGCCTCTCCTTTTAAAAACTACAGGGGAAACTAGTAAAGACCTACATTAGACACAATCTTGTGTGACTCTACACCAGTACTAGAGGGTTGGGAGGGGAGGAAATGAGTGAGCCAGAACACACTTCAGATACTATCACTCATAAGGTGACAGTACCAGAATGCCTTACTACGAGTGTGTAACAGCATGACTTGAGCCCTGCTCTACAAGTTGTATGGTTTATGGACCCCTAAATGTCTGCCTATGCCTTCTTCCTAGAGGTGAGGCTCATGAAGGTTAACATGCTCCAGCACACTCGCTGCTCTGCATGCTGGTTTTTGTAGTCAGTCTCTTCCACCTCTGGATGGGAGGCTGCAGTTTCCTCTCTTTAAGCACATTAGGTGTGGCCCTCTAACTCATGGCTAGCTGCCAAAATGTTTGGGGGAGAAATCAAAATCCAGCCCTTGCACTTCCCATTTTATTGCCTACCTGCAGTAGATATTGCATAGAGAAGGCCTGTCCCTACCTGCTGTCAGCCCCGTCCTCTCTTACCAGCCATAATATCTGAAAGAGAATAAATGGGAATGCTTTGTCTTTGCTCTTAGCTCGCTTGCTGTGGCTGGACCGGGCCACAGAACTGGACGGAAAATGAGATCCTCCTGAACAAAAGCCTGACTTCCTATCCCTGCTCCTGCTCCAGTGGCTCAGTTGATGTCCAGCCTAAGAGTGGCTTCTGTGAAATTGCTACTAATAAGACTGTGTCAGTTGCCGACTGGCCTGTTTATACAAAGGTGAGTACTTGAGCCTTATGGGACCTGCGTGGGAGGTGTCCATTGTGTGAGTCCCTGGTAGTATTCTAAGAGAAGCTAGAGCCAGAAAACTGTTATTGAGGTCATCTTGTCCTTAGACTCCAGGAGATACTGCAGAGCCCTTCTAGGATACATTTTCAAGGGCTTGGCCCTGTTCCCTCTGAAATGTCCTAAGCAATGGGGCTTCCACCCCTTCTGTGCTGATGCCATTCTACAGCCTGATAAATCTAACTGTCAGGAAAGTCCATGTCATTCCATGGTTCAGAAGGAGAAACAGGAGCCGTTCCCTCTCCCGAAGGACATAAGAATGGTCTTACCCTGTATGGGCAGTGGTCCATCTAGTCCAGTATCTGGTCTCCAAAAGTGGCCAGTAGCAGAACTTCAGGGGGAGTGTAGAGAACAGGACAATTGAAGTGATCTATCCCATCTTCCAGCAGTCGGAGGTTTAGGTTTGCCTCGAGCACGGGGATTGCATCCCTGACGACGTTGGCTAATAGTCTTTGATAGATCTATCCCCCATGCACTTATCTAGTTCTTTTTTGAACCCTGTCATACTTCTGCCCATTGCAGCATCCCATGGCATTGACTTCCAGAGGTTAATTGTGCTTAGTGTAGGGAAAACTACTTTTTCTTGTTTGCATTAAACCTACTACCTATTAATTTCATTGGATGATCCCTGGCCCTTGTGTTATGTGAAGGGGTAAATAACACTTTTTCTCCACACCATTCATAGTTTTGTAGACCTATATCCTATTCCCCACCCCACCCCCCGTCATCTTTTCTAACCTGAACGGACCCACTCTAATGTCTCCTTATATAGAAGCTGTTCCACACTCCTAATTTTTTGTTGCCATTCTCTGTACTTTTGCCAGTTGTATCTGTTTTGAAATGAGGCAATCAGAACTGGATACAGTATTCAAGGCATGGGTATACCTTGGATTTATATAATGGCATCAATATTTTCTGTCTTATCCTCTATTACTTTCCTAATAGTTTGTAACATTCTGTTTAGCCTTTTTGACCACTGATGTGCATTGAGCTGAAGTTTTCAGACAACTATCTATGGTTCTCTTAAGATCTTTGAGCGGTAACAGCTGATTTAGAACCCATCGCTATGTGTGTAGCTGGGATTATTTTTTCCAATGTGCATTATTTTGCACTTATCAGTGTTTGAATTTCATATGTCAATTTGTTTCCTAGTCACCCAATTTCATGAGATTCTCCCTATAACTCTTCCCACTCAGCTATGGACTTACAAAAGTATTCAAGATAGTTATCAGCTGCAAACTATGCCACTTCACTGTTCACTCCCCTTTTTTCATCTCATTGAATTAATATGTTGAACTACACAGGTCCCAGTACAGATCTTTGGGGGACCCTGCTGTTTCTCTCTTCCCCCCCTCACCCCATTATGAAAACTGATCATTTATTCCTACTGTTTGTTTCCTATCTTTTAACCAATTTCTGATCTATGAGATGACCTTCTCTCCTGTCCCAAAACAACTAATTTTCCTTAAGAATCTATGAGGGACCTTATTGTCAAAAGCTTTCTGAAAATCCAAGTGTACTGTATCAGCTGCATCACCCTTATGCACATATTTGTTGACACTCTGGTAGCTTGGAAAGGCATGACTTCCCTTTTACAAAAGTTTTGTTGACTCTTCCCCCAACAAATCATGTTTATCTGTATCTAATAGTTCTGTTGCACCCTTCAGATGTTTGTAGACTCTTACCCTACTTCTCCTTCCCCCTGTAATTGTTTCCCTCCTAGGGTTGCATGAGTAATGTGCAGAACTGGTTACAGGACAACCTTGGCATCATCCTTGGAGTCTGCACAGGTGTTGCTGTCATTGAGGTGAGTCTCCACTACCCCCTGCACGCTCTAACCTAAACATTGGGTCACTTTTTCAGGCTCTGGAGACCTGGCCAGGGTAGGACCACAGCTCTGATGCTCATTGGAATGGGTTCAAAGCTCCAACAGCCAAGGAGAGTACCCTTCAAACCGAGAGTGTTCAATATCTGTAGGTTACTGATTGGAAGGTGAATCTAACCAGGTACTAGCTGCTGTTCTGGGAGTGTCTCTTGCCCAGAGTCTTGCTAGCGTATCTGGTAGCTGAGAATCCATCGTGTCTATAACTAAGAAGAATGTGGGTAACTAGTCTGTTAGTGAAATCCTAGTGATGCCCATATAAAAGGCTAAACCAGAGTAGCAAAGATTTTTAAACACCTCTTTTGTGCAGCACAGTGTCCTCATGCTGGCTGTTAACAGCCCATTGTGGCAGCAGGACCAGCTGTCTGCCTGTCTTGCACTCGGATCACCCCAGTTACCACAACATGCTTGCTTTTCCCATTCAGCCTGCCTGTTTTCTTTCTCTCTCTCCTTTTTTTCCAGCTGTTGGGGATGGTGCTGGCCATTTCGCTCTGCAAGAACATACACAGAGAAGAATACAGCAAAGTACCCAAGTAATGAGTCTTCTGATCCTGGAGCTACTCCACCACAGAGGTGCAAACAGAACATTCCTCCTGCCCTCATCCCCCTCTGACTGTCCCATCACACTGACCATTACTCCAGTGAGATCCCATTTCTCTCAACACCGAGGAACTGTAGTGGCATAATACAATATGAATCTTCTGGTGATCTGGGCCCTGGGCAGGCCCTCTCCTGTCTCTGGATAGTTCCTACTCTGTGAAGCGGGCCACTTATCTATCTTGCATCATATGATCTGATCAACCTGGGAGGGCACGAAGTTTTCACTGCTAACTCTGTGTTTAACAGGCTCCTTCCCATCTTTATTCCCTTCCAGTCCATCAGGCCTACAATAGAGTAATCCTCCTCCCCACGCCACCTCTCTTCACCACGTGAGCTGGGAATCCAATGAACCAGCATGAAAACTGGGGGCTTGGCCTATTGGTGATGGGTCACCCTTTGGAGTACATTGTGGGTGAAAGAATGCTTCCCTTCCAATTAGCCTCACATTGTCTTCTCCCTGTCCTTACCCCCATCCAACTCGGACTGAATCAAGAACATTCTATGCTCAGACAGATGCCCCTGGATCCCCAAAATCATTCCTCCCATTTCTGGAGTAAACCAAACGCTGCCTTCCATGTAGCTCCCTTCCCCTTCTCGTTAGATTAGAAGCCTCCTGGAAGGAGCCAAACCCACTTGTTCCAAGTGTGGCCCATCCAGCAGCTTGTGATATCATTGCTAAGCTGCCCTTGGGACAGAGGCAGATGGGTTTTGGGCTTTGCTAATTTCAGAGCCCCTTCTTCCATCCCTAGTCCTCCCTTTCACTGGCCCCCGTTGGCTCAGTGGCACTTTAGAGACTGTTGAATAGCACAGGTGTCTGTGGACTCAGCCCAGACAGGCTCTGCTGGGCATGTTGTTGGGTTGCCAACTTTTATAGCGGAGATGACTCATTATTTTTCCAGTATGCAATCTACGATTAATTCTTTGTTTTTAATTACGATGTTAAGACAAAGGCATCTATATCTTGATTGCTGGCCAGGAGGGACAGCTCCCACTGAAGTCCTGGTCATGGGGTATAGGGAAGAGTTTGTCCATGTTTGAATTGCTGACTAATGGCCACGGGGCCTGGAATCACTCATTGGTATCTGGATCATGGGCTTTAAGAGGAGTCGCTCCAGTGATATCCCAATAGCTGGCTCCACACAACAGTTGATGGTTGGATTGCAGGCTCCATTCGGGGTGAGGAAATGGGGAGGCTTGGTGCCTGGACATCTGGTTGTGTGTGCAGTGATGATGTCGCTGCTAACTGAGACCTGGGGAAGAAGGGGAGTTACTGTTTATAATATTCAGAGTACTAGCTTCCATTCACCCTCCTCATCAGGCCCCACCTCAAAGCCCGTAAATGGCCAGCTTGTGACTGCAGCTCTGTCTTGCCTACTGTCCTCTTGGAAACTCAAATGAGGTTGGGGTGTTCATGCTCCTGGTGCATGTGCTGCTCGATTTTGGGGATCCTAAAGGGATAAGTGGAAACGGATCTGGCCATTCTGCTGACTGTGGCCAGCAGCAAGGGGCAGCTCTACAGAATTCCCTCCACCCACCTCCCAAAAGGAGCTGGTCGGGGTCCCCAGTCTCTCTCACTGGCATAGGAGGCTTGGGGAGAGATGGTGCTGCAGTGGTGATGGAAGTAATTGCTCTTGCAGGGAAAGGTGGGGGCTACTTTACTTGGCCTATGGAGGCATTTCTAGTTATGGAATGTGATCCTAGTCTTGGGTGCAGGTGCCTGGTGGGTGAGTCTGCCTTCAGCAGTGATGTGTGTCATGTATCAGGGTAGCATGAAGCCCTGTGCACTGACTCTCCAGGCATAATCTCCAATTCCAACTAAAGGGGTAGGCTGGCTAGCTGCTCCTCCTTTGGCAGAGAGTAAAGACGTGCAAAAGCCTCCAGGGGAGTGGTAGTCTCAGCTGTGGGCCAAGGACTGAATGATCCATGGAAACTGCATTTCCCTTTCACCCCAGATGCCGTCCCTCCAGGGAAAGGTAACTCTATGTAGGCAGCAAGCATTGGGGAAGGTTGCTATCGCATTCCTAAGTGATTCTTTCCTGAAACCCCTCCTCTTTGTACAGATCCCTCCAGCCTGATGCTTACAAGGGCAGCACCTTTTTATTGCTCTGAAGTGAAGCTAGCATTTTCCCCCCATCTGTTGTAGTAACTAGAGGTTTGTCCCCAAAGGTGGTTTATTTGTTGGCATCTGAACTGGCGAACAAGAGCCATACGCTGAGCAGAAAGGAAATGGAGCCCCTGCTGAGCTTTTCTTTGTCTTTTAGGAACCTCTTCCTACTGGAAGAAACGCATGTACAGATCTAAAATATAGAAGGTATTTCTGCAATAAAGAGATTTGCTTAAACACCAGAACCCAACCCGTGTGCACTGCGATATTTGCTCTGTCCTTTCTCATTTGTATAAGAATCTCCTTGTGATGGTCACACCGCAAGGGGGCTTGGCGATGTGGTAAGAAGCACCTGGCATTGACCTCTTGATAGGGCAACAGGGGCTGCCAGAGAGGCCTGCCTGTGAGAAATTACTGGTGTGGTATGTGGAAACATCTCCTCCCACTGTTTGGAACTTTGGGTGAGGGGTGCTTTGTGCTGACCAGAAATTTTTTGGATTTTTTTTTGTTGTTTTTAACTCATGCCATTACAGTTGTAGGCAGGAGCCAGGCCTTGTTTTCAAGGCAATTAGTGTATTCAGGGCTAAATAAACTCTGGGGCTGGAGGTACTCGAATAAGCACCACTTAGTTTAGCCCAGGGTGCTGCCTGTATTGCGTTAACAGAATCCAAGAGTTCTAATTCCTCCAGTGAATGTGTGCGCTTTTGGTTACTGACCTTAGAAGGCCTCATCACACTATTCCCACAACAACCATGGAGGCCTGAATGCTTCCTTCTCACCCAGCCACCCTGCCTAACCCCAGATTTCCTCAGTGTCCTTACTCCTGCTCCCCCGTGCTCATAGGTGCTGACTCTATGGATGCTCTAGGGCCTCCAGAAAAAAAATAGTGGGTGGTTAGTACCCACTGGTGGCCTTGTGGATCAGCACATCCCCCATCTGCTACAGATTAGCTGTTGAGGCATGGGGGTTGGAAAAGGGGGTGGGGGCAGGGTCTGGGGTGAGCAGGATCAAACACCCCTCCAACTGAGGAAGTCAGCACCTATGCTGTTGCTACACTCTACCCTTTAAGTGAGATCTTTCACTAAATGGAAACATGAAGATGAGGAGGAAGGTGAGAAGCTGAGGCAGCCATAGTTGAGGTCTGTTTGGAGCATTCTCTTTACTTCAGTAAATCAGCACAGCAATTGAGCTGTGCTCATGCTCTAGTTACAGAGAATTAACCCTGTAGTGACTATGCAAACCACTGTACCTTGGATAATCAGAGTTCAGATAATTGTATAATTGAGAAACATGCAGTTATGAGCAACAGCTGGAGTTCCCTGTATGAAGGTTGAGACAGTGCATACCTAAAACTGCTTTCTAGGGACCTGTGTGCCCTCACAGAGCCCCACAGGCACCTGTCATGGAAAATTAATAAATGCTAAGTATTATAGCACTTTACCTGTTCAAAGGACTGTACAGCCACAAACATCTCAGTGAGGTGCGTTGGTGGAACTAACCCTGTTTTGCAGAGGACGACAGTCGAGGTGGATGAAATGATGTCAAAAGGTCCAGTGACTTACCTGCAATCATACTGTGACCCCTGGCTCTGCCACCAGCTGGAACCCAGGAGGCCTGATTTCCAATTAATAGGGCCCTACCGAATTCATAGTCCACTTTGGTCAATTTCACAGTATTAGGATTTTAAAAATCTTTAATTTCGTGATTTCAGATACAACACTGAAATGTTCAGATTTAAATAACTGTAGATTGGGTTATTGGGGGCGGGTATCACAAGGTTATTGTAGGGGGGTTGTGGTATTGCCACCCTTACTGCCTTCAGAACTGGCCCACTGGCGGGCGGTGGCTGCTGGTAGGGAGGCCACTGAAGGCAGCCCCACTGCCAGCAGCATCACAAAGTAAGGATGGCATGGTATGGTATTGCCACTTACTTCTGTGCTGCTGCCTTAGAGCCGCGACTCTCCGGCCACTCAGTTCTGAAGGCAGCACAGAAGTGAGGGTGGCAATACTGTGACCCCTGTACAATAACCCTGTGACCTCCCCCTGCAACTCCATTTTGGTTCAGCACCCCCAGTTTGAGGAATACTGGTCTCCCCTGTGAAATCTGTATAGGATAAAAGTACTGTGTACACAGGACCAGATTTCACTGTCCATGACACGTTTTTCACAGCCATTAATTTTGTAGGGCCCTCCCAGTCAATCACCCTCCTGCTCTTCTCTGCATATTACAAAACACAACATGGTGTTTGGAAACCAAACTGTTGAACCCTAAGAGGTCTGCTTTAGTTGTACTAGGGCCAAGACTTGCTGTGTCCCCTCCACTAGTCCGTGCTCTTGGGAGAGGGTAGCTGACTGCCGCCTCTTTCCCCAAAACCCATCTCTGTTGCTTGGTGTACTGAATGGACCGAAAGCTGTTTACGCCTCTTCAAGCGTTTGACCACTAGAGGGCGGTGCATCACTATAGCAAGTTTAGGACTGTACGGTCCCTATTGCTGCGGTATCATCAGAACTTGCTTGTGCCTTGGTGATGGAGCTGATGACGGTTTCTTTAGCAATGGAAAGTACGCAGGAACCTTTAAAGCGGACTTCATATGCAAATTAGCCTCAAAATAAACTGCTTCTACTGCACAGTCAACTTGTTAGATTGGAGGCGGTTCCTGGACTTCCCCAGTTTCTGATGGTGAAGGCAGCACACAAACATAATATTGCCTGTCTGCATGCTCCACCCACTACTGTGGTTTGGCCTCCCTTCCCTCACATCCTCCCCGTGCAAATAAAGTTGTAGGGGGTCTATCAGCTGCTGTCTCCTCCCTTCTTGAAGGTATGGAGGTGGCAGCATGCAGGGAAAAGAATGGCTGTTTCCCCTATAAATTCCCCTATTTCCTCAATGCTCCCTTTTTTCCCTCTATTCCTGTATGGTCCTGATCCCATTGCAGAAGGAGTGTTGTGGATGGGTTGCTGCCAGTAAAACTTACACCAGCTCAGTTTCCACTGCCACTGGGAGCAAGTGGCAATTCCTCAGCTCCTGTGTGCACAATATCATTCTTCATGCAGAGAGCATGCTGCTCTTCCAGAAATGCACGTGTGCCTGGTCCAAACTTCCAGCTCTCCTCCAGGAGCAAAACTTGGTAATTTTCATCATGGTTGCTGTTGGAACCAGGAACACTTCAGCTTCTTGGGAGCTGCTCTTCCAGCCAGCCTCAGTCATTCCCACCTTCAGGGCAAAGACTTCCTTAGTGCTGTTCCTGTCCATCCATATCAACTGGTAAATAACAGGGGAGCCAAGGTGGAATGGACCCTGGCTTTACACCTATATGCTGTGAGACCTGGCCAGTGTGTGAGATCTCATGTAGGCTTCTTTGGCTGGCCTCTAGCAAAATATCCTCGAGGTGCCTGGGATTGAGGCAGATTCCTATGTATTGGCTGCCTCTCTTCACAGGCTTAGTAGCTGGGATCTCTTGGAGCACCATCAGGTGTCTGACAGATGCTAAACTTGATAAAGCTGCCAGAGACCAAGCTGAAGGTACCATGACCCAGGGTGCCCCTAAGTAGAGTGGAAAGTCCCAACAGTGTCCAAAGCTTTGTGAAATGGAAGCACTGTTACTGCAGGCGCTGGTAAGTAAACCTCCATCTGCACAGGGGCCTGAAAGTTGATATAATTGACCTATGAGGGGGATTTTTATCTTATAGGTTAGGTAGAGCTGGAATAGGAAGTCTCCATCTACTAGTGAACCTACAGTGGATTTGAGTAGAGGAATTTCATGGGTGATTAACCTTTTCAGAACTGACTAGGATACCAGTCAATGTCACCCAGTCATTAACCCAGACAGGCTACCACATTGGCGGAAGGGTTGGTGGGACTTACAGTAATGTTTGAACTCTCTCCCCACTGTTGGACTGGAATGGGACCATGTACAAGGTGAACCACCTGGCTTGTCTTGGGAGGTGCACAGAGAGGAGGAGCAGCAATCTGGGCCAACTCCAAGAAACGAGGGGGAGGGGGGACCCAAGGGCTTCCCACAGATGCATTTTTGTTTTTTGTTTTTTTTTACTGCCAGTAGCCATCACTTTAACCCACAAACAGAAAACATCTCAATTGCATGTGGTCTGGATACCTGTTAGCCTCGAAGACTCTTGGCTCCGCTGCTGAGGTTTTGTTGCAGGGGAAGAACCCCAGCTGCTAGCCAGGATCTCTGATTGGAATCTTTGGCCAGATCGATACTAAAAACATTTGCTGATATCAGGTTGGTTGGAGGGGAAAGAGGGATTGCCAGTATAGCTATACCCGTTCCCTGAACAAATAAAACTGTACTCAAGGGTTCCTTTAAGTTGGTACAAGCTGTGTATATACTAGGGGTACTTGCTGGTACAGTTATACCCCCAAATCCCTTTTTAATGGACAAAACTTTGGGCCTTGACTACCCTTGGCCAGGCCTGTGGAGAGCAGCTCTAGACAGCTGAGCTGGGAGCAAGTGTCAATTCCTCAGCTCCTGTGTGCACAATACCATTCTTCCTGCAAAGAGGATGCTGCTCTTCCAGGTATGCATGTGTGCCTGGTCCAAACTCCTAGCTCTCCTCACCCTGTTCTGTTTCACAAAATGGAAGTTAGTACTTTCATCCACAGTCTCTCTCTTGTGGGCAAGCCTCAGCCATTGGCTTCCACATTCCAGGCATATGTATTGCTGGTTCCTTCTCTCAAACTGCTCAGGATTGATGTGGAAGTCTTGGAGGAGATGGGGATTGAAGGGTGGGGGGAGACCAGTAATGGAAAATATATATTTGTGGAAAACATGGTCTTCATTTTCAACCAGGACCTCTAGTCCTACTTGGGAATAGAGGATGGGGGGTGTTTAAAGTGCCCTACCTCCTTTAACTAAAAGATGAACAGTCCAACGTGGCAGGAGTGCTGACTCCTGTACTATGGTAATGCTGCTGAGGAAATACAACTTCAGCCACTGTGAGGTAAGTTCTGTACAAGCTTTAGCTTTCATGTAATGCTGGTTTAATGTGGCACCTAGATCCTAAGGTCACTGGGCCATCTATAAATGGGCCATAAGTAGGATATGAAGAAGTCCCCTCCTAAACCATAGGGGGTGCAACATCTCTAGATGAAAACTGGGTGCTCTCCACTTCCCTCTGGCAAATTCCAGTGTGGGGATGTGACAGTAACTCAGTAGTTTGAGATCATGTCATTCACACTCTAAGTGCTCTACTGGGGTAACCTGCCCATCACCCTTCTCTGCAAGGCAGGGGCATGTTGCTCTGTGATGGGCTATCCTTCTAGACCCCCATAAGGCCCCTAAAGGTATTTTTGCTGTCTTATGAGCCTTGCTTTAAATCACTCTCCTCCTAGCCTTGGACCCAAAGTACCTAACTAACTCCGATCACAGACCCCACTCACTATTGCCTAGCTCTTTCAGAACCCAGACTGCATCAGCTGCTGCTTTCCCCTAACCCCACTCAATGCTGCCTCCCTTGCCCTTCAAGCTGTAGCCCAAGCAACCTGGAAGTTCTTGGTTTTATTTTACCCAAGGCAGGATGCCCTGACCCCATGAAATCACTTAAGGAGCTTGAGTGACAGGCACAGCACTGTTTCATTTAGCTTCTGCTACTCTTCATACTAATTATTTCCCCCCTTCCCTCTCCTCACTAAAGCTACAGAAGGCTGAGATGGACACACAGGAGCTAATCAGTCAGGTTAGCAGGAGCTTGCTAATATTCTCAATTAACTGGGTAACTAGTTGAGTGCTGGTCAGTGATGCATCTAGAAGGTGACACTAAAGAGCAACTCCAGCCCTCAAAATCAAGCGTTTCTATTTCCCTGGTGGAGGCTTGTTCTCTCTCGCCTCCCCCTTCAAAAAGCGGCCTGGACCTAGGTCCCTTGGGATAGCTCAGTGCTAAACCCTAATCGTGTTCCCTGTAGGAGTTGGGTTAAGAGGACCATGGCACAGAAGAATTACTGAAGTGCATCAGACCACAGCTTCTATGACAGTAACCTGCACGTGCTCATGGCCAGTACCTCAGGAAAGTGGAAAATTTCATCTGTGAAGCATAGGACAAGCAGTATAGTGCCCCATCCAGGGGTCCATCTGTAAAAACTTCCACCTGCCCCCCAACCCACCCCATGATCAATTTGTACAGTGCAGTGTGTGCTTTGAGTTCTCTTCTTAGCTTTGAACATGTAACTGCAAATGTTATCAACGTGGAATTTCAGAGCAGGAGGGCTCCATGGAGTTTGGAAGCTGAGAGCAAACACAGCTGTAACAACAGAGAGGGTGTATTCTCAACAGATGTCCAGGCATTTTGTTGCCTTCTGAGTCCCAAGAGATGGGCAATACAGGCAATCGTGTGCCTTTAGGAAATATCTAGGAAGAAGCCGGCACCATGCTCCCTAAAATGCCCTTGTGGAATTTGTGGGGTTCTGTCAGGGTTAGATTAAGGCCTAGCGTCCCTGACTGCTGAACTAGTGAGATGACATCCATCTCTGTCTGTTTCAACCCATCTCCTGGTGGGTTGAAAGGTGTAACTCATGTGGTGATGGCTATAGAGAACCTGAAACAGTAGCTTTGAGTTGGGAACTTGCCATTAACACCCCACTTCTATGACTGCTGAAAGACACTGCTCTGCACGTCCTCTGCCAACACCACCCCACTACAGAGCTCTGGACATGCCCTTGCTGCTGCCGCTACGTCATGGTTATGCCCGGGTGGAGTTGCAAGGTCACTTTTGGGGAGGTGGGGGGTTGAGTCCTCCCTACTGTGGGACATACCCTCACCCACTGAAAGGCAAAGGAGTAGTGACCTAGGGTGGAAGAGGCCCTAGTAGTGGTTGCAGGCCCCAGCAGATGGCTCTCGTGTGGGTGGCCTGTGTAAGTTCATTCCAAGCAAGTTTGGTACTGTAGTGCAGGGCGGGGATCTTTGTCCCTGGATTGCTTTAGTTCAGCCCTGAGTTCTGTTGGCAAAACAGGAGCTGCATCCCCCTCATAGGCCTTCATGGACCAATCCTCCCATCGGCATAGCAGTTTCAGTAATTGCTGCTACCTTTGGTGGGAGTGACTGTGAACTGTGTGCTCCTATGAGTGACTTCTCTGTCATCCTTGATTTAGCCAGCCTCTATCCAAGTGTCTTTAGTGAATAGCCTCCAGGAGTTTAGTGAATAGCCTCCAGCAGTGGGTGTGTGGGAAGCAGACTCTCATACTTCCTCCCAGCGCTTATGAACTCTGTTTGACGTGCCCTGGACCATGGCAAATCTCTTTCATGTAGTGTATTTTCAGGGCCCATGAGAAGCATGGATTAGCCTCTTGCCCCTGACCTTTGACCTCCTCCAAGGCAGCCACTCTGTCAATAAATCTCATGAAGGCAGGTGCCCCCTCCTGCTGTGGGGAGGAGGGCAAGCTGCTCCTGCAGTCACCTGAAAGCATCAGGGAAGGACCCATTAAAAAAAAAAAGGCCTTATCTGGACTAAAGACATTTGAGTTCTAGGGTTTCAGCTTTGTCACATGGTAAATGAGGCAGTGATTTAAAATTCCTATACTCTGAGCTCTCCAGATAGATTCCTTTGTAAGAATAATGTCTGAAGTAGCATCCGTGAATGAATAAGGCTTCCATGTTCAGTCTTGGCAGAATTCTATATTTATTTTTTTAATAATTGCGACATATCAATGTGTGTTTCCAAGCATTTTTTATTTTAACTGATTGATTTAAAATTTCATGGTTGTGAAAATTGCAGGGAGGTCCAGACAATCTAATGACAGTCAGCATGATTCAAAAAGTCAACAGCCCTACTTGAATTGTGGGATGATTGTCAAAAAAAAAAAAAATAAAAAAAAATTGCAGCTGAGTTGTGGACAAGCTATGGAAAATTGGGGGTTGTAAACGTGTGGACTGACCCCCACGCCACCTCCTGCTGGTTGCTTCAGGGAATTAGCTCGGTTTGCAGCCAGGAGCACCCTCTGCAGGCCGGTGATCCACCTGTCCTCTGCTACTGGCCCCGTGTCCCTCCCTGGACCCCAGTGCCCCTTTCACATGGAGTTCTGCCCCCCTGGCAGTAACCCCATTTTCTTAGGGTTTCCCCTCCCTGGGAACCCCCCATCCTCTATCCCCACTTTGCTTCAGTGTAGGCTACTGCCAGTCATTGTCTAGCCCCATGCCCTGGGGCAGACTGCAGTGTCAGCCACTCATCATCAGCAAAGGGGTTTGGACCTGCTGCCTTGGCCTACGCCTAGGTTGCACCCTGCAACCCCAGTACCTCTTGGCCTAATCCTAGGACACAGCCTGGGGCCTTCCAGGCAGGAGCTCCCCAGCTCCTTGGCCTTTACCCAGCACTGCTTTACTCTAGGTACCTTGTCTGGTTTCTCAGCAGCCAGGCCCTTCTCCCTCTACAGGCAGAGGAAGACTGCTTGCCCTTGGCTTCCCTGGCCTTCTTATTAGGCCCTGTCGCTCAGTTTGGGGCGTGGCCCCAACACTGCTGCCGCTTCCCCAATCAGCCCAGCTTAAAGGCTGCTTTCTCCAGCCCGAGCCCCTTCCCCGGGCAGTTTTTAATCCCTTCAGGGTCAGAGCAGAGATCCACTCTGCTATACACCTCCCCCCTTAAAACCCCCACCCCGGGGAATCAAGGGGCCTTCTGGCCTGTGTGACCCAGAGGTGTCCTGCCAGCCGCGCCCGCTTCTCCTCACTTTCTCGTAGTTCGCAGCCAGGGCTTCCTTCTCCTGGTGGGCTTTTTGGAGCCCTGCCTGTGCCGCCTGCCGGGCCTGCTCCACAGCCTCTAGCCGTGCCCGCAGGTCCTGGTCCCCCAGGCCCTCTTCCTTCAGGGTCTGGGTCCGCTTGGTGGTCTGTCCCACAACCACCTGGGTCCGTTTTGTTTCTCGGAGAGGTCCCCCCTGGGCCCCATCTCCTGCTGGGTCCACTTCGTCTGGGTCCCCCGCCCCCCCCCGACAAGTGGGGTGATGGTTTGGGTCCCGGCCTCCTGCAGGGTCCTCACGATCTCCACCTCGGCCTGTGTCACCGTCTTTAGTTCCAGCATAACCCCTTCCGAGCCTCTAGGCACCTCCATCAGCCCACCCTCAAGTCTCTTGAGGGGGCAGTGCCTCCTAATGTGGCCTGGTTTCTGGCAGCCCCAGCAGACTCCCTGCCTCCTCGCTGCCTTAGGCCTTCTCTTCGTGGGCTTAGACCCCCCTGCGTTGCTCTGCCCCGTGTTCCTTGGGCCCAGACAGTCCCTCCAGAAGTGGCCCACTTGCCCACATGTCCAACATACTGGCGGCTGCCTGGGTTCCCGCACCCGGCAAACTGCCCAAGGGATCTGCTGCCTCCTCTTCTCTGGGTGAGGCACCCTGCCCCCAACCCAGTGAGGCACGCTGTCCTTGTCTGAAACGGGCATAATGCGTCCGGCGCTCAGTCGCAGGCCTCCTGGTCCCAGCTCTCCGCCTCTCCCAGCTATCTCCACCATGCCTCCAGAACTCCATCCTGAGGATGTTCACCGGGCCTGCTGCTCCCGTACCAGCTGGCCCACTTGTTCCCAGAGGGCCTCCTGCACCTCTCACATGTCCTGTTGGGCCTCCCAGATTCCCTGCAGGTGGTCAGCCCCCTTCCTCTGGGGCCCTGACACTGGGGCCCACTCAAGGACTACCTTAGGGGCCTCTGCATAGAAGACCCCTGTGTACCCCAGATCCATCATCCTCCAGATCCCCTCAGTCCAGGCAATAGCCCTCAGTCCTTGCCCAGCCCCCTTGTGTCAGGGGCGGACCGCTCTGCCCGCATTCTCCACCACGTGTAAACGTGTGGACTCACCCCCGTGGCGCCTCCTGCTGGTTGCTTCAGGGAATTAGCTCAGTTTGCAGCCAGGAGCACTCTCTGCAGGCCGGTGATCCACCTGTCCTCTGCTACTGGCCCTGTGTCCCTCCCTGGACCCCGGTGCCCCTTTTACATGGGGTTCTGCCCCCCTGGCAGTAACCCTTTTTTCTTAAGGTTTCCCCTCCCTGGGAACCCCCCACCCTCTATCCCCACTTTGCTTCAGTGTAGGCTACTGCCAGTCATTGTCTAGCCCCATGCCCTGGGGCAGACTGCAGTATCAGCCACTCATCATCAGCAAAGGGGTTTGGACCATATTTACCAACGCATGCCATCATTTCTGTTCTCTTAACCACCACCCTCTATCCCCACTTTGCTTCAGTGTAGGCTACTGCCAGTCATTGTCTAGCCCCATGCCCTGGGGCAGACTGCAGTATCAGCCACTCATCATCAGCAAAGGGGTTTGGACCTGCTCTACAGGCAGAGGAAGACTCTGCTTGCCCTTGGCTTCCCTGGCCTTCTTATTAGGCCCTGTCACTCAGCCCAGCTTAAAAGCTGCTTTCTCCAGCCTCAGCTCCTTCCCTGGGCTGTTTTTAACCCTTTCAGGGCTGGAGCAGAGATCCACTCTGCTACAGGGGTAAAAATAATATTGGACCTTATTTGCGGTAATATAGTCCATTATTACTTTTCCATGATTTTCTGCTGCCGACTGTCCGAGGCTGAGTCGGGGCTCCTGCTGTCAGTGGGAACACGGGGCTGACTGAGGCCACCCTGGGCTCCCACTCTCAGCCCCACACATGGTGGGGGCTTCCGCTGTCAAAACTGCAGTGGAAGCCTAATATTGCGGAATCCACAACATCGCAACTTATGTAAGGCCTTATTTATAACCATTAAAACACATTGTCAACGTCTTGCATCAAAACATACAGCATAAACAACCTTAAATCAATCTCCAAGTTCTCAAGCAGCATTTTTCTAATTGTGCCAATCTGTAAATTCTGATGATTATTGGTAGAAATATTTTTTTTTTTTTGTGCATGGTGAAATTGACATTTACTGATAATCTAGCCTCTCTATATATAGTGAACCTCTTTCACTTTCTCGTTCAAATATAAAAGTTGATGATGTGTGTGTGAAATAACTGAATAAATCTGCTAAAATGCCTTTCTCCACTAAAAGTCTTATCTACTCTAGCAAGAGAATGAAGATAAGGTGACAAAGAACTTAGTCAAGAATTCAGCACTAAGAGTATACGTGTAACCTTAACTGTAGCTGTATGTATATGTGTTCATTATAGTACAGCTGTTAATACATGTTGGCACACTAGTTTCTGCTGGACCAAGTCCATGTTGCACCCCTGCAAAAGGCTGCTGTGCCTTTCTCCAATCCTTAAACCTAACCGTGTCATTAAGTCACAGTAGATCCCAGTGTGGGGGTGTTTTACCCTTCTGGATCCTGCTGGGGGGGGGCGTGCTTTGTGGTAAGCTTGTATATTCAAGTACTTCTAACTTCTTGAAAAGGCCTTTGAGGCTGAAACTTCTGTTGTTAAGATTCATCCGAGAGATGAATCCTATGGGAAAGCCTGGCTTGCTTCTGAATCATGACTGGGACGATAGTATTTCTCCCTGGGTTTCAAATTCAGGTTTTTACCATGGGTTAGGTCCTCAGAGAGGACACGTTCAGTCTAGAAATAAAGTTATCATTTTGAAAATCGCATACTGCATATGCATGATACATGTTCTGCTCATTTTAATAATGCACCAGTGTGCAGTGCTCTAGAGAGAGACTTATGAACAAGAATATAGCTGGAAAATCCCCTGCTGAAAGAAACCCAGCTGTGTGTGTTTGCATGGGTGACACTGTTTATCCAAATGTCACGTTTTACATTCAAACGTGCCTACTGCATGTGTTTGTTTGAATGTTGAATCAGCGTTCTTTCTTTTCACCAATAAATTAAGTGCAAAATCTGTTTTAATGCAATGTTTTAAATGCATAAAAGGCAGGAGAGTCAAAGTTATTGTTCCTACAGTTAGGTTAATTTTTGCTATCCTTGCATGTAAAAGCTACTGCTATATATAGAATTATGAAATACTGCGAACATTAAATAGGGCTGCACCACAGCTACAGTGAAAACCATCACCACAGCTCTAACTTGTGTCTATATTTCCACCCAGAACTGTGTATTAGCAGAGGGGTTGTCATAAACAGATGGTTAAGGGTTAATGTCTCTTTTACCTATAAAGGGTTACAAACAGTGAACCTGGAACACCTGACCAGAGGACCAATCAGGAGACAAGAGACTTTAAAATCTCGGTGGAGGGAAATCTTTGTGTGTGTGTGTGTTTTCTTTGGGTGTTCTCTCAGGGTTCTGAGAGGGACCAGACATGTAAGCAGATTCCTCCAATCTTTCTGGAAAAATCTCTTCTGTTCTAATTTTAGTAAGTACCAGGAGAAATGTGATTTTAGTCTTTTGATTGTTTTCTTTATTTGCAAATGTGTATCTGGCTGGTAGAATTTTAATTTGTATTTGGCTGGAAGAATTGTATCTCTGTTGCAATTTGTATGTATGCTGGAGGGAGGATTCTCTCTAGTGTCTATAAGCTGAAAGACCCTGTAACAATTTACCATCTTGATTACGGGACAACTTTTATGTTTTTCTTTCTTTTATTAAAAGCTTTTCTTTTTTTAGAATCTAATTGATTTTTTGGTTATCTTGTGTAAGACCCCAGGGGAGGGAGTCTGCACTCACCAGGGAATTTGTGGGAGAATGGAGAGAAGGGAGGAGAGAGAACCTGATTTCTCTCTGTTAGTCACTGTCTCTCTCTCCAGGAGAGAGGAGGGGGAAGGGGGAAAGGTGAATTTCCTCTTTGTTTTAGATTCAAGGAGTTTGAATCACAGTAACCTCCTAGTGTACCCAGGGAGGGGAGGATCTGGGAGGAAGAAAGGAGTGGGGGGAATGGTTTATTTCCCTTTGTTGTGAGACCAAAGGAGTCTAGGTCTTGGGGTCCCCTGGGAAGGTTTTGGGGGGACCAGAGTTTACCAGGCACTGAAAGTCCTGGTTGGTGGCAGTCTATCAGATCTAAGCTGGTAATTAAGCTTAGAGGAATTCATGCTGGTACTCCATCTTTTGAACTCTAAGGTTCAGACTGGGGTTTTATACCATGACAGGGGAGTCTTTGGTTTTAAACCTGCACGCACATTCTTATACATGCAGGGGTATGTGTGTTCTGTATACGTAGATGTAAATATAATATGCATTTAATATGAAAGTCTGATTTTAACCTTTTAAGCAACAGGGTCATGACTCTAGTTTTTCAGTACATGAGTGCGAAAACAGATTTCTACCTCCTATATGACAAGGGGTTCTTTAATGGTCTAAGTCCTAAGGAAACACAGTGATTTCAAATTCCCTGATTTATTTCAGAGCTGACTTGTGCTCATAATCACCTAAAATAAACAAATCCAGATTGTTGTTGTGTTCAGCCCCGGTTCCAACATTCAATGATGTCTCCAGAGCCTTTGCTGAGGCGGGAAGGGGGGCTGGGCTAGCCTAGAACCCCTTAAAAATGGGACTAGTTTCACAATCTTCAGAGTAAAGAGCTCTACACAAAAACAGTTCTCTTCCATCCTCTTGCTGGAGTCTATGACCAAATTGAGCATGACTTTGATCTTTAATACAGATTTTACCAAGCTGAGTCTGTGCGGCCCAATTGAATTTCTGCATAGGTGATAACATGGAAATCTCTTAGGTGTTTCAAATGCACGCATTACTGAATGCCTGTGGTGATTGTATGAAGGTACTTTGCTTAGCGTCTGCAGTTACTGTAGCATAAAGGTCAAGCAGACTCCATACAAATGCTATTTCATAGCGTTCGATGGCAAAATATCCAGAAGCCAAGGGAAACGGACTATGCAATGTTGGTACTTTTCTGCTCAGAGTTAACCTCCGACCCACCAGCACACCACCGCAGATAGGGAATAAGGTCTGTTTTAAGGAGAATCTCAGTAGCCCCTTCATGCCTGGAATGAACTGCACTTCTGCCTCACCACCCAGGGAGCGGTTATAGGGTAGTTTATACTGCCCCTGCCCATGAGCAACTGTTCTCATTGAAATAGAGGGCTGCTGGAAGGCTAGAGTGCAAGCTCTTCAGGGCAGGAACCTTGGCTGGTTGCTCTAGGAGGTGCTTGACACACCTCTGGGCACAGTAGACATAACATCTGCATCTGTGACTTGCCCCTGTAAACCCCACAGTCTGTTAGAGCGCCCCTCTGA
Source organism: Chelonoidis abingdonii (assembly GCF_003597395.2). Lineage (NCBI taxonomy): Eukaryota > Metazoa > Chordata > Testudines > Testudinidae > Chelonoidis > Chelonoidis abingdonii. The sequence goes on from NC_133772.1 coordinate 76,665,723, forward strand.
AGATGGCATGCTTCAGTGGATGGACATTCTTCCTGATTGGAAGTGTACCCTAGGCAAAACCTCGATCACTCCATCTGTTAGCTACTACTCTGAAAGAGTGTGGGCTTGTCAACATGCCTTGGGTATGTTTCTCTTCCAGGGATGCTGGGCAGGATTCACCTCACATGTGCATTTCCAGAGGGTGTCCCAGCCCCACTGGCCTATATGTCTAAACTGGAGACTAACAGCTCTCTCTCCTCTGCTGACCTGGGCACATTTCTGGTAACATCCTATCATGCCATCACCATGATGAAGGTTGGGAGCAGTAAATGTAATTAAATCTGGTTTCACTGATGCCATTCTGCTGTACCTTCTACATTGAGGTGGGCAAACTACGGCCCGCGGGCTGGATCTGGCCCCTCAGGGCTTTGGATCCAGTCTGTGGGATTGCCAGCCCCATGGCACATGCTCTCTGCCTGCCCTGGCTCTGCGCTGCTCCCGGAAGTGGCCGGCACCACGTCCCTGCAGCCCCTGGGAGAGTGGAAAGGGAGCCAGAAGGCTCCATGCGCTGCCCTCGCCAGCAGGCACCGCTCCCCGGAGCTCCCATTGGCTGGGACCAGGGAACTGTGGCCAATGGGAACTTCAGGGGAGGTACCCACAGGCAAGGGCAGCGTGTGGAGCCATCTGTCCCCCCTTCCCCAAGGGCTGCAGGGACGTGGTGCCGGCCTTCTAACATCTTGTCTCTCTTCTCATCCCTCCTGAAGTGTCAGCCTCCTTTCTACCCCTTCACATAGTATCACCACTAATGGTGTGAGAGCCTTTTCCTCTAAAGCTCCTGCCTTTTGCAATACCTCCTTGACTCCATCTATTTTAAAATTTCATCTGAATCCATCTGTTTTCTTCTTTGGTTCTGAATGTAGCCAAATGTTCAGGAAGTTTGAATCCAGAATTGAAGTTTGCAATTTGGGCCCCTATTTCTCATATTCAGACAACAGCTGGCTCTGCAGAGACTTGTCAGTTCTGGGGAGACCTTTAATGTGGTGCTGGTGGACCCAATGCCCTTATAGTGACAGAGTGGGATATGGATGAGATCTGGGTTTGCTCTGAGGCTAGTTCTTATTTTCTCTAACTACTTCCCCTTGGCTACCAGTCTGGGATTAAATGAAATGCTTGGACCTAGTTAGTATAGCAAAGAAGCTAGTTACAGCCCAGCTGGTTTTATACGATGGGGAAACTCCAGCAAACACAGCCATCTGATCAGTACTATTGCAAATGTGGCAGTTTGATGCACCACTCCATTGGAAGCTAATTAACGCCAGGCCCTTCTGGGCCAGGCAATGCAGTAGCAGGGTTACATTGTCCTCTGTTAGGCAACAGCCTTGTCTGACATGAAGAGGGATGTCTCTGTCGATTTAATGAGTGATAACAGCATACAACTATTTTTAATGTTGCTTCAATTCTCCTCCCTTTTTAACAGGAGGCCCAACGTGGCTGAGTTTCTCACTTTTGCCATCACCACCTTGGCCAGAAGGATGTTTCCTTAGGAATTGCATCAGTGGGGCACCTAGATATAGCAGTGATGGGTGAATTAGAAAGGCTTTAGATTGACTAATAGAGAGAGGTCAGCTGGACTCAATTTCAGGTTTTCCTGGGCCTGAACTTCTACTCTCTGGTTTGTCAGACAATGCAGGAGCTATCTGTTGACTCTGTCCATTGGTGTAATCCTCAGTAAGCCCTTTTCTTACCCAGGTGGCTTACAGGTGGCAATGGCATCCTGGACTGGAGTTTAGTTTTCCCTCAACACAATTTGAGGAACAGCTCTGCTGCACCATCATTGATTCTCTCCGAGCCCAGCTCCTGGAATATCCAGACTTCCGGATCCCTGGTTTTGAAGACTGGGGGGATTTACTGTATATAAATTAAAAGTTTGTGGCTGGAGAAGCATTGTGGCCATTGTCTTTGTCCCTTCGAAGATGCTCTGGGAGCAGACACTCTGAGGTTTGTTTTGTTTTGCTTTCATCTGTCAGGCTTTTGATGTTACTTGATACTTTCAATAATATTGTCTACTCATCTAGCAACTTTCATCCCAAAGGAACCCAAAAGCTTTACTGGCTACGGAACAAGTCCCATGTCCATAAAGCAAGATGTCTTATTGGCTGCAGTAGCATTACCCTAGTATGGGAAATGGCTAAGGATCAGGACTTGTATGCGTACAGCAACACTGAAATTCAGCTGCCTTTGAGAGAGAGAGAGAGCAAGCGCAGCAGTGAGTCAGGAGAATTTTGGCCACACATACCCAGGAAAACCACCACCACCACCTCCTCCTCCGCCTCCTCCTCCTCCTCCCAAAAACCCCCTATGAAATCTTTAACTTCCTCTCTGCAGGGACATTTTTAAAGGTTTTGCCTGAAAATCCCCCTTGCACTAAATCATATGGAGTTCAATTTGAGAACAATAAAGAGCTAAGCTGAACACCCTGAGATCGGCAGTTGCTCCAGGGAACCCCTGCATTTCACATCTGCGGTTCAAACCATGAAAAAGACCCACTGCTGCCATGTGTGTAAGTCCCATGAAATACACAGAGGGGAGCTGTATTATGGAGATTCCTGAAGTGAAGCTCTCTGGTTCAGAGGGTCCATCCCAACTCCATGCTGATCAGACCTTTGGCATGGAAATTTGGCAAGATGAGTTTTTATTGTGGTTTTTCAGTGCTGCTGCTTCTGATCCTGCTGTTTAGTACTTTTTTCAAGTTGTGTATTCTAGTGTCATTTTCCTAAATCCTACATATATTTTAAAAAAAAACCTGCAGTATTATCTGGTAATAATCCAAACCACTATGGGCTGATTTCATCCTGGGTATAAGTCTACTGATTTCCAGGGAGTTAACTTAGACGTGGGGCCAAACTCATCCCTTTCATTAGTGATACTGCAGCATTTTGGTTGATTATGGCAGTATGTTTCTAATGAACTGCAGCAAGAAGAGTGGTGTTGCAGTACTTGGAGCCTTTGCACTAGTATTATTTTAAAAAGGGTGACTGAAAGCAGAAAGCACAGAAATACAGCTGAAAAGAGATTTTTTTATTTTTTATTTTTTTTTATTTTTTTACAAAGTGATCATTATTCCAATCTCCTGGAAATTTCTGACTTGAATTTGGGGGAGTTCTGCATCTGTTCTTATCTTATCTTCCCCCAGATAATCCTCATATTTAATTATATCACCTTGAAATGCTGTTGACCATGAGGCAAGACCCCTTGTCACTGATCTCTAGTAAAAATCCTGGCAGGAGGTTACTTTTGCAGCCGGCACCCTTTAATGCTTCTAACTTCATTAGTCCTTGGAAAGGAAAAGGCCCCCTTTCTTTCAGGAAGTTACTTTTAATATGAAAGGGGCTTGGCTCCTGGGTTATGTATCCTTAGGGATCTCTTTCTTGTACCCAGTTCCTCAGCCCTCTGGTAGGACCAGTCAGTGATATCATTGCACCGATGTTCTTTTCCAAATTCCTCCAGCCAGACGGGTTATTTTGGTGAGAGGAAGAAAGGGAAGGGAGGTGGTGTCAACAAGGCAATCCTCTTCTAAAGCTCCTGCCAGCCCCCATTACCCTTGAGTGCTTTCTTGTCATCACCTGCTATTACTGGCGGGTTTAGGAACTCCTTTAATAGCTCAGCTCAAACTAAAACCATCCTTGCTCCCTCTAAAGCCTCCAGCTCATCGGCTCCTACCCGAACACAAGGGCAGGTGAGAGATTCCCACAGCTGCCAGCCCTGTCCTAGTTATAAACACACAGCTCCCTAAATCAAATACCGCCCACTGGCAGTTTAGGCAGAGTGCCCTTTGCCGAGAGGAGATAAGAAGAAACATCGATTTTTGTCTGGTGTGGGACACCTGCCATTCCATTCCTAGAACCTGGAAGATAAAGATGAGGGCCCAAGCAGACCATACAGTCTGTTTCTCTGAGGCCAGGGCGGATTTGTTCCCTACAGTACAGCACCAGGTGTGGATGAAAACACATTTTTCCTCTGCCCACCTCCATCTGCTGGCATGGATGTCAGGTGAGCTAGTCTCTACACTTTCTACTGCCATGTGGCCATGTATTCTTCTCCTGAAACAGCTTCTCCTTGTAGCTGCTGTTCACACCACATCCTACAGTAGCTTCACTTTGGCAGTCCTTGTGGCTCTTTCTGTGCAGTGAGCCAGAGCTTTGTTTCACTTGCATCACCAACGGTCTCTGTCTTCTATCCCTGGATAGACTGAGCCATGACCTTTCTTACCCTTAGCTAACCACACTCGCATGTGTTCATTTTCCTTGATCACCTCCCCAATCATGGTGCTAATGTGCAGCTTTTAGACTGAAACAAATTTTAATAGAAAATTTCAATCAACAAAAAATTGGAAATCAAAAAAATGGTGTCTCCAGCTCTTCTTCTGAAAGGCTGGAGGTCCTACAAACCCGCTTTTTTTTTTTTTTTTTTCAGTTTTCCTTTCATTGTAAAACTGAACATTTTCAAAGGAAACGTTTTGTTTTGTTTTATTAGACTTTTGTGAATAAATTCTCTCACTCTCTAATATCAAATACAAAAGAATCAAAGGTTTGAAATTGTTGAACTTTTTCTCCCTTTTTTCCTCCTAAATAAAACTTTGACAAATGCCTTGATTTTACACAACGCTTCAATTTTGAAGGAACTGCATTTTTTTAGTGGAGAGCTGCTCTAAGTTTTTCTGACCAGCTGTAGTAGCCACTGAAAGCCACCACCTTAGACCATTAAGAGGCGTTCTGTAACCCAGTATCAATGGCCTGTGTCTGTAGGCAATAATGCATCTTGCTACCTCCCTTCACCTTTAGGTCTTGAGCCTTTTGTGCAGCTATAATGCACCTCCTTATTCTCCACTCTCTAACATTAAGGTTCACAGAAGATAGGCAACCAAGAAGGGAACCCTATCTCATCTTTTCTGGGGCAAGTTAACAACAGTAAATGTTTCACACTAACAAACAGGCAGCTCATGCATTCGGTTGCCCAAACTGCGATTTTTTTTTTCAAGTGAACAGGAACACAAACATAAATACAAATACAGCCAAGCAGAATTCAGCCCATGTCATGGTCTTCTCTGGTTGGTTACAGTGTACATTCTATTTAGAAGACATTCTGCTAAGCAAAAACATTAGAGGCCCAACTAGTCTGATCACCCAGGATCTAGCACAATGGGGTCTTGGTCTATGACTAGGGTTCCTATGATAATAAATAATGAAGTTGGGGCAGTATTTTCTACCAACTGCTGCTGTGGTAGATCAGTTTATCTGTTAGGGCACCTAAACTGCTAATCTCTCTAGCTATTCACAGTCCCAGTTTAGGGGCTGTGAGGGGTAGATGATCTACCTGTTAATGATATTTTCTTTATACCTTCCACTCCCACCCGTTCAGATACCAAAAATATCCCTAGCCTGGCCCATCCAGACCAGCTATCCAGTAAATCTATTTCTAAACATTTATAGTTTTATAGAGCATTGTATTGATACAAATTATTCCATCCTCTTTAATGCTGACCTCCCAGCCAATGTTCACCAGCAGAATAATTCACAGCGCACACATTCTTAACACAGATTTTCTTCCCCAATCCCATTTCTCCTCAATAGTTCAATTTTGTTTCAAAAATGTTGGTATGTCCTGTCTAAAACACAAAACAATCCGACTCCTAAAAAATCAATCCCTTAAATTCTCGCCCTTAAGCATATACATAAACTTTGGCTTTCATAGGAATTGCCACATAAACTATAGAATGAACAACAAACAGTACTGTCATCAGAGGTGTCTAGCTGAGGTTAGTTTCTCTTGTCCTAATTAATATTTAGCTCTCTAGGCTAAGATCTAATATAAATCCTGGTAGACATCATGGTGCCTTTTGAAAACCGGTCACCTGCCTTCCACGAGGCCCGAGCATAGAAGGAGTCAAAGTGTGCCTCACTGGCTAAGACCCTGAGAGCTCAGGGCTACGAAGTCCAGGTACACACCCTGATCGTGGGAGCCCTGGGCTCATGGGACCCCAGCAACGAGCCGTTTCTCAGAGCATGCGGGGTCGGTCGACTCTACGTCCGGCTCATGAGACAGCTCATGGTGTCCGACACCATCAGGTGGTCCAGAGACATTTATACCGAACACATCACCGGACACTGTCAATACCACACTGAGTAATTGAGACAGCCAACCAGGGAAATAACCCACTTCCTTCCCTGAGCGACCAAGGGACGCACCCCACCCATGTACCTATCCACTCCACCAATACTGACTTGGACTCCTTATTCATTCCATGGGTGGCGAACCCAAGCCCACTTATTCACTGACATTTTAAAAATCCTTGCACCTCAGTCTGAGTCTATGCCGGTTATGCGATACGTATGTATCTTTTCATCCTTGCAAACGGTATCTGTAACCCCCCATAACCCAAGCCTGACCCCAGATGTACAGTACCTTCCCTCTCAACCTGAGTATATTTCATTTCAAACATTTACTTTAATACAATTTTTAGATCTGTTCTACTCACCAGAAACAGTTTATCCTAGCAAACCTTTAGTCTTCATTGGATTCAACTTACTGAGGAATTTTCTTTTCTGCTTATGGCTTCTCTATGGAATTCCATGAACTAAAATGGTAGGTCCCCGTGCATTGACATTCCCCAATTAAGTCCCTCCTTAGGCCATTATTTCTAAAGCTCAAAGAACCCACTTAGGAATTATCTTTTAAATGGGCCAACCGTTTCAAGGGTTAAACTCACATTGCTCACTGCCACCCTGTAGCTTGGTTGATGCCAAAGTGGACCTAGCTGGCTCTTTCAAGTGTCAACTCTTTCCTGGGCTCCAGAGCTTCCCTTGTGCCAGAACCCTTGTAAAAATACATTGAGGTTGGAGCATGTGTGTAATGGGTTGGGGGATGGGATAAGAGGACTCACGTCTTCACCGCACCCTCTCTGTTGCTGGTCCGTCTCCATGGTTTAACACTTGTGATTTAAAGAATCTGTTCCCCAGACCTTGTTTTTGGCTCAGACTCTGTTTGCAGTTTGCAGCCACTGCCAAAAGTGACTATTATTAGTCTAAGATGGGATAAATCCCACTGCATTCAGCCACAGTGTTCCAATTAAATCTCTATTACAGGCCTGCTAAAGTGGCATGGCTGCTGAAGGGGAATTTTCCATCTCTCCTCGCCCAGCAGTGTCTGTCTGTCTGCTCTCACTAACGTTCCCTCCGTCTTTCCCATGCAGCAAATGTGCTCTATGCCAGTATATAAAGCGCTGCAGTTCTACCCTCAAACAGAGATTTTCTGTGTGTTTCTTTTCCCCTGCTCTTTGTCACTAGCAATGTGATAGTTTCACTTCTTTGGTCCCAGCAGATTCCAGACTATCTGTTATTTTTCTTGTCATATAGTACGTTTGGATCCAGATAGCCCCATTGCTAGCTCAGTTGATACTGCACTAACCTTTGCTATCATGATGCCCACCGTGGCATGAGGGCACCTTCTGGGCATATGCCGAACACAGGAAGGAACTTGATTGTGGGTACAGCCCAGAACGCCTTGCTGAAAAAATGCTGCTTTCCATATTTATTTTGTAGAAAACTATATACTAGCATGTGGCCATGTACTGAAATACTGTTGCTATGATGCAGAATCAAATGGGAGTAGAGTCAAGGTTATGTATGCACCCTTTACATCTGCATTCCCTAACTTGAGTTCTTAATGTAATTTTTTATATGGAATTTCCTAACTACTTTGTTTTTATTTGTTATGAATAATTTGGAAATATTTGGTTTAGTATCACCTAAAGGATCTATGGATCAACTGTATCCAGGTCCCTAGCTGCCATAAATCAGTGTAATTCTGTTGAACCAGCTGAGGATTTGAGGTCCACAAAAGGAACGCATCTCTTGTGAAACGTAGGGGCTGCAGGGCCCTTGCCCTGCTCTAGCAGAACTTAGGTGTCCCCTATCCTAGCTGCCAACCTGCTAAGGAGAAATGAAGCCAGGCTTTCATCCTGAGCTCCTTAGCAGAAGTTTAGTTCTGGATTTTTGTGACTGGCCAGGGGAGCTTTGGGCGTGGAAATGTTCATCCTTTCAGAACTCCCTAGGAGCCCATGAAGGGGGATGCCTCATGTAGCAAGGATGAAAAAAGCATATACCAAACAGGGATAACAATCAACATGCAGGCTGCTGGCAGCCACATGCATAGTGAGCATCCTGATGTTGCTCCCTAATATTCTCCATTAGCAGCCCACGTGCATCCTGAGGAAGGAAACAGCAGCAGAACAAAGCCCAGGGAACAGACAAAACAGGAAAGGGACAAATGCTCAAGACCCTTGTAAACGAAGCTAGTTTATTGAAACAAATCCCACCCTTAGTCATCAGCTTCATTATCAAGTGCTCTTATGACCCTGTGCTCCTCCATGTTGGTGCCCTGACTTCCTGTTTGGTCTGTGTACTTCCCAGCTGTGGCCATCAGATGTCCTCAATAGTCATATCAATACTGCACAACCTTGCATATCTGGTTTATTAGGGCAACTTGTTCCTTGACCAACAGCATCATTTTCTTGAGCTCATCCAGTCAGGATGGATTTGCCTTTCTCTGGTCTCCTATTCAAATTTCTTTTCTTTGTTGTGAGACACTACTCCTCCCTCTGTACCAGTGTAATGAACAAGCCATTAGCTGAAGGAGTCTGAGTTGCTTTTGCAGTTCCTCAAACTCATTCTAGGCAGATGGAGTTGATTTTAACAAAGGTCGATTAAACAGAGCCTAGAGCCACCTCAAGTTGTGATCTCAGCAGGATCAGCCCTGGTCAGCACATGGATGGGAGATGTCCAAGGAAAGCGTGTGTACTGATGAGTCAATGCCAGAGACATAGGAATTGCCACACCACATCAACCTAGTGGGACATCTAGGCTACTACCATGGCCACTACCAGATGCTTCAGAGGAAGGTACAAGAATCCCTGTAATAGTCATGTTATTCTATAACTGTCCATAATGGATAGTTTGATCTTAGTGCCCATCAATGGTGACTGGCTTATTCCCTAACTCAGGAGGATTTACACCCCTTTATAAATGATTTGCCTTGAATAATGTAAATATGAATGTTTTTATTACTCATTAAAATATTTACTCCTTTTCTGAATACTGCTGAGTTTTTTGTCCTCAGTAATATAATGTGGCAGCGAGTTCCACAGGTTAATTGTGCTAACAATAAGAGACCAAAGAGAAGAATTGGAGGTAAAGAGGCTGGACAGAATCCTTACAATTTTATTTACCTAAAGGCCTTCTAAACCATAATCCATCAGGGATAATAACCTGTGTTCTTCCTTTGGTGTCTTACCAGGCTCATGAAGCTATTGGAGACAGTGACTGTCCTGATGGGTAAGTATTAACCCCTCTCCTACCATGTGACTTGCTTGTTGAAATCAAACCAGCAAGCACTGGTTGTGGTGTTGATGAAAGGAGGTGAGAGTGGCCTCCAAAGAACAGGAAGGTTCACAGGTCAGTAACTCCCCAAAGCTGTCCAGTGACCTTCCATCTGCAGAGGGATGTACCCAGCCCAAGAGACTCCTCTTTCACAGTGTCCTGTGGAGTCAGTGAGAACAGGCTATTTGTTTTTTCTCTCCTGCTACTCAATTCCCTTTTCCTCTCTCCATTGTGTGATATCCCAGCAGCTTTAGAGTCAGAATCTGAGCAGAGCGTAGACAGTGAAGGGTTAAAGTCCGAACCTTCCCCCCACCGCCCTCAATCCCCCTTGGTTTGTATATGGTTTTACAATTAACCTGTAAAAACAAGAGGCTGATTACTGCAGCCCAGAGCCTGTCATTGTCTGGACAAGTTTCTCACACATGCAGCTCTGCTGATACACCTCAGTCCTGACCAGTAGTTCTTCTCCCCATATCCCCTCTGGGCATGACCTGAGCAGAGACTGTCCATCTTACTGAGCTCAGCTGTGTAGTGACTTTGGTTCACTTAAAAAAAACATCCACAAGTATGACAGATGCACATGCTGTAGTCCCCAAAACTCATTTAATTTTTGACCTATTCAGGATTTGAATCCAGGTCTTCAAAACTCACCCTAGTTGGGGCCAAAATCAGCCTGAGAGTAAGAAGGCACAACACCCCTTGAAGCCAGCCAAATACCTACTAATTCAGTGGGGCTGAATATTTCCTACTGGATTCCAGCCATCCATCCTGCCACATGGCTTATGGTATTTGCACAGCGTGATGATCATGGCAGGCAGATGTTCTGAATTGGGTACTGATGCTGATGCATGATTCTGAGGATAGGGCTGCCAGAGAATGATGTGCTTGGAAACTGATTGGCTTTGCTGCAATTTAATTTCCTCCTCAAGCAGTGAACTCCCTTACTGCAGCTACTCCTTGGTGGACAGCTAGGGCAGGGGGGGTCAGTGCTAATTTTAGCTGAGTTCTGGGTTCTATTCCTCCTCCACCTGGGCAACATGGTGGTTCTTTCTTCTGTTGAGACATTTTTATTATGAGCCTTGAAGTTCCAAGGCAGTGTTCTCCCATTCCAAGTGCATTATGGGATCCTTCACGGTGGCTACTATAAGATTAATGACTTAATGACAGTGGACTGAAATGAAGCCACTGCTGGTATGCAGCTATCAAGGAGCCGATGTGGAAATAGGTGCACAAATTAATGAGGAGCACAGGTAATGTGGAAGGTGGATATAGAAGCCAAAGCACATTGAATCTGGAAAACCCCATCCAGAAGAATGTGTGAGTTTTCACTCTTTTCCTGGTCTGTTGCATAAGCAAAATCCTCTGCCTAGCCCCCAATATACTTTATTGGATGTGTGTGAGTGAGTCCCTGTCACAGGATCCACTCACTGCTAGTGGTGCCTCCTCCTGACCATCCTGGAGATTAGGCCTGTCAGGTGCTCTCCACTGGCAGTGTCTAAACCTGTCGTCCTTCCTCACCCCGTAGGCCCCTCTTGCTCCAGGAACTGCAGCCTCCACATTGTGACTTGACCCTTTGGCCAGGTCACTGTGATTCCCCCTTCCAGGGGGATAACGAAGTCTTTCTAGAACAAATTATTACAGGCGGTCCACAGTCCTTTGCCTGGTCTGTGCACATCCTCAGTGGCTGGTAAGGGAACCCATGCCTGCCCTTTACTCTGGGTTTCAGCTCAGGAGCCCTCTGGTCAGCAGCCAAGGCTGCACTGTTCTACCTTGCTGCTTTCCCCCTGAGTCTTTCCCTCTCTGGCTGTCACTCTGTCATGGGGTTTGCTGGCCCATACTGCCTCTTCCCAGGGAGTAATTGCAGGCTACCTATCTCTACCCCCCAGATACACCTTCCTTCTCCCAGGGAGTGGCAGATTAATGATTTTGCCGCCCCTAGGCCCTGAAATAATCCCCCCCAACCCCATATGAACTTATTAAACATCATTATTTTCAATATCGACACCAATATTTTCACTTTTTATTTCACTACTGCTTTCAACTATTTTTTCTGTCTCACTGTCGGCACCAACTGATACAACAAAGGAATCTATTTTGTGCATTTTTGCTATCATTTCATTTTCCCTTTCTTTCTTTTGTATAGCTTTTTTTTTTTTTTAACTGAGAACCGCTTAATTTCTTCCTTCTGGTCATATTATTAATGTTTAAGATTCTCACAAATATGTTTACTAAATGGCGTTGCGCCGTCATTGGTGGTTTCAATACATGCTATGATTGGTAGAATCGCGGATGCCGCGATTACAAAAATGTTGCTATTATAAATTTGCCACCCTTGCAAATTTAATGCCCTAGGCCTTGTTGGCCTAGGCAATAACACGCCACTGCTCCTAGGTGACTACCAAGTGCTTCTCCTACAGCCCCTTTCTGCTCTCAGCTCTGGGCTTCATACAGGCCCCTCCTGATCCTGAGCAATGTCTAATCAATTCCCTTCTCCCTGGCTCCTCTTCCAGGTGTGGTCTAGGAAGTTAATGGCCGACCCACCCACTTTAAACTCTTCCAGTCTTGTGTAGGGTGACACCCTGTGATGCGATACTCCATATTCTTTAGAGAACTATGTTTAAGATACGAACATGGCGTAACTAAGATGTATTTCATGCAAGATGGCTCATGTAAGGTATCATTGGAAAGGTAATGATTTACTGAATGTAATTATCCAATTTGTATGCATGTATCATTTCTGTATCTGGAGTTAGGAATATTGACTATGTAACAATTACAACTGTGGTTATACTTGGAGACGCCCACCAGATACTAAGCAATCAGCCTTGATAGGCCATTAGGAAAAAACAATGAGTCTTTAAAGATGTGGCTCTGCCATCTTCTGGGAATTCTTTCCTGTGGACATTGCAAATAAACCTGGTTTCATGGTTGCTTTGATACTGCAAGGTCAGGTGATAATGTCACCTGGTATAAAGTACCACCTTTGACACTGCTGGTATTTTTCCACTGGAGTCAAAGGCTTCCCACCTTATATAAATTCTATTTAAAGCTGGGGAGCAAGACAAACAGGACTCTTCTCCATTGCCTTCCTGCCCAAGAAAAAAGACAGCTGGAAGTACCTGAAGAGACAAAGGAACTGAGGTGAGAGACAAAGCAAGGGCTGAGTCCAGACTAAGGGGTAGTCTACAATGACAACGCTAAAGCACTGCCATGGCAGCTTTAATGTGTGTTGTGTGGTCGCGGCAGAGCTGTGGAAAGGAAAAAAAAAAAAAAAAAAGCACCTCCCCAAGGGATGTAGCTCTCAGTGCTGGGAGCATGGCTCCCAGTGCTGGGGCACTCTTTACACTGGCGCCTTACAGCGCTGAAACTTGCTGTGCTCAAGAGGGTGTTTTTTCACACCCCCTGAGCGAGAAAGTTACAGCGCTGTAAATTGCCAGTGTAGACAAGCCCTAAGACAGCAGTCTAGTCTGCAAAGAGGAATAACTGGAATTCTAAGCTACAGAAACTCTGCAACTTGCCTAAAACAACAAACCTGTGTCTTGACTGTGTATTAAGCTTAGTTTGTGTGTTTTTTTCTTTACTCAGTAATCTGCTTTGTTCTGTTTGCTATCCCTTATAATCACTTAAATTTTACCTTTTGTATTTAATGAACTTATTTCTTGTTTATAATGGAACCCACTTTGTGCAATTCATACCTGGGGGAGGGAGGAAAGAAGCTGTGCATATCTCCCCGTACACTGAGAGAGAGGGTGATTTTTATGAGCTTGCGCTGTGCAGATCTTTCTATACAGTGCAAGACAATATTACTTGGGGTTTACTCCCCAAAAGGGATGTGCATGTGAGTCCTGGGTGTATCCCTGAGCTGCTTCTTCCCACACACAGCTGAATTTAATCTGTCTGCAGCTGGGTGTGGCCTTACCTGTGCATGCCAGAAAAGGCTTGAGGGCCTGGCACAGCTAGAACAGGGTGAGGAAACCCAGGCTGGTGGAATGGGTGGAACCAGTGGGACTCCAGGACATCAGGTGGCATCCCAGATAGGGGGCAGGGGGTCCATCCCATCACAATGTCCTTCCAGTGTCTTGTTACAGCTCTTAATTTTGGGAACTTTATTCAGTTTTTCTACCTAGTCAGTACAGAAATGTCTGCATCACTTTTCTGAAGCCATGGTAAAGGATCTCATCCCAAAGCAACCACTCAGTGACCATGATAGGATACTGCTGTTGGAGATGGAGAGTCCCTTGGCTTGAGCATTAAAGCCTCTTGGGGTTCCTCTGTCATGAGTACTGAGGAAAGAAAGTGGGAATACAATGCTGCTGTTGAAATATACACAGTGGTTTGAGGGATGCAAATGTTTCATTGACCTGGGATTGGGACAAGTACATGCCTCACATATAGCAAAATTATTAGTGAATTATGGAAGTAATTCCAAACTCATACAAATAAAACCTTTATACCACTCTATGCTATCATGTATTCTCTATATGTCACCAATCTGAATGGTTTAGAGAGAGGGAGATAAAACATTTCTAGATCCCTTTGTCTATGAAGCCAGGCTCTCTCCATACCATCAGCTCAACTCTTCAGAAAGGGAGAAGAAAATTCTAATTAATAAATTGTAGAAAACTCTTAAACAATTGGTTGTAGAGGATCAACTTCTGCCATTCCAAACACTTCAACAACAATATAATCTACTTGTTTAGTTACATAGTGTTACCTACAGTTTGAGTATCTTTTGAAGGACATATTTGGTCCTGAGGTACTGGGAGCACCAAAGACTTCAGAACTGGAGATATGGAGAGGGCTGCACAGGTTCACCAACCAGCTGGATCCTATTATGACTTACTGGTACAGATTACCCTCCCTAATTTAAATTTTGGCATAGGCAAAGAATTGTGTATATTTTTGAACCCTATCCAATGGATAAATGCCTTTCAAAACATTAAAACCTCCACTACTGAACTATAATTAAGGCTGATCCAGAATAAAAATTATATTTCATTCACACTGCTTCCCACATAGGCTACAATGCCTGGGCCTTGCCAGAACAGACTACAGCTGGAGAGGTGGGTCTCCCAGTGCCACTCTGGTTCAGATGTTTTGGGACTGTCCCAGGATACAATCCTTTGGCTAGAAGTAGGTAGGATTAAAATGATAATTGATACCCCTTTTAAAAATTACTTCCCAGAACCATGTTGTGATATATCCCATCATATAGGAAATTCTCCAACTCACAGAAAGCTTGGTTCCGTTTAGCAGTGCTTGTAGCCAAACAGCTTGTTATTACTTTGATGGAAGAGCACATTGACTCCAGAGATGGAAGCTTGGATCAGAATCATGGCTGACCTGGCAGTTGAAGAGTAGGTAACATTTTGGAGAAGAGGGACCTCAGACAAATTTGAAGATTTGGTTTAACTTTTCAGAAATCTATGGAAACGGAGATGTCCTCTTCTTTCCCCTCCTTCCCTTCCTTCCTTCTCTCTCATTTCTTTACCTTTTTTGTTATTTATTTCCAAGGTCAGGGAAAGTGTGGGCCCCTTACTGATTGGGGGAGGCAACCTAGTGACAGAGAATGTGGAAAAAGCTAATGTACTTGTATGCAGAGTCAGGATGAGCTCTACCCTGACATCTGGTGGAAAGAATTTCAGAGAATGTATTTGCATAGGCACGCCTACCCCATCCCAGGCTGCTGAGCTGTGGGACTGCTGTGTGACAGAAATGACTCAACCTCAGTTGGGTGGTACTTGCCAGACAAGGGACATGGGTTCCAAAACCCAGTGAATTGAGAGACGCTGGGGACAGGTATCTGTACTTGGTGGTGCTGTCTCCTTGTGGAGCCAGAAGCACCAGTTCCACGCCTCTTCTCTCCACTGTGGAATGTCAGAATTGATTTTTTTATTCCCTTAAGAATCTATGTACAGGTTACTGAGCTGAACTCACTTTGAGCCAATGGTGCACTAGCACTGGGGCTCCCCTACTATGTCCTGAGATCACTAAGAGCTGAAATCACTAAAGAGCTGAAATTACTGAGCTGAGAGCACTGAGTACTGTGCTAACTAGTGGGGGAGCCTGAAGCTATACTGCGGAACAGAGCAGCTGGCGGAGTGGAGCAGTTTGTGGGGACGGCTGGAGTGATCACGACAGCTGTGGAGCACAGCGATGGCTACAGAGGAGTAGCTGTGGGAGAGCGGAGCGGCCCACAGAGCGAGTGGAGCGAGAGCAGGTGCAGGGGACACATGGAAAGCAGCTCACGGGCAGCCTGGTGGAGCGGGCCAGCGGTGGAGCGAGAGCTAGCTGGAGCAGAGCAGTTGTGAGGACGCTGGAGAAGCCAGAGGGAGCGGTAAAGCAGAGCAGTTCGTGGAGAAGGCAGAAGCAAACCACGAGGAGCAGGGCAGTTGGCCCCGGCCACGTAAGGTCCCTTTCACCCAGGTCTCGGGGGAGGACCTCTGCAGATAGCTTGAACTTTGGGCTGCACTGACCAGAAGACGACTTTGGATTGTGTGGACTTTTGGGACTGTGCGTGATTTGGTTGCTCTGACTCAAGAAGCCCAGGGAAAAGGACACAGCCATTTACTAGGGTGTCTGCTCACGGTTTGGTCAGAACTCTAGTTGAGGTGTTTCCAATTTAGTGCTTGTGTTTATTTCATGTAATAACCTTTCTGCTACACCAAGACTCTGTGCTTGCGAGAGGGAACGTTGCCTTTTGAGGCACCTAGGGGTGTGTGAAATTTTCCAGGTCACTGGGGGCTCGAGCTGGTTTGGTATTGTGTTACTAAACGGAACCCTGGATACTGAACCGGCCCTGTTGCTCCAACTCAGAGGCAGAAAGGTTACATACTTAATGCTTTTCTGCCTCTGTCTTCACGAACAAGGTCAGCTTCTAGACTGCTGTATTGGCAGCACAGTATGGGGGAGGGGTGACCAGCCGATATGGAAAAAAGTGGTTCAGGCTATTAGAAACTGGATGAGCATAAGTCCATGGAGCCAGATGTGCTGCATCTGAGGCGCTAAAGAGTAGCGGATGTGATTGCAGAGCCATTGCATTATCTTTGAAACTATGGCAAAGGGAGCTCCCAGATGACTGAATGAATCAACCTGAAAGTAGTAGTGCCATCTTTAAAAGGGAAGGAGGAGGATCCAGAGAACTACAGGCGTCAGCCTACACCAATCCCTGAAAAATATAGGGCAGGTCTTCCTGATCACTTCTTCCAAGTGCTTCAAAATTGATTCTGGAACAGCAGCATGGATTCATCAAGGGCAAGCCATACCTGACTAACCTCACTGCCTTCTATGATGAGTAACTGTCTCTGTGGAGAAGGAAAGATGGAGTGTTTATCCTTGACATTACAAAGCTTTGATACGGTCTTGTAGTATTGCGCCAGCAAGTTAAGATGGTATGTCTGGAGGGACAATAAGGTAGATAGAAAGCTGGCTATTTTGGATCAATGGGTAGGATCAAGGCTCCATGTCTAGTTGGCAGCCTATTAAGTGGGTGCCAAGGTCGTCCGTTCAATTCTTATAATGATCTGGAGATGGTATGGATTGTACCTCAGAAGTTGCAAGATACACTAAACTCGGAGGAGTGGTAGATGGTGAGGTAGGGAATAGGATACGAGGGACTAGACAAATTAGAGAGTTGGGCCAAAAGAAATCTGAGGTTCAACAAGACAGTGCAGAGTCGCCTTAGATGGAAGATACCTGCACTGCTAACATAACTAGGGACTGAGTCTAGCAGCATTCTCGCAAAAGAACGAGGTTACAGTGCACAGAAGCTGATATGAGTCACTGTGTCCTTTGTGTCAAGAAGGCTAATAACAGGCATTGGCATATAAGGTAGGAACATTGCCAGCAGATCGAGGGACATGATCATTCCCCTCTATTCAGCATTGGTGAGGCCTCAACTGGAGTACTGTGTCCAGTTTTGGGCCCCGCACTACAAGAAGGATGTGGAAAAATTGGAAAGAGTCCAGCAGAGGGCAACAACAATGATTAGAGGGCTGGAACACATGACATATGAGAAGAGGCTGGGAGAACTGGGATTATTTAGTCTGCAGAAGAGAAGAATGAGGGGGGATTTGATAGCTGCTTTCAACTACCTTAAGGGGGGTTCCAAAGAGGATGGAGCTAGACTGTTCTCAGTGGTAGCAGATGACAAACCAAGTTGCAGTGGGGGCTGTCTAGGTTGGATAGTAGGAAAAACTTTTTCACTAGGAGCGTGGTGAAGCACTGGAATGGGTTAGGGAGGTGGTGAAATCTCCTTCCTTAGAGGTTTTTAAGGTCAGGCTTGACAAAGCCCTGGCTGGCATGATTTAGTTGGGGATTGGTCCTGCTTTGAGCAGGGGTTTGGACTAGATGACCTTCTTCCAACCCTGATAGTCTATGGTTCTATGTTGTTGTTATTTTTCCTTTCTGTTCTTTCTCTCTCTCTTTTTTTTTGGGGTGGGAAGAAAATTTCAATCAATATAGATTACAAAAATCACCACGGCACTTTCTTTGAATATATTTGTCCCTAAAGAGGCTAATGTTAATGTGCCTGATTAATGCTGGCTGCTGTTGGAAATATACTCCCTTGGTGCTACATTAGCTCATATGTTTTAGAAGTGCCCCTTTATCAAGAATTTCTGATATGAAGTGGGTCAAAAGGACTGTTTAGATATTGGATGCTAAGTTGGAGCCTTCCCCTTTAAGTTTCATTCTTGGCTATATTCCTGAGGCTTGGAGGATACCTGATAATGAGGTGGCATTATTCCAACGTGCAGTTTTGGTCTCTAAAAAATTAATCCTGCAAAAATAGAAAAGTCAATCTCCACTAAACATTTATGCCAGGCTCGGTGATATGACTGACCCTGCAATTAACGAATGATTGGCTTTCCACACAAGGGAGATGCCCAAAAAATTCAAAGCAATTTGGGCTGACTTTTTAGAGGGCTATGATTAACTTGGACCCCCAAGCCAGATACATTGTTTCCTCTCCCCTCCCTTTATCCTACCTCTCTTTACTTACTTTGTGTATTATGATAAATCAAGTATTTTTGGTATAGTTGTATCTGGAAAAAATAATATTTTATAAATATCAAAAAACAAAACAAAAACCCCACTTCTTAAAAAGGAGCTGTAATGCTTTTCTATACATTAAGTCACATAGGCCAGGTCCACTATCTGGCAAGAGCTAGTAACAAGCTCCTTAGCCCAGTGGAAAGTGGGGAGATTCCTGGCTTTCAGAGCTATAAGCCTCCTTTTCTACCCCTGAATAGTTCCTGAAATAGCAAACCTTAAGCCTGCTGCTAGTCCAAGATTGAATAGTGTACATTCTAGGCCTGGTCCCAATGTAATATAGTGGGAGACATTGCATACTTATTGGGGGACTATTTAAAAGAAATGGTCATTGCTTGAAGCTGCTTAGGAGTCTGCAAGGTTAGTTAGTAGCAGTCCCAGCAGAAGTGAATAAGTAGGCAGAATGAATGCATGAGGGTCAAAAGTGTGTAATGAATCCAGTTAATGACATGGCTCTGCAACTTCTCACTTCATAATACAGTTAAATAGTGTGTCACAACCCCTATTTCCACTGTAATAGCTGATGATGGTTGAACCTGAAAAGACCCTGCAGTTCAGCTGGATGAATCATTCACCACACCAAAAAGTGGTACAGTTTACGCTGGTCATCTTGTATGTGTTTTGGGCTAAGTCCTTAGAAAAGTGTTATACAGATGTTCCTTTATTCCAGGCACTGTATTCATTCGTTCTGCCCAGCCACTAAAGAACGCCTACAGGCCAGTGGAGGGTACTGGGAGAGGCTAGTTTTTTGGCTGCAATTCTCTTTCATGCTTCTAAAGCTCTTAGTGCACACAGCCTTCCTCCTCTCCAACAATTCTCACACAGGCACCTGTCATACAATTTAGAGACAAAAGGGCCTCCTCCTACCAGCACAGGGAATTTCTCGTTGTGGATGACTAAGTTTGACTTGTGATTGTTTACCCAGAGGATATAGCATTTTACTGCAAACAGTTGTCATGTATGAAATCCCATCTTTAGTTCTAAAAGTGAAGTTAATGCCAGCAACTAAGGAGTGGTACATCAGTCCAGCTGTCCCCAGACTTCCAGTGTGCATGCAAGAATCCTAAGACATGGGAATGACCTTTCTGCACTTCCCTGAGACCCTACAATCCCTTCTTTGTGTCCTCTTCCCAGACAGGAACTAAATGAGACAGTAATCAGCCTGTATGTTTAATTAGTGCAATTTCCAGGCATATTGCTTATAGGCTGCGTATAATATGCATGTTACAGACAGTAGCGATGGAAAGATTCTATTATAGTAGGCTATCTCATCCATTCCCATCTGGCCAGTGAGAGATTATCTCCTATAATCAAAATTAGACTGGGAAAAACCCTCAGATTAAAGCAGCCCAAATGATGAGGTTTTCAGCACTTCCACAGCCGAACAGGTCTTTCTGGTAGGAAAAACCATTTTATCCCATCACTCCTCATTTGTACCCTCTTGAGCCACCCCACACAATTCCTCTCCATTCTATAAAACTGAGAATCAGAGGGTCGCTTGATTATACCACTTCCCTCATGTAGCCTTTCCTGCAGAAGCCTGCTGAGATGTTTCTCTCCCGCCTCCAATTCACAAGTCACACATCCCCAAATCTTTCATGGGATTTTTGATATACAAGGGGAGAAGGTGCCTCCATGGATGCTATACATTCCTAAAGATTACACTGTAGAAAATAACTTAACCTCCAGGATAATGAGACAATATACCAAGCTACCATGGGAGGGAGGTGGAATCCACATCAGAGGAGAAAACCTATTTTCTGTCCTGGAAGCCCAGGTGCTCTTTACTTCTGTAAAGAGGATTAAAGAC
Source organism: Chelonoidis abingdonii (assembly GCF_003597395.2). NCBI lineage: Eukaryota > Metazoa > Chordata > Testudines > Testudinidae > Chelonoidis > Chelonoidis abingdonii. The sequence continues at coordinate 76,685,997 of NC_133772.1, forward strand.
TCTTAGGATTCCCCTGATTTCCCACTGCTACTCTTAAGGAGGGGTTCAGAATTATGAGGCCCACAGATGCAAATACACCTCTACCCCGATATGACACTGTTCTCAGGACCAAAAACATCCCTGTGTGGTGATGTCAAACTCTGTGCCACCCCTCCACTTGTCCCTATGAGAATTAGCATCTGCTAAGCAGCTTGTTTCTGCACATTGCACTTAAACCGGGCTTTGCCCTGTTCTAGTCTGTTGACCAATGTTCACAGCAGCTTGAATGTATCCATCTCCTGTCAGTTAGATACAGATGCACCATTCAGCTCAGCCAATGAAAGTGTCTGCCCTGCAATCAATGGTGAGCTCATCAGGGGCTGACTGTTTCGATTGAGCTGCACAGGCGAAAGCTTGTGAAGCATAATGGATTCTGACTCAAAAACCTACCCCTTAACTCTCCTCACCCCCACATAGTCACATGGGTGCATTATAATTTTTTTCTGGAAGCACTTTCAGGTGGGTTGCAGCCAGAAATGCAGTGGGACAAGCCAACAATTGAATTGTTTAAACTTGTGTATTAGTGCAATGTTCAGCATTTTATACAGGGCACATTTCTATCCATTGTCAGCAACATGCTCCCTCCCATTGCAGGGTGTATCAGCCTCTCTGGCACTTCTTTTGTCCACCTCAGCCCTTCCTATCCCTGTTTCAGAGAGAACACTGCCTTAGCTCTGCTTCTGGTCATCTATCCCAGCTGTTTCAGTCTCATGCCACCATGAAGACTCTTCCTGCACACCATACTGAAGTGTTCGGCCATGCCTGGCAAGTCCATATTGGTAAGAGGCCGGTAACTCTCAGTTAAGCTAGTTTATCTTCTCATCAATGCTCTTCTCTTACCCCATGCACAGACAAATCTCTCAGGTTTTCTCAGTCCAACAGTCATCACTCTAGGATCTTTTATGACTTGTTGCCACTTATACTGAGATAGCATCCTTCATTTCCCAGGGCTACATTTTAAATCGTACTACCCAGGAGCAGATCCTGTAGAGCAGTGGTTCTGAGACTGTGGGTCGGGACCCCAAAGTGGGTTGTGACCCCATTTTAATTGGGTTGGCAGGGTTGGCATTAGATTTGCTGGGGCCTAGAATGGAAGCCGAAACCTGAGCCCCATCTCCTGAGACCAAAGCCCGAGGACTTCAGCCCTGGGTGGTGAGCCTCAGGTTACAGGCCCCTCCACCTGGGATTGAAGCCTTTGGTCTTTGGCTTTGCCCTCTGCCAACCCGGTGCTGTGGTGCTCAAGGTTTAGCTTGCCCCATCTTTGTTCCCCTCTGCTCCCGTTGCAGGGGGTGGCGGGGGTTGGGCAAGCTCAGGCTTCAGTCCCCATCCTGGGGGGGATGTAGTAATTTTTGTTGTCAGAAGGAGGTTGAGGTGCAATGAAGTTTCAGAACCCCTGCTGTAGTGGTTAAAGAGCCACCGATGCCTCAAAGGAACTTCCATAAAATCTTTCATTTAGAAATGAGGCTATCATAAAGAGATGGTTAAGGGTTAATGCCTCTTTTACCTGTAAAGGGTTAAAAAGTTCACCCAGCCTAGCTAACACCTGACCAGAGGAACCAATGGGGGAACAAGATGTTTCAAAAGGAAGGAGGGAAGTTTTTCCTTTGTTTAGAGTTTCAGTTTCAGCGGGAGTGAAAAAGATCAAGGAACCACCTATCAAGTATAATTTCTAGAACGGAAAATGGTTCATGTAGTTCTTTGTAACCTGTCTTATGCACAATAGAGTGATCAAATGGGTATATTGGGTAATATTTTTTTATGTGTAACTAATTGTGCCAGGGGAACATCTTCTGTGTTTTAAATCTGTTGTCTGTGAGAGTAGTGGTTGCAATCTCTCCAGAGGTTTTCTTAACATACTTCTTTTAATAAACCTTTTCTAATACCTTTATTTTTCTTGTTTTAATCAAGGGACTGGGATGGACTCACCAAGAGATTGGTGGGAGAAAGGAGGAGGGATGGTTAATTTCTCCTTGTTCTAAGATCCAAGGGATTGGATCTGGACTCATCAGGGAATTGATGAAGGAGTCTCTCAAGGCTACCCAGGGAGGGGAAGGTTTTGGGGGGACAGGGAGTGATCTAGACACTGAAATTCTGGATGGTGGCAGTGATACCAGATCTAAGCTAGTAATTAAGCTTAGATGTGTTCATGCAGGTCCCCACATCTGTACTCTAAAGTCCAGAGTGGGGAAGGAACCTTGACGGAAGCATATTTGTGGAGGGGAGTTAGTATTTTTCTTCTCTTGTTCTTTTTCAGTAGGCACATTTTCAAACAAATAGATGTACTGATGCTTGGAACATTATGCTATGATATTTTCAGATAATTTGTTTTTGCTTGGCCAGTACTTGGATGAGAAACCTCTAAGGGACATCTAAGTACAGGTGATTTTAAAAGGTTGAGCTCATCTCTCTGGTCATTATTTCCCCAGCATGATGCTAGAGGACATTTTGTTGTTGAATATATTGGATTTGGATCATATGTAAAAGATAAGATTTGAACCATTTGTGATTTGAAGATTTCACAGTACTTTTTGTAAGAAGAGAAGAGTTAATCCTAGCGCCCTTGCCCTGGCCAAGTTCTAACACAATTCATTACATTCTTCCTGTCTTAAACTGTGGTCTAGTCTACACCTAAAACTTAGGTCAACCTAGCGACATTGTCAGGGCTGTGAAAAAATTCATGCCCTGTATTAGCTAGTCCCCAACTGTAGATGGATCTAGATCATCAGGGGAATTCTTCTGTTGTCCTAGCTACTGCCTCTCGGAGAGGTGGATTACCTATGTCGATGCAAAAATCCCTTCCGTTGATGTAAGATGTGCCTGCAAGACAGTAGCGCCAGAGATGTGCTGCTGTAGCCACTGTAGTGTAGACATAGCCTTACTGATTCTTTATTGCCCTGCACCTTTGTACTGATTTACACAAGTGCAAAATGAGTGTTAAATGCTGTCATTCTGACTTAGCATTTTACACTCACTTTTCTCTGGTGTGTAAATGACTCCATATGGCACAGGGCAACAAAGAATCAGGCCTATAATGTGTTAGCATCTGTGTAATGCTTTTGTTTGCTCATACAGGTATAACCTGTAGGCAGGAGCTCTATCTAAGAAAATATTTCTCAGGCAGAGATTCAGATAGAACAGCATCACGGCTGATAGAGCGTGGTGAAATGCTATTCTAAACCTAAGTCGTGCAGAACGCAATGCCATCCACAGTCTCAGAAACCACCCTGACATTATAATCAAAGAGGCTGATAAAGGAGGTGCTGTTGTCATCATGAACAGGTCTGACTACCACAGGGGCCGGCAACCTTTCAGAAGTGGTGTGCCAAGTCTTCATTTATTCACTCTCATTTAAGGTTTTGTGTGCCAGTAATACATTTTAATGTTTTTAGAAGGTATCTTTCTATAAGTCTATAATATATAACTAAACTATTGTTGTATGTAAAGTAAATAAGATTCTTAAAATGTTTAAGCTTCATTTAAAATTAAATTAAAATGCAGAGCCCCTCGGACCGGTGGCCAGGACCCTGGGCACTGAGTGCCACTGAAAATCAGCTTGTGTGCCGCCTTCGACACGTGTGCCATAGGTTGCCTACCCCTGGACTATCAAAAGGAGGCCGTCAGACAACTCTCCAATACCAGATTTTACAGGCCACTTCCCTCAGATCCCACTGAGGAATACTCTAAGAAACTGCACCATCTACTCAGGACACTCCCTACACTAATACCAGAACAAATCAACATACCCTTAGAGCCCCGACCAGGGTTATTCTATCTACTACCCAAGATCCACAAACCCGGAAATCCTGAACGCCCCATCATCTCAGGCATTGGCACTCTCACTGAAGGACTGTCTGGATATGTGGACTCTCTACTCAGACCCTATGCCACCAGCACTCCCAGCTATCTCCGTGACACACACCCACTGATTTCCTGAGGAAACTACAATGCTTTTGGTTCGATCCAGAAAACCTTCTAGCCACCATGTTAAAGGCGCTCATACACAAACATCCCACACATGGAGAATTACACCGTCAGGAACAGTATCCTATGATCCACAGACACACAATCTTAGTTGCTGGAGCTCGTGCTTACCCACTACACAACTTAAATTTAAGACACAATATATATTTCCAGATCGAGTGGCATCGCTATGGGCACCCCCATGGCCCACAACATGCCACGTTTTATGGCTGACCTGGAACACACTTCCTCTGGCCGTCCA
>NC_133772.1:76691426-76693479 GCF_003597395.2 Chelonoidis abingdonii
TGGCTTAGACAATGGTGGTGATGTGCTGGTGATGGAAGCTGGAGGCCAAGGAAAGGTAGGCATAAGGTCGCTAGTTTCGGTATAAGGGTGGTTAATGTGAACGCATGCACTTAGTTGCATTGGGTGTCCTAGGAAGTGGAAACCTCCCACAGAATTGGTCCAGGCCGGAGGTGATGGTGGGGTGGAAGCTGTTTGAAATCGATCGTGGATTTCCAGAGCTCCTTCCCATCGTCCAACGATTGATGAGATTCGTCAATGGAGCGTAGGTAAAGAAGGGCATGATGGACGAGCACTGTGAATACCCACACCTCAGTTGCTAAAAGAGGGCTTCATCCTCCCTGATTGAACAAACCTTGTTATCTCTAGCCTGCTTCTTGCTTGCATATATATACCTGCCCCTGGAAATTTCCACTACATGCATCTGACAAAGTGGGTATTCACCTACGAAAGCTCATGCTCCAAAACGTTTGTTAATCTATAAGGTGCCACTGGACTCTTTGCTGCTTTTATTCTAATCCTGTATCTTCAGATAAATAGAGCTTAAAACACATTGTAATAGCGTTGTTTTCTAATAAAGTTACACAACTGTTGTGCATCTCTGTGATTTTAAACAGCTGCCTCTTGTACACTGGAAGTTGCAACATATGACTATTGAGTGATCACTCCTTGTTCCACCTACTCTGCAGGTTTGTTGAGTGGAGCTAGTTGAAAATTAGGGGAGGTTTTTATGCAAAAACATATTTTTTGTAAAGAACATTTTTTTTCATTTTTCAAAACTTTCGTGGTATTTTTGTTTATATTTGACAGTTCAGGTCAAATTTTTTCAAGACACTTCAAAATTTGTTTTGAATGTTTCTTTTATTCCTCCTGTTCTCTCATTTAAAAAATAAAACTTTTCCCACTGGAAAAAGTAGGGCAACAGTAAAAAAGTGTGAGAGAGATTTTTACCCAGAATTTTGAACAAAAAATATTTTATTTGAAATTTCTTCCCAAAAAGCCCCAACATTTCAATGACAATGAAATTTTTCCACAGAAAAATTATTGCTGTTGAAACCCCATTTTTTTCAGTGAAAAATATTTTGCTGAAAGTAGTTTGACCAGTTCCGTTGTTAAACTCAGATCCTATGTAAAAGGCTTCAGAAAGGCTAAGGATTATTACTGTTGATTTTATCTGACTTTATTGTTGCTTTCTTTACTAAAAGCATCAGTCTTCTGTTTGGTGACATCATTATTGTTTCCACAGCAACCAAATCATGTCATGGAGGGCAGACCCAGGCCTAGGCATAAACAGACTAAGCAATTGCTTAGGGTCCCAAGCAGCTCAAGGGGGCCCCTGATGTGCTTTTTATTATAAGAACTTGCCCGTTTTAGTACTGGGAGGGAACTCCAAAATACTCCTGCTTAAGGCTTTTAATGGGCTGGCCCCAGTGGAGGGTTCTATATTTATATGTCCTCAGTTTGTGCCCTGTGCAGAAATCCACAGGGTTAACAGATCCCTAGGGCCTGCTGGTCAGAAGGATTCTCATCTGCGTTTCCCATTAGGGAAGAAACACGATGGGAAACTGCTTTTTTGGCAGCTTCTAGGAAGGTGAGAGTGGCCCGTGGAGGGACAAGGCCACTTTCCAAGAGCAGTCAAGGAACAGCATGAGACTACACCTCAGGGGAAGCTCACAGCTGTCAGGTGAGGAGTTGCTATAAAAATAACAGTGAATAATTACAATTTTGTTTTTTCTTTTCTAAATTGTGGGAATGAGCTTGGAGGAAAAAGGATCTCCCCAGAGAAATGAACTCTCCAACATGGGTTTGTCCCACTCTGCATTACATGGATTCCATCTCCATTTTGCATGGCTTTGGTAATCTTCACAGCATTGAAGGAGGCGTTCCCAGACACCTTTCTCCAGTGCAATTTTTGCTTGGCAGCCAGTTGCAGTTTTTCCTGCTTGCCCCATCTTCTGTCCAGCTGTAATGCAGGCAGATCTCTCTTGGAAAGTTTCTTGCCGCTGCTCTGTCCTATTATGAGTATGAGGCCTGGTCTACACTACGCGTTTAAACC
>NC_133772.1:76693579-76794153 GCF_003597395.2 Chelonoidis abingdonii
CAGACTAGATGATCATATTGGTCCCTTCTGACCTACGAGTCTAGGAGTCTATGAACATGGACGCACACAACCGAATTAATGTGCTTAGTGTGGCCACATTCACTTGACTTTATACAATCTGTTTTACAAAATTGGTTTATGTAAAATCGGAATAATCCTGTAGTGTAGACATACCCTGACCTATCAGTGCTGCTCTGCACCCTTTTCTTCCTCTTCCTTCACTTGCCCATCTCTCCTCCTTTCCCCCCAGATTCTTCTGGCCACCTTTTTTCCTCTTGTCATTGCTGCTGCCTTGTGAACTCTGAATAATACTGAATTGTGGCATCAGAAATAAACAGGCCAATCATTACCCTCCATCCGATTTTTCCTTCTTAGTGAGATGATGGAGTCAAATGTGAAGTCAGCTCAATAGGAAGCCTCAGACTATGCCTACACTATGAGGCTTTTAGTGACACGGCTGTGCTGCTCCAGCTGTGCCTCTAAAAGGCGCAGTGTAGCTGCTGTTTGTCAGCTGGAGAGAGCTCTCCCACTGACAAAAAACCTCCACCCACAATGAGTGGAATTAGCATTATCAGCAGGAGAGCGCTCCTGCCAACAAAGTGCTGTTCACACTGACACTTGTCATTGGCAAAACTTTTGTTTTTAGTGTTTTTTTTTTTAACACCTTTGAGCAACAAAAGTTTTCTTTCACTTGCCAGTGTAGACAAAGCCTCAGTTAGGCCAGGTAACTGTTTCTGCAAATGCTGTTTGTCACATCATCCCCTGCCTGCCTCCCCTGCCTGCAATTCACCACTTTCTTGGTTCATATATTCTCATCACAATTTACATACATGCTTCTGGGTGCCATTTCATGTCTACACTTTAAAGTAAGTTGTGAAAAGAAGACAGAGGTGGGACAGCAGCCAGCACAAAGAGAAGCAATGGTGTAGAGTGAGAAATAGACAATTAGAAGAACAAAGTCAGGGAAATTAAATTGTGAAAGGAAAGGGAAAGCAGAGGGTGGGACTGAGAAAAAGAGTAATAATAGCCCTCAGAGGAGACAGAGACTGGGAAATGGCTGGAATCCAAGAAGCACAAGGACATAAAGCAACCACTATCCCTTGCAGATGCTCCCTTTGGGAATAGGGAAGCGGAGGAAGAAGACAGAGTACAGAACTAAATCCATAGGCTGAGTGCACAAAGATATTTAGTAAAAGCAGCAAAGAATCCTGTGGCACCTTATAGACTAACAGACATTTTGGAGCATGAGCTTTCATGGGTGAATACCTACTTCGTTAGATGCAGGTTCCTCACTTCTATCAATTTCAAGGGAAGTTAGGAGTCTAAATACCTTTGTGGAGCTGGGTCATAGTTAATTCATTATTTTTTTTAATAATGTGACCTTTGGAATTTTCCCCTCTTAGAGTCTAGTGGCGGAACCAGAATTGCTCGGCTGTGTATCAGAGGCCTTATATGGCTAACAGATTCTACTTTAGCTGAAGTATTAGAGGTTCATGTGCTTTTGAAGTAGAATGCTTTGAATCCTAGCCTAGAGGCCAGCATAGTTCCAAAAGAGTTGCAGTGCACATTAAAATGGCAACTGGGAAGGACTATAGCTGATCATACAGTTATTACGGTACTTACCTAACTCAGCAGAGGTAGGTGGTAATTGTTTGTGAAGCACTTTGAGATTCTTAGACACACAGCACTATAGATACACGTGTTATAATTATCCTGCTTTATTTGTTTATTCCATTATATTCAGGGAAGTGGAACTTACTGTGTTAGTGTCTGAGGTGAGAAACTGAGCTTCAAGCTGACTCCAATGCGAGTCATCTGAAGAGCAGAAGAGGACATTTCTGAGTTGCCAAGCGATATGCTCTTCTACCTTTTGCTGCTTGTTGCATGCCAGGACAGGAGTGAACAAGTCAAACACGTTGCCTGGCAGGTGTTCATTGTAGCTGCAGATACAGAAGAAGAAAAAGCACTTTGCTCAGTGCCCTGAGCTTATAGCTACCTTTAAATTTTAACCATGCACTGGAATACGAGGTAAATTGTCTAAATGAGGCTACAGAGAGCTTCCTTAATGCACAGAGATTATGAAGGCATTTGTGTCTGCACAAATAACAGATGACCATGATTATTTTCAATCAGACCATCAACATTGGTAACCCCCTCCACAGCAAAATGGGTTCAGACCAATTACTGTCCAAATCTATTTATTTTGCAGCATATTTTGTGCTGATCAGCAAGTATTAGAAAGCAGAATTTAAGGCAAAGATTGGGCTCTGTTTTGTCATGCCCATTGCAAAGCAATGAGGCCATCTCAGGGTCACCCATACAGCAGGCGTATCTCTTCCACCCCTACACCAGTTGGTGGAGAGGACTGGGGGGTGGGCGGGGGAGGACTCTACCCTCTTGCTAGACAGCAACCCTGCATATCTTCCTGGTTTACCCATTGCCTTTTTTGAACGGGATCTGCCTCAACATCACATCCTCCCTTGTAAGGAGAACCTGCAAAAAAGTGCATATGCAGTTACTAGCCTGCCCCTGGTAACAGTGTACCTTGGGATATCAGCCCAGAATGCTGTGCAGTTATTTAGAAAAAGCATAGAGCTGCGTGGGCCCAATGATTCACATGGGAAGTACCTTAAGTCAGCATAAACAGAGTGACGTGGACATATTCTTTAGGTATAGTTATAGCAGAAAAACATATACTGAAAAAACTTTCCCATGTAGACAAGGCCTTATGCTCATCATAGCATCGGTACACGCACTCATTGGCTAGCCTTCTCCTGCCTACCTGATACTATTGGGAACAGTGGCCTTGTACCGGACAGGGGTGCCACGTTACCCCAGCTGTGCACATAGCTTTATTAGAAATAATGTATTGAGTATCCAAAGAGGCACATGGGCATTGCACATAAAATAATGAGTTCATTTAAAAATAATAAGCCAGATCCAGAATCCTGGTCACAAGATATGGAAGTGGGTTATAGAAAAACGTAACTAAACAGGGATAGACCTGCAGAGCATCTCTGATCAGAGCACCATGGATGAGGCCCTGCCATTAAGAAGAACCTGTCCTTGGCCATAGGTAGTTACAATACATCAACAATTAAGAGTGACCTACTGTGACCCAGGAACTTCTAGGTGCCAACTGGCAGAAGACAGAGGGCATGCATGCATAGGGTTTTACAGGGATCACCTGGGTCTGATATCTATATAATAGTTCCCCAAAGGATGGCATGTGAGGTCTCTACCAAGAGTCAGTAACTCCCTGGTCACAGTATCACTGCAAGATGTTTGTACAGCAACTAGATGACTGGGATATGTAAAATGGAAAAGATTAGGTGCCAAAACTGTTAAAGTTAATTTTGTCAATTGGGGCAAGCCTGAGGGCTAACTCAATCAGCATATAGAACAATGGCCATCCATAAAGATTGGCTATGTTTACTGTCTGGGCCAGGTGCAGGCCTGAGGATTTACCAAGTCCCAAGGAATCCCAAGATCAGGCTCCAAAGAGGGGTGGGGGGAGAAAAAAGTCTGTATTGCATTAAAAAGGGGGGAAAAAGGGAATAAGATTTTATCCTGCACCGAGGAGGCAACCCACCAGCATGGCTGCCTCATGAAAAGGGGTCACAAGCTGCCTGGTTGTAAAGCACTGGAGAGCAATACTTTATTAGACATGAGAGTATCTTATTAATTAAGACTAAGCTCTAGAATGCATGTTATGATTTCTTTTTATAGGTAAGCATTTGACTCCAATACTTCCACTTGCTATTACATGACTCTCTAAACTTAACTTATACATGCTTTCGCTATAAACATAGCTAAGTGCTGTGTGTTAAATGGCACAGTGATCTGCTATGGAACTGATAAGCTGGTGTGTTCTGTTTCTTAGGAAGTATGTGTCCAGTAGAACAGGATCTGAACACTTGAGTGAGAAGCTCAAAGGGTTTGGGGGTTGGGGTGTGCCTATCGCTAACCTGTAGATAGTGGGGCCTGAATAGGCCTAAAAGGGAGTGCTTGTGTTGCCTGGGTTGGGGAGCTGATGCTCGGCAGCCAGATACAAAGTTTTCTCACCTTAAGGGCAGGTGTTAGCAAGATGCTTCACAACCCCAGTTTAACCAAGGGAAGCGTCACATCTACCTATGCTACTCCTCCAACAGAAATATTTTGGGGCTTAGTCTGCTAAAGCTGCAACCAAACCATGCTCTGTATTTAGTTAAATATACATTATGTAACCCACTGAATAGACATTTCTAATGTTGATAATCCTTATCAATTCATAATGCACTTTTTTTGTTCTCCCACTGGCCATGAGGGGGCATACCAAATGACTTAGCTACATTATTTAAAACCAAGGAAATAAACTCTGCTCTCATCTCTACTCGTGTAATCCTAGTGAAGTCAGTGGGGTAGAATGAAGTGTACTATTTAGTCCTAAAAGTTTATTACATTAAAAATAAATATTTCCATGCAGAGTGGGATCCCACCAGTCCAAGCCTAGGGAACTTGATTTCAGTTTCACCTGGTTTTCCATTAATTTCCACTGTATTTCCATCCCCTTTCCCAAGCAATTAGCAGAAGATGTAGCTGCCTGCAAGGCAGAGCATGGATGGGGTATGCTGCCTTGGCATAGCCCCTTGGGTGGTGGGAGAGGAAGGAGAGAGCCTGTGCTCAGACGTTGAGCTTCTTTTCACTCTTCTACCATGAAAAAGAGCAACGTACATTTTTAACTCAAATAAACAACCTCACCACTGCTGACAGCAGCTGTTTGTTATGCTGAAGTGTAATGTAATTCAGTCGCTCCTGGGACAACAGCTCCACTTCAGCATCCATTTTGGGCTGCATTACTGCCCTGGGGGACCTGCTGTTTGCAAAGGAGTGCTATCAAGAGTAACCCACAAGCTTGTGGTCAGGAAAAATAGCCTTGCTGAAAACAGCTCCGCAAAGCCAATGTAAAAGCCACAAGTGAGGCCTGTGCTGACTGAGAAGCCCAAATGCTTGCACTGTGGATCCTGGCCACTGCTGCCCACATTGGAAATAATAGAGATGCAAACTCAGAGCTTGTATGATAAAAGGGACCACGTCACTATCAGGCACTTGCTGCACTGCCACTTGGAGAGCAAAACACTTTCTGCATGTCCTAGACCAAAGAAGTTGTACATAGAGCCCATAGGCCAGATCTGACCTGTCTGATGTATTGATGTTTCCCACCTGACATATTCAGATTGAGCAGAATCTCAGCTTTCATTTTTTTTTTAAAAAAGTATGTTTCTAGCCTTTTGGTGGTAAAGAAAAGATTCAATAGGTGAAGGTAAACTGATGTAGTATTGCCTTCCTGAGTCTGCCAACAGCCTCAGTTAAAGGCTCAGAGAGGCATGAACTCCTCAGTCCCATGCTCAAGTAATTGGAGTGTCAATCAAAATGACACCTTGATGTCAACATTAACTACTACATTGCTGAACATGTAGTATATAGAGTAGGAGAGGGCTGGGAAAGAGGCCCAAAAGTGGGGAAGAATTGGGAATTGATACAAGGAAGGACATGCAGAAGGAAGGACACTAAAACAAGGAAGAAGAAGAGACAGGATGATGGGGAAAAAAGAGAAACAAAGAGCAGAAACAGTGGTAGCACAAAGGGGATTGGGCATATTGTCCTACTGAGTGATACTAAAGCACCTAAAAAAGAACAGCAATTATTGTGATGGGTTGGATCACAGAAACCGCCTGGGAGCTGCCACCTGATGCACCAAGACTACTTCTGCTCTTGTTTTCCCTGCCAGCTCAGAAGTCTAGCACCCTGTCCTGCTGAGCCAGACACTCCCGTCTGCTCCAGCAAAGACGCAGGATCTGAATTACTTGCCCCAAAGCTGCAGATTTATCTGAAAGCAGCTCACGGAAGTGTGCTTGTCTTTAGCACTCAGATGCCCAACTCTCAATGTGGTCTAAACCCAAATAAATCCATTTTACCCTGCATAAAGCTCATGCAGGGTAAACTCATAAATTGTTCGCCCTTTATAACTCTGAGATATGCACAGTTGTTTGCTCGCCCAGGTATTATTACATACTCTGAGTTAATTAATAAGTAAAAAGTGATTTTATTAAATACAGAAAGTAGAATTTAAGTGGTTCCAAGTAGTAATAGACAGAACAAAGTAAGTCACCAAGCAAAATAAAATAAAAAGCACAAATCTATGTCTAATCAAACTGAATACAGATAATCTCACCCTCAGAGATGCTTCAGTAATTTTTTTCCTCAGACTGGAGACCTTCCAGCCTGGGTACAATTCTTTCCCCGGTACAAGCTCTTGTTCCAGGTCATGGTAGCTGGGGATTCTCGTGATAGCTCTTCCCCTTTGTTCTCTTCCCACCTTCTATATCTTTGCATAAGGTGGGAATCCTTTTGTCCCTCTCTGAGTTCCCACCCCCCCTCCTCTCAATGGAAAGACACCAGGTTAAAGATGGTTCCAGTTCAGGTGACATGATCACATGTCACTGTAAAACTGCATACCACTTGCCAGCACACAGGTATACAGGAAACTTACAGGTAAAACACAGCCATTGGCAGACAATGGTCCTAGTTAATGGAGTCATCAAGGTTCCAAAGCACCATTAATGGCCACACTTTGCATAATTACAATAGGCCCTCGGAGTTATATTCATATTTAGTTCAGCTACAAGAGTGGTACATTTATACAAATAGGATGATTACACTCAGTAGATTATAAGCTTTGTAATGTATCAGAGGGTAGCCGTGTTAGTCTGGAATCTGTAAAAGCAGCAGAGAATCCTGTGGCACCTATAGACTAACAGACGTTTGGAGCGTGAGCTTTCGTGGGTGAATACCCACTTCGTCAGACGCAGGTATGGAAATTCAGGGGCAGGTATATTATATGCTAGCAAGCAAGCTAGAGATAACGAGTTAGTTCAGTCAGGGAGGGTGAGGCCCTGTTCTAGCAGTAGAGGTGTGAAAACCAAGGGAGGGAAACGGGTTCTGTAATTGGCAAGGCCATTCACAGTCTTTGTTGAGTCCAGAGCTGATAGTGTCAAATTTGCAAATGAACTGAAGCTCAGCAGTTTCTCTTTGAAGTCTGGTCCTGAAGTTTTTTTGCTGCAGGATAGCCACCTTAAGGTCTGCTATAGTGTAATGATAAGCTTACATTACATTACCTTAAGGTCTGCTATAGTGTAATGATAAGCTTTGTAATGATACCTTACAAGAGACCTTTTGCATGAAGCATATCTCAGTTACATTATATTCACTTATTAAATTTTTATAAACCATATAGACTGCACAACATCACAATTATATGTTTAGATACTATATGAAGGTCAGATTATAACCTTGCTCTTTGTGCCAAGCTCCCACTGATCCTGCAGGCAGTCTGCTGTCAATGGAAGGGGCTATGGAGTCCTTGATTTATGTCCTGATCTACGGACCATAACTAAAAGTGGAATTTGGCCCTTTCCACTGAATGAGTCTGACACCTCTGTCACAGCCCATGTGGGCATTCCATTCACCACTCTGCTCCTGGCATCTTCCCTACTGCCCACATAGTCTATATAAATAAGATTCCAGGAGTGTCTCTCTGAAGCCTAACATGTCTGTTGTGTCAGTGTGTAGCAATGAAAACAGCTAAACCTATGGCTGAGAGTCGTTTTGTTCAGAATAGCAGCAGGCTGAAGCATCACTGGGTTTCATGGTCTGGTGCCATCCAGTTTTTAATTTCACAGCTGTTCTGACTTTACAAATTACACCCATGCGGTGTACAGATACAGTCAGGCACATGTCTATGTCATGCCAAGAGTCCTAGACCAGCGTTTCTCAAGTATGGCCACTGTGGCCGCAGGCAGCCATCAGGGACTTTTCTTTTCAGCCTTCTGGATAGTGACGGGGAGGGGGAAACAGTGGCCCCTTCCCACAGGGCCACTAGCAGTGGTTGGGCCCTGCCCACCTCTGCAGAGACAAAAGCTGGAGGAGCAGGTAGCCAGTGAGTCTCCCACCTTCCCATGACTTGTGGGGTCAGGCTTCAGCCCTTGGGTGGTGGGTTGCAGGCTCCAGTCACATGGCTTCATTCTCCTTTCCCTGACTTCACTGTGGTGCGCTTTGGCCCCAAGGTCACCCACTCTCTCCAGTGTACCTAGCCTCCCACTGCCTCCATATCCACCTCTCCATCCAGAGTTTAATTTATGCCCAGACTTGCCAGGGCTGAGTAATTCTGTGGTGAAAAGTGATATTTGTATGTTTGTTAATATCACTTTTCACAGCAGACCTAGTAACTAGAATATCTTTTAAAAAAGCAACCACAAAAGCAAAAGACAAGAAAAAAGACAAGAAAGTACAAAGCACCTTATTTGTGTTTTTGTTCTGATTAGGCCCAGTAAAGAATAGAGACAACAGTACATTATTTTTATTATTGAGCCTGCAAAAAAAAATCCTCATAAATATATTACAATGAGTTGGACATGGGTATGTGCATATTTATTGATTTTTTCCTAAAGTTGATCAAGTATTTTAGAAAAAATTGTCAGAGCAGACATCAGCAAGAGATGGTGGCCGTACTCTCAGGCCATACAAAAAAATTGTTGTGAGAAACCCTGTCCTAGATCATCATGATATCAGAGGTAACTCAACCAAACATCATGCTCACTTTACAGCTCATTTGCATGCAACAATTTAATTAGTTATATGAGGGTGACTGAACAGATGATGGATGTGACATTGCATCCCATAATGCTTTATAGAAATATGCTTATGAATGTAAATATGACATAACTGGAATATGTTTTATGCTAGATATGCCATGTGACATATCTTTGCAAAGGTTGTTCTACTAAATGTATTCATCCTATTCATTTGCATGTATTATTTTATATCTAAAGTTATGAGCATTGGCTCTATGCTTGTATTTAAAGTGTTAGCTGTAGAAAGCACCTAAGGCAGATTTGGTCAACATACTGTGAAGGGGTTATTCAAATAATTGGGAGTACCTGGCCAACAATGGACCTTGATAGACACCAATCCACATCTGAGCTTTCCTGGGAATGTTTGGGCTAACATGGTGTTGGACTGTAAAGAACAGCCCCTGTGGTTACTGTCTTTTGTTCCAGTTTCTTTCAGACATTCTAAGGGCAGAGAGGCTCTCTCTTTAGCCAGCTGAAGACCAAATGGAGGGGCTCCCACTGGTTTACATAGATTTTCTCTTGTGGATGGAGACCCCTCCTCTCTCCTATGCAAAATCCAGTGCCAAGATGGAGTTCTGGAGTCACCTGGGAAAGGCACGTGTCCATGCATGACTCTGTTTTTACAGGTAGAAGCCATTGCTCACATGGTATCTTGAATGTCTCCAAGACTTTTTATGTGGATTGGAGCATTCCAAGATGCATTGTTCCTTAAGTGCTTCCTGATTGGGCACTTAACTTTGCGAATTCCTTTCTCCGGGAACTGACCAAATGCTCTACTAAGGTTATTTAGAAATCAAGCCAGTACATGGCCAATATTCATAACTTTGAATACAAAAATGATACATGCATACAAATAGGATTAATAGATGTAGTAGATCCTAACCTTTACGTAGTTATGTTACATGGCATATGTAGCACAGAATGTATTCCAGTTATGTCATACACATTCATACATTGCTCAGTGGTTTGAGCATTGGTCTGCTAAACCCAGAGTTGTGAGTTCAATCCTTGAGGGGGCCGTTTAGAGAACTGAGGTAAAAATATGTCTAGGGATACGTCCTGCTTTGAGCAGGGGGTTGGACTAGATGACCTCCTGAGGTCCCTTCCAACTGTGATATTTTATAATTCTATAAGCATATTTCCATAAAACCTTATGAGAGGTGCCATCACACCACCATTCAAACTAAAAAAGTTCAAAGGACACAGTGCACCACTCTGCTGCAATGTCACATATGCACCTATCCTCAGAAGTCAGCCCAAAGCAATCCAAGGTGCTTGCTGGGCTTCACCAGCAGCATCCACACACCCCTCTTTGGCCCTTGGGATAAGCCAATGCACTGTCTGCAATGGGAAGGCTCTTGTGTTCCTTGCCTTTTGCTCTCCCTCGGTGGGATCTCCCAGATACCTGGTCAGTTCCATCCCATGACCTCATTTCCTTCTGACCTAGGCACTGCGTGCTGGTTTCCTGTGCAGAAAGGCTCTGCTTCTGCACACTTTCCCTCTCTTTTCAGAACTAAGGGGAAAAAGCCAAATCCTTTGGAGAATGTCTCCTAAAGCAGGGACACGGATGGGAAATCTCACTCCAGCAGGTGTCCTTGTAGCTTCACATGATAACGCTCTGGTTCTATCTAGTTCACTAAGGTTCTAGGGTTCTCCACTGAGAGGGGAACCCAACAGCTCTGAGACAGGCTGCAAGTCAACAGATAATCTTGCAAACAATCAGAGCCATTTGTCTATCTACATCCTTAAGTGCTAGTGTGTCTGTCTCTTATCTCTAACACACTCATCACTGTAGTATTTAGACACCAGCTTAAATGACCTTCTTAATTATTATTTGTTTTACTTTAGCACCCCAAGTGAGATGGTGACCCATTGAACTAGTAGCTGTACAGACATATGAAGCGTTTTTGCCTCAAGCAGTTTCTAATCTCAATAAGACAGGCAAGGGGCAGGAGGGGAAACAGAGACACATAGACTTGCCTGAGATTACACAAGTCAGTGGCCCACCCCCATCTTGAAGCTCCATCCAACGCCCTATCCACTGGACCACACTACCTTTCAAAAGATTATGCTTTTTCATATGCTTGTGTGAATTCTGAGTCCATTCCTGACAACTATCTAACCTCTGGATCTATTGTTCTGTCATCCATAGGACTGATGGGTTTGGAACTATCCCCACCCCCTCACTCAACATGTACCAGGATTCTCTGATGTTCCTCAGGGAGGAAGTTGGCTCAGGGTTCTACTCTGTAGCAATCCTTTGGCAGTCAGATCTCCTTTCCATTATTTGCAATGGAACAAGTCATCACCTTTGCTAGTCCTGAAGGGATATTTTTCCTCCTCTCCCAAGGTGAAATAGCTGGGTCCTGCCAAAGTATCACTTAAGGAAGGACAACAAAAACTAGCAATGTCCCTGGCACTGAGTGATTGATCCCAGGAGTCACTGCTAATGTGTCCCCTCCAAGCAGTCCTCTCAGGAACAAGCCCTAAAAGTCTCTAACCCAGATTAAGGCATCCAGAGGGCAGTGGTTTGCTTCCCCCTACTCAAGGTAATTGCAAACAAGACAGAAGTCTTTCGTGATGTTAGAAGTACCTGTTACTGGAATGAAGCCTGTTGCGCTTAATGCCTCTGGAATGGTGCCCATACTTGAACTCTGAGGGCTAGGTTTGAATTTAGCAGGCCTCAGGGTGTGGGATCCTTGCTGGAAAAAATGATGCCAAAGAATTTGCTGCTGCTGCTGCTGCTGCTGTTGCCGCTGCCATAACCCTCGGAAGCTGGAGAGGAAAAGCAAGCAGGAGCCCAGGCTGGCCTTGAAGTGCTGAGTGGGGCTTTCGGAAGGAAAGGAAAGGAGAGGATGAGGTGATTGAATTGTTTAAACAGCTGCAATGAATCAGCAACTCCCTTCCCCTCCCCCTGTTGCACAGCAGCCCCCTCCATGCCAAGCAAAACAAAGCAGTCCTGAAAAATGTAATTCACCACGATGGTGTCCTATCACACTGCAGGATAGAACCAACTTGCTAGCTGGGGAGGAAGGAAAGAGATGTGTTCAGGTGAGGCAGAGAGCTGAGGAGATGGGTAGACTCCTTCAGACGACAGGAGCTTGAAGGGGAAGGCTCTCATTCCAACGGTGAAGGGACACAGATACGATAAATGGAGTGAATAGGAGGGGAACAAAGAAAGAAAAGGGACCAAATTCA
Organism: Chelonoidis abingdonii; assembly: GCF_003597395.2. Classification (NCBI taxonomy): domain Eukaryota; kingdom Metazoa; phylum Chordata; order Testudines; family Testudinidae; genus Chelonoidis; species Chelonoidis abingdonii. The sequence goes on from NC_133772.1 coordinate 76,705,450, forward strand.
GCTCTGACATAAGCTGACTGCAATGGAGATTGCTCTACTTACATTAGGAGTTAAATGTCCCATTGACCATCAGGTTGGTTAGAGCAAGTTTATTTGTAACCAAGATTTGGTATGTTACACATCCCTCTCTAGGGACTGGTCCACGGAGGCTAACAACCTACTACTGCTACCACCAGCTGATGATGTCATTCCTTTGGCTCAAGTGGCAGTGGTCTGTGCTTCGGAGTTAACAGTCTGGTGGAACAAACCTTGGCAAGAGCTGGTGCAGGGAGGTTGGTAGATAATGGAAAGCTGTCAAAACCAGTAGGGAAGTTTGGAGCTGGCTCCTGAGGTGAATATGGAAACTGCGGGGCTGAAAATAATGTTTTGTGAAAGGAGTGAGAGGTATTTGGAAGAGAGGAAAAATGCGAAGAACTGGGAATTCATTACAAGAGGCAGGCAAGCACTGCTTATTTTAGGTACAGTAGCTAGAAAATGGTGTGTAGCTACTAGTCAGGCCTCCTTTCTGCCCATCCCCCAGTCCTTCAGCGGGGCTGCAGCTCAGTCTGTCAGACTGAGTTCATTTAAGCATTGTTATTACAGGGAGCGCAGTTAGAGCCCTTGTAATTGCCCACTGATGGCGTAATGGCCTCTCTGAGGATTCATCCCAGGCGCAGTAATGACACAGCTGGCCTGTCTCGCCCGATGGGATCATTTCTACATTATTATAACGGTGATTGCCAGCTCAATAATTTCAGAACATTTTTAGCCCCTTAAGGGGGAAAATTTGAGTTTGCTGAGTTTCCTCCACCCCCCTCCTATCTGGCAGTTAGAGGCAAAGAAAACTTCTGAGCAAAGTCAGAGTAGGCTGCCCTATGTATGCAGCACCCTCCCCGGACCCCTCCTGGGAGACAGGAGAACTCTCTGTAAGCTGTTGACAGACCACAGAGAGCAAGCATTAGTTAGGATGTTTCTACAGTACAACCAAGAACAATGGGGTAAAACTGAGCAAAGGGAAATTTTGGCTGAATATCACACTAGGCTCTGTCAGATAATGAAATAGTCTCCCAGGAGAAAGGGTGGGAGCCCCAGCAGTTAGGTCATGTCTGGTGGGTAGAGTATATACACTACATATGCTTATTTCTAGGATCTGTTCCTTCTCTCAGCCCCTCTTCCTCTTTATTTGTACCCCATCCCAAAAGACAATCTGTGAGCTAATATGGCTTGTGCTTAGTATGTCTGCCTGCAACTCAGGAAAGACCAGGAGCCTCCCTTGCCCCATCCTCTGGCAGGTGATGTAGTACAGCAGCTCTGACTTATCCTCTCTTCAGCACCTGTTTGATGTGAAATATAATGTACAGAGCCTTTTACTCTGAGGAGAGTGGGACACAAATGAAGAACCTACCCCTCTCCCTCCCATTCAGTGCCTAGATTGGCTAAGCTGGCCCTATAGATTGTCATTTGTATACACAGATCTGGTTCAACATGTTACGATATCAAACCAGAGCCTTAGGTCTCTATTGGTTTTTGTTTAAACACTTTATTACATTTTATGAGCCTCATACAGACTAGATCAACCTGAAGAGTGTGTCCTGGTGATATCTACAATAACCAATTAAAATCCAAGCCATGTCTTAACTCTATTTTCAATGAACTACCAAGAGGCAGTACTCATCCCTATAGAGTGAATAGAGATCTCATTAGCTGCCTTTAATTGTGAGCAGCGGCGAGTGGGTTTTGTACATTGGGGAGCATTTCTGTAGACAGAGCATGTTCCCAATGCATATGTTGAGAAATTATAATGAATCCAGCAATCAATATGGAATTGTTTTGCATCCTTCCAGTGCTGAGGCTGTGCTTCAGCTGCTGAGATTATTTGAATGGATAAACATCAGCTGAGATAGTCACTTTTGTTCACCTGAAAGATTAGTAATTTTCTCTTTATTTGTTGTCTTCTCTATTAATTGGTCCCCAAAATAACATAGTAATAAGATGCACTTTTTACTGCATCTTCCCTGTGAGGCTCTCAAAGCATTTGATAACAATTAAGCCTCACAACACTCCCATGAGGCAGGTGGTAACATCCCCATTTTACAGGGGAGAAAACTGAGGCAGAGAGGAGTTAGATATTTCTCACACCCTGTGTCACACAGTGGCTTAGTGACACAAGCATGAACCAGAACCCCAGATCTCAGTTTCATTCTGGAACTATTGTACACACTTCCTCCCTTAGTGGAGGGACAGCGAAGGTGTGTGTGTCATTATAAACAAGGGCCATTGTGAGAGTACCCAGCTTTAAGCATGTTAGCTGGCATCTATAGTACACTGTGTGTGATAAGGTAGTGGGGAAGAGCAGAGGCTGAATTATGTGTTATGCACAAACACACACTTCACCAGTCCTACTGTGATTGAGAGATAGTGACTTCTTTCTCTTGTTCATTGGCAATCCCTTGAATTGACAAGTGGATGAAGAGACAGTATATTACCGAGGCCATGTGAGATGGTGATGGTTTAGCTTTGACGAACTGTATTGACTCAGTTAACCCTGGGAGTGTCAAAAGACTATTTTATTCATTTGGCTTGTGTGGTAGTTCCTCAATTTGGGGTCTTTAGAGATTTTCAGTATTGTACCTCCTCTTTCCTTTGTGGAGTGTTCCTTCTTACCAATGCTGATTCCCTTTTGAGCATGATAACTTTATATAGGTAGTTATGGTTCTTTCAAGACGTTCATTCTAAGCCCTATTTTCACGTGCTTGCAACTCTCTCAAAAATGTCTCCTTTCTGGCTGCAATGCTCCAGACTTGGTCTTGGTTTGAAGCTTAATTGTTTTAGAATGTTTGAATAGAATCCTTTCTACCATCAGTGTTTTTGACTAGGGAAACAGGGATTTCTGCCAGAGAATCTAGTGTAATAATAAGTTCTATAGCAATGCTAATATCTAGGGAAGGATTGTCCTGTGATTAGGGGGCTGTCCTGGAACTTAGAAACTTGAATTCAGTTTCCAGCTCTGCCACAGACTTCCTGTGTGACTTTGATCAAATCGCTCAGTCTTCCTGTGGCTGATACCCATCTGTAAAATAGTATTTACCTCTATTATGCAAGTGCTGTACAAAAAGAAAGGTCTGTATATACGTAGATAATTAATAGAAAATGTGCTAATAAATGGTCCTCCTTCTCAAATGGGGGCATATCTAGTAGGAGTCTGTCTTGGGTACAGTACTACTAAATATTTCATGGACAATGGAGTGGAGAGTACACTGATAAAATTTGCAAATAACAATCTGGGAGGAATTTCAAGCACTTTGGAGGACAGGATTAGAATTCAAAACAACCTTGAAAAATTAGAGGACTGGTTTGCAATCAGCAAGATGAAATTCAATAAAAACAAGTGTAAAATATTTCATATAAGAAGAGAAAATCAATTGTACAACAACAAAGTGGGAAATAACTGGCTAAACAGCAGTACTGCTGAAAAGGATCTAGGGGTTAATTTGTGATCCGCTATGGAGATAAACCAACAATATGATAGAGTTGTGAAAAAGGGCTAATATAACCTGGAATGTATTAAGAGGAGTCTTGTATGTAAGATACTAGAAGTATTTATCCTGCCTATCCAGCACTGGTGAGGCCTCAGCTGGCATACTGTGTCCAGTTCTGTGTGCCACATATCAAGAAAGATGTGGACAAACTGGAAAGTCCACAAAAGAGCACCAAAAAAAAATTATAATAGGGTTAGATAACCTGACCTATGAGGAAAGGTTAAAAAAACCCCGAGTATGGTTAGTCTTCAGAAAAGAAAACTGCGGGGGGCGGGGGCGGTTTATTGTCTTCTAATATGTTAAGGGCTGTTATGATGAGAACAGTGATCAATTCCTCTCTATGGCCACTGTGGGTAGGAGAAGGAGTAATCTGCTTAATCTGCAGCAAGGGAGATTTTTAAATACTAGGAAAGTCTTTCTAACTATAAGGGTACTTGTCTTGGAACTAGGCTTCCAAGGAGGTTGTGGAATCCCTGTCACTGGAGGTGTTTAAGAACAGATTGGACAAACGCCTGACAGGGATAGTCTTGGTTTACTTAGGCCTGGTCTACACTACGCTGTTAAACCGATTTTAACAGCGTTAAATCAATTTAACGCTGCACCCGTCCACACTACACTGCTCTTTATATCGATTTAAAGGGATCTTTAAATCAATTTCTGTACTCCTACAAAACGAGAGGAGTAATGCTAAAATCGATATTACTATATCGGAATAGAGTTAGTGTGGACGAAAATCGACATTATTGGCCTCATTATTTTACAGTAGCTACCCACAGTGCACCGCTCCAGAAATCGATGCTAGCCTCGGACCATGGACGCACACCACCGAATTAATGTGCCTAGTGTGGACGTGCACAATCGACTTTATAATATCTGTTTTATAAGATCGGTTTAAGCTAATTCGAATTTATCCTGTACTGTAGACGTGCTGTTAGTCTTATCACAGTGTAGGGAGCTGGACTAGATGACTTTCGAGGTCCCTTCCAGCCAAGCATTTCTGTGGTTCCATGAATATGCACTATTAGGTTTTGTGAGACCGATAAAATCGTTGTTGTGTACCCTGAAAATGGTTGCTGGTGGGCAGGGGTTAACACCATCTTCATAGGGTGCTGTGAGGATAAGCATACTAAAGACTGTGAAGTGTTCAGATATTATGGTGATGGGGGCCATACGACTACCTATCCATCTAGATAGATGTACTTGATGCTGTACAGTGGAAGCTCAGTGAGCAACAGATACCAGTTCCCTGCCCTGAGGTGTTTACAGCTGGACACTCTGCCAAAGATGAATTGTGGACCAGCCCTATCAGAGTTTGTTCTCTCTGCAGAAAAGATAGAGACAGAGTAAGTCTCATGTACCTGTGGGGAGGCTAATTCAGGCATATCGGCTGGAATGAGAGAACAGGACTGAGTTTGCCACATAACAGCAACCTGAAGGCCATTGAGAGGTTTAAAACAAGGATGATATTTTGGGGCAGCTGATCTATCACAATACTATATAAGCAAATACAAGCATCTTCAGAGTTAAACCCATATTTCTAGAATAGTCCTAGCAGACTGTGTGCCACTGAGTTTGGGTTGTATCCTTCAGAAGTGGGTGGATCTCACTGGAAGTAAAGACAGGATTTGGGCCTGTACTCCAGGTTTTGCATTTCAAAAAATTAAATGCAATTTTTTCCCCATAATTTTTGTAACCTTTTACTGCCAATGAAAGGTGCCAGTTTGACAGCTCTTGGCAACCAATCCATCTGAATACCAGAGCAGGTTTAAACTTGGCAACAGCAGGGCAAGCTTCCCATATACTGCCTCAGACTTCTATCATTCAAGAGGGAAATTTAGTCCTTGGCCACTGTGGTGTGATTGCCAGTACTCTGACCCTCTTAGTGTCACCACCAAGTAGCTTGCCTCCTCTGAGCAGTGACACGAGGCCAGGGTATGTGGTTTACAGTGAGCTGGAGGCGAAATTGGATCCCTGTCAGGATGGGTCTGTGGGGTGAGGCATCTGCCAGGCTCTCACACTGCTAGTTTAACAGCCGATTGTTTGTATAGCCTCGGGTTTCCCAGCGAGCTTCCCCCTTTGTCTTGTGTTGCTCATGTGGTTTTCATTAAAGTCAGAGTGGGGAGGGTGGGGAGGAGGAAGGCATGTATGTAATTGCAGCACTCTGCCTTGTCATGCCAGAGAGAGTATTGGATAGTAGCAGGGCTGCAGGCATAAGGTGACCATGTTTCCACAAGCGTGGCTGGCCCTCCCACTTCCTCTCCCCCCCACCCCAGGGCTGGCCCAAGCAGCTCAGCCAAGCCCCTTCTGCCCCCCACCCAAGGCTGGGATTGCTGGAACCTTGCCTATTCCCCCACAAGAGGAAGTTGATGGTTGCTAGAACCCTACCTGTCCCACTCCCCCACCCCACAAGAGGCTGTCGCTGGTTGCTAGAACCCTGCCTGTACCCTGCACGGGCCCTGCCTCCTCTTCTCCCCTGCAAGGGGCTAGCATCACTGTTTGGCCCCCGCAATGTTCCTCTGTACTGCACCCCACTTTTTTGGCAAAAGTGGGCATTTGTCCTGTTTGCTCTTGCCAACCAATCAAGTTAGCAAAAGCAAATGGGACAAAAGCTCACTTTTGCCAAAAAAGTTGGGACAGCCAGAACAGGGCTTAAAAAAGGGCTGTCTTGGCCAAAATGGGATGTATGTTCATCCTATGCAGGCAGCGTTCCTCATGCAGTGCACCAATGTCAAAGTTTGGGCATATTCTGCTGGTTTCATGGAAAGGAACAACTCCCTCCTCCCTGCTGCAAAAAACAAACCAAACAACAACCCCGCTTTCTTTTCCTGGTGCAGTCTGGGGAATGGACAACATAAGCTAAGAATGGCCGAGAACTGATGCACCCAACCAGCTCAAGAATTGATGGAGGGTCCACGCAGCCCTGCTACTCAAGGGAATGGGGAATGTGTCCACCATGCTGCCTGGGAGGAGAGCTACCGGGAGCGTCTGCAGAGGCAGCACAATCTCTCATCCCTCACAGTGGGTGGCACAGGCTCACAGACCCTGGAGAAGCTGGCAGGTAAATGATTTCCCTGTGCCTTCCCATTCTGAGTGACTGGCATGGGACCAAACTAGCCAGGACATCTTCTGTCACTATCCCTTTCTGTTGGACTGACGAACCTCTCCAATCAGTGAGTTCAACCACTTCTGTCACATGGGATCAGCACAAGGTCCTTCAACTCAATGACTCCGACCTGTAAAACGACTCCCAGCTGCTCCAATTATGGCTTACTACCCTTCCTCCTCTGCCTCTTTCTACAGGGGAATATTCCCTGCATTGGAGATGCCATTGGCCTGGGTAAGTAGCAAAGCAAGCAAAGGCCTGTGGCATGTCCGGTACCCAAGGTCCTACCAAGCCCTACACCTGGAGGCTAGCCTTCCCTTCCCTTCCTTCAGTAATGCTCTCAGGGCAGATTAATCTCTGCAGTTGGTGGGACTGAGAGGAGAGTCCCTATACTTTGAGAGATGTTATTCTCGGGTGGCCTAAGGCCACCATTGTTTTTCATCTTTGCAGACAATGTCTATACTGTGAGCTAGCTTGAGTATAAACAGCAGGGTAGTTGTCAAAGCAGGGGCAGTAGCAGCTGTGCCAAGTTCATATCCACTGGTTTCAGAGGGATATGTACTTGGCACAGCAAAGTCGTGCCTTTGCTGCCATGGCTACACTGTATGTGTGTGTGAGCAGGGGGCTGGCAGCCATAGCTCATTGGAGACAATGTCTATACTAAGTTTGCTTGGCTGCCTCTTTCCTTCATGGTAGGTTCCAGATGAGGGAGAGCAATTGGCATGTAGCAGAGAACAGGAGCAGCTTAATACTGATGAACAACGTCATAGTCAAATGGATGGCCTGAAAAAGAGCTGGTCACAGCCTGGCTCTCAGCTGGGAAGCTCTGGGCAAGTTCCCCCTTCCCCTGCTGTCTGGCCTTTCCTCTGATGGATGGAAGGACAATGTTGCATGTCATGAATGATTTTCTTTCTATTATATGGATAGTATTCAGGGGTAGGGGAGTGGAATGGAAGAAGTAACTGCCTGGGTGGGTTTGCATCAAGGAACTGTCACTCAAAGCCTCCCCTCCAGCAAATACAAATAGAAACGTAGCCTTGTGTGGGTGGACTGAAACACAGCATCTAAAGAGACCCTGCTTCTTCCTCCAGCCAATCTCATAAGGGACCAAGAGGGTGTGGAAAAGTAAGACCGAGTGCCCACAAAGTGTGGGGGGGCAAGAGGAGGGAATTCAACAACCAAGCATTGTCCTTATTTATCTATTTCATTATGTGGCACATGCTGATGGCAAGAAGATTATGGCTTTTCCTTTGGGGGCTTGACCTTGCTACAGTTACTCAAGTCTTGGAACCTTGAGGTCAGATTGTCAATGCTCTGTATGATGTTGAACATTCAAACTATTCAGAATTGGTAACTAGTCCTGAGCATGATGGTCTTTTGTTGAGTATGCCTGGGATTGAGTATATCAGGATTCAAGCAAAGATAGGATGACATGCACCTATGCAGGTATGCCAGTGGGGCTGTGCTGTGTCTTTGGGGCTGCCTGTGCAGATGGTAGAGCTAGATGAAAAATTTAAAAGAAACTTTCATTCCACTTGTTTTCTAAATGGATCAGTTTTGTGTTTTCCAAAATTTGCTGCAGACTTTTTGTTGTTTGTATTACAAGAATGCTCGGAAGCCTCAACTCAAGGATCAGGTCCCCATTGTACTAAAGGCTGTACAATGTATAAATAAGCCCCTCTTTCAGTGTTCCCACTCTAGGATAATAAGCTACAATAGGTAGAAGAAACACTTAAGGGAGTGTGTTCTAGTGGTCAGAGGACAAGGAGTTGGGATGTCTGGGTTCTAATCCCATCTGTGCCACTGACTGTAACTTTGGGAAAGTTGCTTCACTGAAATATTAATCATTTCTGAAAGGGAAAATGAATAAGCTGATCAAACCAAACACATAAAAATCCAGTTTAATTTGTGAAAACCAAGATTTTAATTAAAATCTCCAGTTTTGAAAAATGGCCATATTTAATCAAAACCAGCTTCTGAATGAAATATTTTAGTGTTGTAGCCATGGATCATCCCAGGATGTTAGAGAGACAAGGTGGGTGAGGTAATACCTTTTATTGGATTAACTGCTGCTGGTGAAAGAGACAAGCTTTCCAGCTACACAGCACTCTTCTTCCAGTCTGGGAAAGGTCTGAAGAAGAGCTCTGTGTAACTCGAAAGCTTGTGTCTCTCTCCAACAAAAGTTGCTCCAAAAAAAATTACCTTACTCACCTTGTCTCTGAAAAATTCCAGTCAGATCCAGTAGATCTGAGAAATCCCATTACACAGAGCTGTTGATCACAGAGCACTAGAGATTAATTGCTGTGTAAAGCCTTGTTGGAAGTTGCATGTAGTCTCTATAGTCCAGATACTGAAAGGTATTTAGGCATCTAAACTCCCGATGATTTCAATGTGAGTTAAGCACCACAATACCTTTGAGGATCTGGGCATGCACTGTTATGTTACCTGTTTATACTGTTTCAGATTCTTCAGTGCCAGCACATACACAGGCTACTAGCAGACAAGCACAAAACCAATGGGTGATTATAAGGAATACATCTGACTTTGTATCACTTGAGGCAGTTTTTTATGAGTCTGATCTCTATGAATACACAGAAGGGATCACCTGAGATTTGTTAGCAAATCAGCCAGGTGGGGCAGGTAACCTCAATGAGCTTGTTAGCGAAGTTATAAAGGGACCTCTGACTGGGTTCAGAGTTTATGGAGGCTACTAGTGAGGGGTTACTATTCATTTAGCCAGCACTGTTTGAAATGGCTCTGACCATGACTGATCCTGTAATAACTCAAAATTGTAGTATCTAAAATTTTCCAGCTCCTTTGTGAATGAAGCATTTTCCTCTTGCATCTCTTAATCCAGGCTGGTTGAGGTTTTTTGTTAATGGGAATTTCAGACACAGGATGTTCACATGCAAGGTTCAGTCTTCACATTAGAGAACCTTGTGCCACACACCAGTCATGGGCAGAAGGGTGATGTCAGTTCCACCTGTTACTTGTGATATTTTGATTCCTGATTCTTTGCCTTTGTTTCTTCTCAGTCACTGACATGGTGGTAGAGTCTTCATCATTGCTGGGGGATGACCTGCACCATTTGGAATAAACCTTTGACATGCTGTTGCTTGTTGTTATCTGAATGAGCTCAACTTGGGGATACATTAGCTAGTCCAATTCCAATAGGCATTGGACACATAGTTGGATAAATCCTAGTGTCTTCCAAGGTCGCAGGTTCCTGCTGGTGAGTTGGTGATTGGAACTGGGGCCAGATCCAGTATTTCCTGCCAGGGAGGTGCTTGAAGTGATCCTACAGGATCTCCTTAACTAGGAGCAAAAAATCATGGATGTTTGCTTCTGCCTCAGGAGGTACTGGGGTGAGCAGTGCCAGGTTCAGTGAGAAGCTGTCACTCTCTGAAGAAAACTTGCCACTTGCTCCCCAACGTGCTCCTTCATCTTTTGTGGGATTCTTGTGATTGTGGGTTTCTAAGTAAGTTTACTGCTGATGAGAGATGGACTCAACTATTTATCCCTAGAGCAGATGCAGCCTTGGCAGCAGCTGGACAAACTTTCTCCACACTGTCCTCCACCAGTCAGCATCATCTATAAACTGGAGAAACCTGCTCTAGGGATGAGAGAGGAATTCAGACTCAGCTCATTCAGTCTTCGGCCTCCCTGCTGAGACTACCAATGGGGCGGGCGGGGGAGAGAATAGATGGTGGTTCTTGTGCCGATGTCCTTGCTATCCACTGGGATCTGGACTAAGAACCAGTCAGATCCTTTTCACAGATAGCATTGCTCCCCTCTTTGTTCAGTTACCCCCCTCATCTGGGCTCAAACCAGACTCCACTACAGGAAAGGTTCATTATCTCATTCCCAAGTCCCAGAGCAATCTACCTACCTTGAGAATGAGTCCAATCAGAACCACCCTAAATTGTAACTTGAACCTTTCTTGTAGCAGGCCTCTGCCTTGTGAAGATGATCTCAAAAGAAATACAATGTATGTGCGGAGCGCTTCTTAGGGTATTCTAGGGTTAAAAGAAAAAGGGGTGGAGTTTGGGGAATGGCTTTGTTGACTCACGGTTGGAGGAGATTATCATTCCCCTGTGCATCTTCAGAGAATTCCTAAGAATATTTTGGGCCTTAATTCCTTCCAAATTCACGTTGGGTATGTTGTTACTGATATGACAGTCTGATGCGATACTCTGCATGGATGGCTGGAGTGTGGGGAAGTGAGTTTGTGTTCATTTCAGAGCATCTTGTTTCCCCCCACACAACCCTCACCCTTTCAGCTGCATGTGGCAAGATGGTGTCTGGAGCATAGTCTGTGTTCACCAGCCATCAGCGACAGAAGGCTCAAGCCTAGTGCTGTTGAATCAGAGGCATCTCCAAACATTCAGTTGGCAGGGAAGGCACAGTGAGTAAATGAACTTGCTTTTCACCTCTAGAGCCTTGGGTTTAGGCTGTGACAAGGTCACATCTGCAGAGGAGTTGTGGGATCTCTTAGAATTGTCCCTGCTGCTTGTTATCCCTCCACAGAGCCTATTAACACAATATGGCACAACTTGCAGTTTCTCCTCTGCCGAGGTCTAAGGTTGGAACAGAAGCAGGAGACTGCAGGACTGGATTGAAGTGCATCAGCTGAGCATCCCAGGGGAGAGGGGTGCAGCAGTAGGACTGGAACAGCAAGGGGAGCTGTAGGTGTGTAATCTGAGGTGTATCAGCACAGCTGGTGGGGCTTGGGGTGGGACTGGAAGACCAAGGGGGCCTGCAGGCCAGGACTGAGGAGCGGGAGGTAGCCATGCACATCAGCATTATCAGGCTCTCATTTTCCTGAGAACCACACTCAACCCCCCTTCCCCCCCAACAAAAAAAAAAGTTTTAAACAAAATTAAAACAGGCCCCCAGCTCCCAAACTCCCTTGTGGCAGATGCGGCTCTGCTCTGTGGGCAATTTGCAGGATTCTAGCCCAGCAAAGAAGGCACTTTTTTTTTTTGGCTCTTAATCTGCTCTCATTGCTATTTAAGTACTTAATGGCAGCCTCTTGTAAGCCTTACAATATCCCATCTGTGAGCACAGTCTGTGCAGCCACCACTATATCTTCCCTTGGTTCAGTTCCCCAGCCCTCCTGCTGCCCCTCCCCACCCCATGGAGCACAACAGACTGTCTCACCCCTCCCAAACTTGTTTCACTCCAGCTCCCATTAAAACAAGCATTCCATAAAAGACTTCCCTGAGGGTCCTTCCTCTCAGTTGCCCCCTGCCCCAACCCAGTCCTTGTAACCCCACTCCCTGATTTCCTTTTAATTGTCCTTTCCCTTTATTTTTGGGAACAGCTGGATGGTTCCAGCTGTTTCCCTCCACAAGCAGCTTTGGAAGTGAGGTCACAATCTCAGCTTTGCTTGAGCCTCAGGCTTCACGGGGGTGGCAGAGTCAATGAACAGCCTCCAAAATGCTTGAGGTTAGGCACTGAGAGGTTCAGAGCCAGTGGAATTTTCCATCTTGCTTGTGCTCCCTCCCTTTCCCTGTGCTGCTTGTCATGCCTCAAGGGCACACAGTTTGCCTGCTTTTTCCAGTTAGAGTATTTGACCTTTTTTGATAGCATTGAAACTGGAATCGTGTCCATGAAACCCTGAATCTTCCGCATTATTTATCCCCAGGGCCAGTAGGGAGCACTGGAGAAGCACAGCATGCTGAGCACCCAACATCTAGATCACCCCCTCTGGAAGGCATTCAGAACATCTAAGCCGGCTTTAAATGCAAGGTCCTGTGGAATTTGAGATGTGCAGGGTGAAAGAGGCAGCATTTCCTGCCTGGATCCAAACAGGAAACACCAGGGTGCCACTGGTGAGAAGGGCTGTGTGCACCTGATAGACAGCAATTAGAGAAGACACTGAGTGGGCAGGTGTTCATAAGACTCTCTATTAAAGCTTGGTTTGTATTGCTGTGACCATAGCGACAATGGCCAAACTACATAATGCTTGTTGCAGAAACAGGCATACGTCAAACAGCAGCAGGCTTATTGGCTAAATTCTGTGCTCAGTTATGCCATTGATTTCTGTGTGTTCCACACATGTATGTGAAGGCTGAATTTAGCCATGGGTGAGCAAATGGGAAGGGTAATCAACCAAGTCTTCCTAGCACTCCTTCAGATGACTTGCATTGCAACCATTTTGGAGATGTCTTTAGAATTATGCACATGCTCAGAGCACTGATCCATGAGGGACGGGATGGGAACAAGGTGAAGCTCTGGGTAATAGCTGGCTTGCAAAGGCTGTTTCATGCTGGACCATCTCATAAGTGAGATAAATCTTACTGGCCTGTCAATGCAACAACACTAAACGTGTGAGCCACAAATATGTTCAGCAGTGGCTGTCAAGCACCATTTTCATGAGACTGATGTAACACAGCAGACCAGTGCTGGTGCTTCCAGGCTGAAGACTGTCAAAACCACATTCATTGTGCAAGTGTTTGCCACTGGTGAGCATATGTTAGAGGTCCCCCTCACACCTCAATCTCCGGACAGAAGAGCCCCAGCTAAAATGCCTAGGCTCCTCAGCTCAAGCTGTAGCACCTCTTGCTTTTAGCTCTGGAGACCCCTAGTTCAAACTGTGGCATGTCCGCCAAGATGATGACTGCCCTAGTAGTACAGAGTGTGGGAGAAGGAAGAGTCTTAGCTGCTGGATCTCATCCCATGGGTCAAGGGGAAACGATTTGTCTTGCTGACTGACTGACTGAGGGAATTCCTGCAAGAATTAGTGCAAGTTTCTTCAAGTTCAGCCTGATTCATGTTTTCACTCCCAATATTTATAAGAGTTTATTAATGAGGAGTGATCAGTGGGAGGCTGGAAGGCTGTGGAGATTTGGAAGTCTTTTATCAGTGGGCTGCCACTTCAAATCCAGATCAGGTCAGCAGTGACTGGTAGTCTTACTGTTTTGGTGGCAGGGGTTGTCTGTCTGTTTTTAGGCCCTGTGTGAAATAAACTGATGGCTCTTCAGTTCAGTTGCGCATTACAAAACCCCAACCATGATTGACACTCATTTGTTACCTTCTCAGTCTCAAAAGAGACACCAAAATTGACTCTGTGGAAATCACACTCACATGAGCCCCTAAGGGTAGTGCTGTCCCTAGAGAGAGTCCCTCCAGGTCACTGTTGGTGTATACAGTAACTCCTCACTTAAAGTTGTCCTGGTTAACGTTGTTACGTTGCTGATCAATTAGAGAACATGCTCGTTTAAAGTTGTGCAGTGCTCCCTTCTAACGTCGTTTGGTAGCTGCCTGCTTTGTCCACTGTTTGCAGGAAGAGCAGCCTGTTGCAGCTAGCTGGTGGGAGCTTGGAACCAGGGTGGACTGGCAGCCCTCATCAGCTCCCCACTCCCCTAAGTTCCCTGTGCAGCAGCTGCCCAGCAGGCTATCAGTTGCTGGCAGTTCAGCTGTCCCTTCCCCCACGGCCATGTGCTGCTCCTGCCCTCTGCCTTGGAGCTGCTCCTCGAGACTCCTGTTTGCTACTCTTAGGAAGAGGGGGGCTAATGTCAGGGTGTCTCCCTCCCCCCTGCTCCTGCACCCTGCTTATCCCATCTTCCATAGAGCAGGGGGGAAACACAACAGGGCTCAGGATGGAGGGAGCTTGCTGGCAGCAGCTGCAGTCACAGCAAGCTGATCTAACTAACAAGGCAATGTACTTGAGTAGGGTCAACATTCTTAAAGGGGAAATGTTCATCTCTCTCTCACACACACACGGTGTGTGTCTCTGTCTGCGATACTGTCTTCCCTCCCTCCATTCCTGCCGTCCCACTGTGAGGGTTAACCCTTGAGGGCTCAGCCAATTGCTAGTTCATCATTTAGCAGTAAGGCATTCCCTGGGAAATATCCCACCCTCTGACTCCTCCATCTCAACCAAGCTTCACAATCATTATCACTGTGTACCAGTATTAAATTGTTTGTTTAAAACTTATACTCTCTGTGTGTCTGTCTGTGTGTTGGAAAGAGAATGTGTGCTGTGTGAAACCTCTACTCTGCAGATCAGCAGATGGAGCCCTGATTAGTCAGGGAATGGGTAGAGGAGAGGAGCTGACTTTCCACCCCCAAAGTAAAACCCTGCTTGGCTGAAGTGTTGACAAGAAATCCCACCCAGCCCAACTGTGGAAGTCTTTTATCAGTGGGCTGCCACTTCAAATCCAGGACAGGTCAGCAGTGACTGGTAGTCTTACTGTTTTGGTGGCGGGGCCACCAACTGTGCCAGTGGCCATGTGCTGCTGCAGGAACACAGCAGACTGAGAATCTAACTCTGGGTTGGCCGGCAGGCTGCTCCCTGCATCTTTCTGTGTGGCTCTGTGAGTTGGCACAGCATGCAAGATTCAGCCAGAGTCCAAAGGGAGGAAGGCTTCCTAATGAGAGACTCATACTGTGGGCCCTGGGGCTGTTTGTTTTTCTGGTGAAGCTGCTGTTACTGATAAAAGGGCTGGAGTGAATATTTGCTTCCCCAAAGGCTGCAAGAGGGTTCTCCCCACCAACGCAACAGGTGGGAGTTAGTTTTTTTCAAACAGCAAGGGGACCCCCTGCTACAGCTGATTATTCATATTCTATTTTGACATCTTTTCCCTTCCTCTTTAATGAGGTGGCTTGCTTGTTTCTTTCCTCTGCTTTTTGCTGAGGTCATACAACCCATTGGAAGGCCTCCCACTTGTACACCTTTTCCCAGGACAATGAGTCCCCAGGGGAGACTCCCAATGTTACTGTCTGTTCATGCACTTGTGCATGGTAATGTATGCCTAATTTAAAACACATTAATGGTATGATTCCATTACAGCTGATCAAGATGCTGGCTGCAGGAACACTCCCGGTGGGCTACGAATCAGCTGCGCTAGATAATTTATAAAGTGCTGTGGATCTGTTCAGAGCTCTAGTGTTAAGTAAGGCAGACACAGAGCTATTCATTATTAACAAGGCATTATGCATTTTGCTCAGCAAAAGTGCAGGTCTGGGATGAGCTGAGATCTGTTGGAGATGAAGGTTTCAGACAGCCAAGTTTACTGTGCGGTTTCACAGATGTGTCCTTCCAAGTATCTGTCAGCTTTTGAACTCTCCTTCCCAGACACAGTACCCCTCTTAGTTCTGACCTGGTTCACCAACATTCTTTAAGTTCTTCACTTCTACTTTGCTTGGCTTGCATTTTAAGTCTCATGAAAGGAACTGATGGTGAAATTGGTTAGCGGGTTAGAGACTTGCATGTTGTAAAGGGACAATTTCCAGCTTCCCCAATGCTGCCCCCTATCTCTGCAATTCCAGTCCCGTGCTCCTCTCTTTCCCCCTTCTACCACCCCACCTCCAAGTTCTGCAGAGGCACCGAAGTCCTGATTTGCAGGACTTTCTTGCTATTCTGGTCCTGGCCCACCTCCTCCCCCCAGCTATGCCAGTGCACCTCAGTGCTAATCCACAGAATTTCCTGTTATGACAGGCCTGGGCTCCCCATCAGAGTTCAGCCAGTGCAACTAAATCCCACTCTGCAAGACCTAGTGCATTTGTGTTTTACTGGTGTGTTAATGTATTATAGCAGCTATTTTTTGAAACTTTTCAAATGTTGTTGAAATTTTGAAGAATAATCAGGAAATATATGGACAAATTCTGGGAATTATTTTCTTTTTGTATTTGTCAGCTCTAGAACAGTTTGACATTTTTTGAATTTCTAAAAGGGGAGAATTTTTTACTTTATTTTTGACTAGTTCTACAAACAGCTAACTTTCAATTATGATCCCGTCAGGATGTGAACCCAGGCCTCTAAAGGTGAAAAGCATGTGTACTAACCCATGGTGGACAGCGTTATGTCCTCCCCACACCCAGGAATTCATGTACGTAATATGTGCATATGTGAACACAATGCAAGGTCCATTGTTGGTCGTGCTTTACCTCTTAATGTACGTATACACGCTCTTTCTTTCTCTGTCAAGATTCTGATGCACAAATCCTCCAGGTTCACACTGGGCTTGTAGTTTCTCTGGCAGGGAGATGTGCACTTTCCAGAGGCTATGCACTGAAATATGGGGAAGACAGGAATTAGAAATGAAAGTTTGTTCCCTGAAAGAAGAAACACTTTTTTTGTATTCCCAATTCTTTAAAAATGGAAGAAAAGTACAGCTGCAGAGCGGGGGAACTGAAATCAGACACCAACTCCAGAAGTTATTTATTGGCCTGCATTTTCATTATTTGAAATTGACTTGTGTGGGCTTCTTCCTGAGCAGCCCCATCAGTGTGACCGCTCCTGAGTCAGGTTCCTCTCTTGCCATTGCCTCTCATTTGCTTTACGTGACCCTGTGACAGGAACCGGACTGACAGCCATGCGCACTCAAGGGCTGTTTATCCACAGAACTGGTACGGTTCCGGTCTGCACCCCTACCTGATTTCTTCCAGAAGGGTCATGGCCCATTCAGTCCTTGGCTTCTGTGCTCCAGGTATTGATGGTGTCAGTGTGTTTTGTCATGTAGACATTTGTCCCACTAGGGACCAACCTGAGATTTTTGCGAGGAAAATTTAACTAGTGGGCTATTTTTTACACCAGCCGAGCATCTGGCCCAGTGTATCTGCATAGGAGCCACGGATAGGAAGCAAGAACCAAAGTGGAAACAAATAGCTTAGTGTGATCCTCTGTTAGACTGATCCATTGACTCGCTGGAAAGTGCAGGACGGCTTCCGCAGAAACCCATCTGCCACCTTTCAGATTCCCGAGAAAGGTTGCCGGGGCTCAGCTCCGTTAGGCTGGTGGTCACTTGAACTTCTATTGATTGTGTTGCTGCGCAGCTTAGCAATTTGCTGCTTATCGCTTCAGTATTTTTTAAGCTAACTGGTGGCCTTTCACCCCCAGGCTTTGGTCTTTCACCTAATCTATCAACACTGGGACGGAGATCAAAAAGCCCAGTAAGGTAAGGTCAACATGGGCCTCCCTTACCACCTGTCCTCAAAGTGAGCCCAGATGGGCTGTTATCAGTATAGCCATCTTCAAAGGAGTTTTCTGTCCTAAAGCTGGCATCATGCTGGCCTTCTGATCCCTGTTCCCTCCCCCACTTCAGTGTGAGGTGTGAAAGTGAAATCAACATGGAGAATCAAAGAAGTAGGATTCATAGTGTGTCCATCCATGACCAAAAGGTGGGCATATATGGGGGACTGGTCCTTATGACTATAATATAAGTGCACAAATCTCTCCTGGGGGGGGACACAGGCACAAAGCACTCCTATTATTCTGTGCTATGCAGCATGCTGCATGTTCCATCTAAGGACCCCAAGATATAGTACAGCTAGTAACTCTGATAAAATCCTGATAAACTAATTAGGGCTTGGCTACACTGGCACTTTACAGCGCTGCAACTTTCGCCCTCAGGGGTGTGAAAAAACACCCCCCTGAGTGCTGCAAGATACAGCCTTGTAAAGCCTCCGTGTAATCAGTGCTGCAGCGCTGGGAGCGCGGCTCCCAGCGCTGCACGCTACACCCGTAGAGGATGTGGTTTACGTGCAGAGCTGGGAGAGCTGTCTCCCAGCGCTGGCGCTCCGACCACACTCACACTTCAAAGCGCTGCCGCGGCAGCACTCTGAAATTTCAAATGTAGCCATACCCTAAGGATTATCATCTCCTTTTACAAGGAGGTACACTGAGGCACAGAGAGGAAGAGGAGTAACTTGGTCCTACAGTGACTAGGCCACTGCTTTCCACTTGGTTTTAAGCCCGGTGAGTGTCACACTCAGCACCCACCAGTCCACACAGTATCGGTGACCCTGGAGGTTGCTCTGCTTTAGTCTGATCAACAGTGGCTAACAGTGCTGGTGCACTAGCCCCCTTTTGTTCCTGGGGTGCTTCAAGGAGACCTCTCACAGAGCTAATTAGGATGCTGTGTGAAGTTGCTTTTCATAAACAAAGTCCTGTCTGGGCCCTGTGGTTTAATGGCATAATAGCTCTTTTGTCATATGCCTGCCAAGCCACTTAACTTAGAGTGCCAGCTCCCCAGCTCTTCCTCTCACCTGACCCCATCTCTGTTCACAGCCAGCTCTCTCTGCCTGTATGTCAGCAAATGGACGCAGCTCGCGCCTGGCACTTGTTCTCTCTGACCATGTTCTGTTGTTTGAATTAGAAGCATAAGAGATGAAGCATGTAGCCCCTGCAGTGACCCCACTCAGCACTTCTATCACCAACTGATTGAAGTAGCTCTTGCCAGCTACTTCTGCTTTCCAGATTATAACTCCTCAGTG
This sequence comes from Chelonoidis abingdonii, assembly GCF_003597395.2. Taxonomy (NCBI): domain Eukaryota; kingdom Metazoa; phylum Chordata; order Testudines; family Testudinidae; genus Chelonoidis; species Chelonoidis abingdonii. The sequence continues at coordinate 76,724,293 of NC_133772.1, forward strand.
ATTTTTCTTAATCCGTTCTCACACTTTAGCCCTATAGCTGAAGAGAATGCTTGTTACAGGAGGGTGAAAAATGGGTGGGGAAGGATTAATTAAAAGGACATCAAATAAAATCTCATGTGTGTGATGAAACTATATCTGCCCAGCTACTTAGATTTCTAGAATGCTGTTGATTTCCTGTTACTGTGGTATCTGAATGCTTGCATACATATGAGGCCATCAGTGTGGGAGAACCCAGAGATCCAGCACTGAAAGCATAAGCCCCTACCACACGAACTAAAGGAGTAATTCTACTGTGATAAGCAAGCAGCAGATTGTAAGCCTTGGTGTGAGTCAACCACTAAAGACATGGGATGTGACTGCAATTTGTGCAGAAATACGTGAGCTAGATTTAATCTAGCTAGCTGGGGCACAAGTAGCAGTGAAATCGCAGCAATGTGTGAGTAATTACCCAGGATTTCAGGTTGACTGTAGAGCCTGCACTGAAGCCCATGATACTGCAGATTCATTAACCCAGTAGCTAGATTAAAGTTAGCTTTGGTATGTCTACACAAGCCGCAGTCACTTCTATGGTTGTACTAGACCTAACCCTCAGATGGAGCCTGACTCTTGGTTGCTTTGGATCTTGTAATTTATTTGTCAGTGCAAAGTAGTTGCAAAATGGTACCATTCTGATCTGGTAGCACCTTATATGCACTTTGCCCTGGTGCAAATGACTACTCAAGATGGAGGGCAATTGAATCTGACACATGACCTGCAAATGCCAGCAACCCTATGGAAGGCTGGTGAGACCCCATGGCCTAATATCATATTCTAAGGATTCTCCTAGTTGAGGACTGCTCCCTTGAGGAGGGCAAGATAGGGATATAGGGCCTGGAGTTCAGAGAGGTGGAGGAGGCCCGTGGAATGTTGCATATTGTTTACAGACAAGCCCTTAGACAGGTAACACTGTTTCAGGTCACTACTGAGCTAGGCTGGATTGGAGTCCATGACCTAAAGGTGAAAAACTCAGCATTCAATGACTAACTTTCTGATCCAGAAGGAAGGTGCCTGGTTCTCTTCTGTAGTTGCAAGTCCTGATGAACATTAAATAGTTTTCTCCCTTTTGTTCGCCATCTGTGTAGGTGCAAACCCAGAGTATATTATAGGCAGTTTCCATTGTTTCACATGTCTATGTTGAGCATGGGATGTCTGTGTGTTTTTCTCCATTAGTCCTCTTGCTTTTAACCTCTCTAAATATATATTCTATTTTATGGTGTCACATCTGACTTTTGCCAAAAAATAACTGTCTGTTTTTCTCCACCTCTAATGGAGATTCTGTGATTGCAAGGGTTATGCTGGTGGTGGAAATCCTGTGATTTGGACTCTTGACATTGGACCCTTTCCAGAAGGATGTGACTAACACTGAGAACAATTCTTTAGGCCAGATTCTAACCTCATTTATGATGGTATAAATACTAGCTAATGTTAGAATGGCCCTAGAATTACATCAGTGTAACTAACAGTCAGACTGCTGGGTGCTATTTGGAATTTTGCTGACCAGCAACTAAAGTTGCAAGAGCTTTTGAAAAAGGACTTGTGGTCTGGTGGAATGTCCATTTGGTCAAAGACTGGAAATGTAGCACAATTTAGCCTGGAAATGAGAAAAGTTAGCTGAGTGCTCTGAGGTAACAACCACCAGGTGCTTTTTGTTCTTTAGTCCATGATGTGATCCACAAGTACCTAATAAAAATGGAAGCACACTGGAAGGTAGAAACAAACTAAATCAAAGTAGTCCTTTCAGCACTGTATGGCTCACCCATGGAATTCACTGCTGCAGAAAATCAAGTAAATAGTTTGGCACAATTTTATTTCAAAGTGGGTCTAAATGGTGCATATGCATTGTGCTAGGCCTCAGCACTGTGGGGAATTTCACCCACAGAGCACATTGCCACACTGCTGCTTACCAAAAAAGGTACAAAGCACATTTTTGGGGAATAGACCTCTACCCCAAACACCCTAATCCTTGTCACCTCTTCTGTAGTATCCTGTTGACCTCATCTCCACTTCCCTAATGTTCTGATCCCAGAAAGCAGACTAAAACCCTTAACATTTCCCCTCCCTCCTCTGCTTTCCCCTCAGACCTCACAATCTCCTAAGAACTTGCTTTACTGACAGTAATGGAATAGGATTGGTGGAGAGGCCTTGTTCTCCCAGAGAAGTGGGACCCTTGTAGACTGTCTTCTCCATGTAGCATATGCTTCTATGAGTTTCCTGGTGCATTGGCCATCTCTCCCTGGCATCTAGGCATGGTGTAATTAGCTGTGTACAGAAGTAGTGAGTTCATAACAGTTTGCTGGAAGGGTGCCATCAGTGAGACTCTGCTCTTAATGTTACTTGCAGCAACAGATACCATTTTTATAGCAATGTCCTTGGAAACGCGTGGTAAACTCCACACTTCCCCAGCCCCTTTCTGATTTAACATTTGTTGAGCATGGAGAATGTTCCTCTGACTTCTTCCACTTTTCACACAGAGGGTAAGATGGTTGTCTCATGCTGTTTTCTGGGACTGTCCCTGACTGCAGGTCACCTTGTAAACATCCAGGTTGCAATCTCTTCTGACCTGCTTGCTCCCTCACTTTTCCCAGCTTCCATCCCCGGGGCCGCCCAGAGTGTGGGTAAGTGGGGCAATTTGCCCCGGGCCCCACAGGGGCCCTGCAAGCCACTCCAGGTTTTTAGCGGCACTTCAGCTGCGGGCCCTTCACTCGCTATGGGTCTTCGGCAGCAGGTCCTTCAGTGCAGCGGAAGACTCAGAGTGAGTGAAGGGCCCACCGCAGAAGTGCTGCCAAAGCCTCGGAGCACCACCCAGTGAGTACAAGCGCCACAAGCGGCAGTGGGCAAAAAAAAAAGCTGCAATCAGGGGCACTTAAGCTGCTCTACCACCACCGCTTCGTTTTTCTGTGGCAATTCATCGGCAGGTCCTTCCCTTCGAGAGGGACCCACCACTGCATTGCTGCCAAAGACCCCCTGAATCTTCTGGGCTGCCCTGTTCATCCCCCACACAGAATGTGGCAGGCAAAAGACTGAGACAGCATTTTCCCAATCACTTCTTAAAAAATTCAATCTCATTCAGCCTTCCCCATGTGTTGATTAAACCTTCCTTCCCTTTGCTACCCCATCTACACAGTGTCCCGTTGCCATACTGGAGCAGGCCAGTGACGTCCATTTACCCCAGTATCTCATCTTTGGCAGTGGCCAGAAACAGAGGCTTCAGAGAAAAGTCCAATAAACCCCATAATAGACTAGGAAGTTTCATCCTAGCCATAGGCAGTCAGTGATTGGTTTATGGGATTATAGCCCTTATGTTTCATTCTACCTAAGGTAACCATGCATGTTCTCATTATCAGTGTCAATGTCTAATCATCTTTTTTGAATGCTGCTAAGCTCTTGGCCTTGGTGATATCTGTAGCAGTGCGTTCCACAGGTTAACTAGCAGCTTATTTTTTAAAAGATGACTTTTATTCAGTTTTAAATTCGTTACCTTTCAGTTTCATTGGTTTCGTCATTGCTATTTGTCTGTCTGTTTTTCATCTACTTGTAAGTTCTCTCTGCTTACACAGAATTCTTATCTTTCATCTAACCTCTTCACTGTGGCCAGTCAGGACTTTGTGGCTGCTGGCAATGAGAGTCTTAGCTCTATAAACCCAAAAGCCATCCCTTTGAACTACAGATAATCTTTGCAAGCAGTTGAAGTATTAAAGCGCTTACTCTGAGCTGCAGTTAGTGGAGACATATGATCACGTACCTCAGAAGCAGAGCTGACATTCCAGCCAGAAGAGAGCAGTGGCAGCTCGACCAGATCCAGAGGACGTGATTTTGTTCATCATTGGAACACCACCAAAATCTTTAGAATGCTTTTGTAAAAATAGGATTGCATGCAAATATCTGTGTTTAAGATTGAAACCTGAACTTTTCAATTTGAGAAGTTGGGGTAGATTCCTGGGGGTGGGTCTAGTGGGTAGGGCACCAGCTTGAAATGTGCAAACCTCTGCTGTGCCTGATTCTAAGCAGAGTTTTTCCATCCCCAGATTTCTCTGTAACAGGTCAGTGCCCTAACCGCTCAGCTATAGAGTGAGTCTCTAGCTCTCCTAGCTTCCTGACAACTTTGAAACTCATACATCACAATGAAACATTTTAGCTTTGAAAACAGCATATTTCAACAACTTTTCTTATCTAAAATGTTCCAGACCACTCCAGTGAGGACACATGTACACTAGCCAAGGGCTTACGTGTGAAGATGTTGGTGAGAGATTCTACTGACTTCTCCAAAGGGGCAGGTGAGCTAAGACTTCAGCATGAGAAGGCCAGGAGGAAAGAGCTTTCTCTTTTCCACTTGTTACCCTCAGTTCCATAGTCAGGGGGCTGAGAGGAAGGCCTGAGACTTATGGTGGTGGGTTATACCCTGGATACCTCTTTGAAGTTGAAAGAAGGGATGATGTGTCCTGGTGCATGCATGGTAGGCAGCAGGATAGGAGATGTTGGAGGAGGGAGAGCACTTTCCATCTACTAGAAACACTTGGATGTATGTGCAGCGGGCCACTCTGACTACCAGTAAGAAGACAGCCATGGGTGGAAGCAGTTGTATTTTGCATACAGACTTTTGCTGTGTTGATGGCGTGAGTTTACATCCTTTGCTATGTTTACTCTGCTGATGCAATTTACTGCCCATTCTGTTTTGTAAGTACATTTGCTGGGATTGTGTGTTAATCCTGAGGTTTGTATACATTTAGTTTTCATTTTATGTCCCAGTCCCCATGTCATTCTAGAAGCCGAGCAAAAGAAATATTTGAAGGAAAAATGGGATTGCTTAAATCCGACACACACAAAAGCTAAGGAAAGTTGGAAAGAACAAGATCCCTTATATTCCCACAGGCTGTCAGTTCATAAACAGGGCTGGGAAAAGTCTTACCTTTTCCTTGCAACATCCCAAATCGATCCCGGTGACTTGCAAAACTAATCTAAAAATGTAGCATCTTTGGGCTATCTCTGCTAGGTTTGGCTTCACTGGGAAGCCCAAAGAGTCATTGTAGCTTTAATTACAAATACTCGTACACACAACAGCCATAGTGTGTGTTTTCTCTCTTCCCCCCACACCGACACATGCTGGAATTCAGTGGCTACCAGCCTCTCAGAGCTGTGTTTCTCAGTCAGTGTTTCAGCAATCACAAAGGCACAAAGAGATTTCCGCCTTTTCTGACCTCAAATCTTGACAGGAAATGCAGTGAAGGGGGAGAGAAAAACAAAATAGGAGCAAAGGAGGCTTTCTCAAGCCAGGGCTTCACTGCCTTTAATTTAAATCCCAGAAGAATGGGAGGAAGCAGCCTTCCAGGACCACTTGAAGTATAGGCTTCTATTAATAACCCTATTTACGTGATCCCAAGGCATTGTTAGGAGAAATTGCTGCAGACATACGGAATCTTGTGTCTTTTCACTTTGGGATTTGCCTGCATCAATTTCTCATTTAATACCAAGGAAAGAATTGCAGGACAGTGATTCTCTGGGAAAATTCCTCTCGCCTTTTCTCTCCCATTCCCTTGATCTCCTTTTCTAGCCAGGAGTGGAAAACTCCACCTCCCTTATAGGCTAGGAGCCTCTGTTGCTTAGAGTCCTGATCAAAGAAGTGTTGCCCCTCCTGCTACTCCAAGGCAGGAATGTTTACTTGGTGTTTGTGTTACCGTAGCCCTTAGTGTCTTCAGTTATGGGTTAGAACCCCACTGTGCTAATGTCTAAAGCTTTCTATCCCAGCTCTGCATTATTCTGAGCTCTTGTTTCCTTTTAACTTCATCCTCCCAATTTATTCTCATCCTAGAAGATTTTTGGAATGGACTTTGGTTGTTTTCTCACATCCTCATGAGCTACTATTGTTTCTAAATATACACTGGACAAAGCCATGGAGAATAGTCTATGCGGCATAATCCTGCAGTGGTGTTTGTGGAATGGTAAAGAAGGGGCCTACAGTTTTAGGTCTTTTCCATCTCTAATTTCCATGGTACCTTGAGATGTTTAGGTATAAATGCTGTTTCAGTGATCTAAATAGGCACCATCTAGGAAACAACAGACCAGGACTCCCTGGGAGGCTGTCTCTCTCCCATAAGGCTCCAAAAACCTCATGGTTCTTCCTATCCTTGGTTCACTGGCATAGTGGTGCACCACCCCCACATCAGGAGGCATTTCAGTTCTTCCCAATGAAAGGGCCTGATGGTAGTTGCAGGTGCTCAGCCCTTATTGGGATTTAGGCTCTTTGCTTACAAATAGGGATGCAATATTCAAACAGCTGTTGAAAGGAGTTTGTTGGAGGAGATGCAGAGGCAGATGGAACAGACAAAAGGCACCTGCCATTGTGATGCTGCCGCTAAGGTGGAGTTGCTTGAAGTTTCTCTTAGTTCTTGATCTTCACTTTACACTGTGGTGCTTCCTGGATTAAGTTAAATGGACAATGACATGTTCTGTTTTAGGCTGTCTGCTGAATACAACTCCCATAGTCACACTGGTCTCTCTACAGTAGCAGAGCTATATTTAAAGCTAGGCCATCTCATCAACTTCCAGTGCAATGCACTGTATAATTTAACAGAGAATAGCATTGCTACAGAACATAAAACTTCAATAGCAAGACGAAAGGGAGAGGAAGGCATAGCAAGAAAAGATATTAAATACATTTCTCTCCCCCCACCCCCCAAAAAAGCCCACAAGCCCGATAATCTGCTTTTAGCTGAAACAGCCAGCCAGGGTGTGGTTCAGTGTTATTTCAAGTCCTGATAGTAATAACCTCCCTTAGCTTTCAAATCTGTAAACACTGGGGCTATAGTGCAGTGGGGTATATTAGGTAGGAGCATCCTCACAAGGACAAAAATCCCTAGATGCCATCCTTGGAAGTCTATATGATCATACACTCAGATGTTTCACCAGATTCAGTGATCCACAGTGGGGGAGACCTGTGGAACCTTAAATCCATGTTCTGATGTGAAACCTCTGGACTGAAGAGCATAGGTCAGATCTTTGGTCCAGCAAGCCTGCTATCCCACCTCCAGCAGTAGCCAAGACCAAGATACTTCAATGGAACTCAACCCATCTGTACCTGCATAATGCCCCCCACCAACCGTGTAGTGCTGCAGATAGGTGGGTAGACAGATCAGGAGTTCCTTTCAACACTTGTGACAATATTCTTACCCAGTGATGGCTGAGATTTGTTGCCTTATTTAAAAATGCCTTTCTAAAGTCCTGGGGTCCTGAAAGCCTCTGTGTCACTTATTTGTGACTTTTGGGACTCCCACAAGACCCTGTGGTACTAGTTCACTGACGCACATTACAGGTGACTGATTTGCAATGCCTCTATTCTTCCTTCTTTCTCCTCCCCCCGTAACTGCTCTGCTGATATATTCTTTGGGCCAATAACCACTGGGAATCTACAAGAGAATCCTGCTTTCCTCCAACTAGAAACGAATAAGTGCTGGAGGCCATTGAACCCTTGCCTGTATGTATGAGAGCTGTCTTTTGAAGCTGCAGTGCCTGCAGTGGCTGTAGGCTGGATCCCACTCTTTGATGCCACATGAAGGCTGGGGGTTACTGTCTTTGACCTCAATAGATCAGAGTTCGAAATCAAACAAAAAGAAGTTAGTAGCCACTGGAAGTTGTGATGGCGGAGTAAATCTACGACAGCATAATATTCTTGGACTACAGAGTCTCCTGTTCCTGAAGGAAAAGAGCAAGAAGAGGAGGGGGAATAAAGGCAATCCTCCTGAGGAAAAGCTGAGGCATACATACAAGTTGTAATAAAGCTCAAACATATATGTGCCCTCTTGCCCTTGACTCGTTGCAACTGCTCAGACATAGACTGTCACGTGCTTTCTGGTTAAATTTGAGGTCAGCATTCATTGCTCCTCATCCCCCAAAGGGAAAACCCAGCCAATAACCTGCAGAGCATTTTGAAATGTGCTTAAATATACAGGGGATGGAAACCCTCCCCCAGCCAGGGATAGCAGTCATGTCTAGTAATGCCGAATTTGGTCTCCCATAGTTATTCTCTTCCAGACGATGCTTTTTCCTGGGCTGTGGCATGGTGCCTGTTTTCCAGAAGCCAGCACATAGACACAAAGAGTCTGGATTACGGGCCAAGTGTTGAACAAGGAGAAAATCAGCAGGTCTAATGGTGAAATTATTGATATTGTTTTAAAGCAATCTGGTAAATACAGTGGAATCAGCCCTATAATCTTAGTCAGAGCAATCCAAACAGTCATTAAGTCTTAATAAAGTTGAGTGACTCATCCTCTGCTGTAAATCTTTTTTTGATAATGATTCTACTTACAATTCTAGCTCTTCAAAAGTATAAACTCTGGGCAGAAATGCAGGGAGGAGGAAGGTGGTGTCTCTGAATCTCATTCTGTCCTCCTCGCTCAACTTGTCTTCCAAGAGCTGCACCTGTGCACATTTTATTCCTACAAGAACAAAGTCTGTTGAGATATTGTGGATTTCATAATCAAGTCTGTGGATATACAAGAAGCTGCCAAATCAGATCAGACAACTGGCCCAGCTAGTCTGGTATCTCATCTCCTACCATACTGCATCAGACCATTTGACCATTTTATCCTGGTACCCTACCTCGGGCAGTTTTCCAGTACCCTGATGGTCCAGAGGGAATAGAAAACCCCATAATGCACCCAGTTGTGCAAGGTATATGCTGCATGGAGGCAAAAGGAGACAGAAATTAGTCAACTGCAATGGAGGGTTGGGGAGGTATAGAATAATGCAAAGCCTTCTAATTTATTCTGTCTGGCAACTGTTTGTTTCCAAATTCAGAGAACACTTGCAATGGCTTTGAGCCGACAAGATAGATTGCTGTATGCCTCTACTCCCTAGCATAGCAGCAGCTGACAGAGGCTAGTGTGGTGTGTTCTGAGCCTCGATGTTTTCAGAGCCTCAGCTTGCTGCTTGGCTTGTGCCCCCTTCAATGAATATCTACATCTGAAAGACATTTCCTTGGGGGAGACAAAAATGGGGGAATGTGGGACATATGAGGTGCAGAGGCTAGAGATGGGGCCCTATTTCTATCCACAAACTGTTTTCAGATGTTGGCAGCTGTGCCCATACACTGAACCAAACCAGGACTTCTCAAACTGCAAGGATGGCCTCCCTGACAGATTAAGGGAAGGGTTGCTGACTTTTCAGGGGCAAGAGTATATTTTATTGGTTAAAACCTGTACAGCTAGAAACTCAGTATGGAACACTTCTTACTAAACCCAAATTATACAGTTCAGCTTTTGCCTAACCCAAAGTGAAAATGGTCACGAAAGAGCAATTCACAAGCTGCCCTTGGTCATGAGCAGTCAAAATACACTGTCCAAGTGCTTCCTGCTGTATTTCATGTTTTCCTTAGTGATGACTTATTAACCACACCTGCCCTCCTTCATCCCCATTCACACTCCATTCTAAAATCTGTTTCACAAGTGTGTTCCCTGTGTTTAGGAACGAACCACAGTGTGTCTGTGGAATCTGTAGACTAGATGAGCTTCAGACAGAGTGAAAATCTGCACAGGGTTTCCTAAGCAATTGAGACTGACCTCTCTCCGCAATAGCCCGTTCGTTCATTTGCTCTTCAGGAGCCTGGAAAGGACAAGAGGCGGGTGAGTGGTAGGACCCTGGAGTAAGAATCAGAACCCTGGTAATGAATTCAGTTACTTTAATAACCATTGCAGCAAGCCATGATTGGAAAGCACGTGAAGTGGCCCATTCAGACCTGATCTCAGCCACTCTGACATCTGTTGTCACTGAGGCACCAGCCTGACTGGGTATTATTAACCACTTAAAGCTCTTTCTTTGCTCTGATGGGAAGTGGTTCTGAACTAAGCAGCTCTCCTTTGAGTGAAGTGGAGAAATCAGAGTGGTGGCTGAGAGATGGGAGCATCTGTAAAGAAAACAGGCATTGGAAAGAGGGGGTTGCACAGACCCCCCTCCAATCTTACTGTTTGCTATCTTGATGGCTCTACTGAAATGAATTCCTTTGTGAAAAAATGCTCTGCTGAGAATGTGAAATGCCATAGCTTTTAAACTCCACTGCATCAGAAGCTACTTAAGTCCCTAAGCTAGATCGATAGTGTGTATCTCAAGGTGCCAAAGGGCAACGGAAAACCTAGATGTGCAGTGCCTTTTCCATCCTGAGATCCAGTCATTTGTTTGGATGAAGTGTGTGTTGTACTAGTGAGAAGTGCTGGACTGACAGAGCAGTGAAGTCCACCATTTATCTACAGACATAGTATGCTCCGCATTGCCGTTCCTTGCACCCAACAAATCTGCTTTGTTCCTTATTGTAAGAGGTGAAGTCAGTTTCTGTGGTCCGTTCAGTCCTTGGCCTTTTTGCTGAAACTCCCAGTGAGAGCACTTAGTATCAATTGTGATGAGGATCCTTGGCAAATGGGAGCAGGATTACACCTTGTTAATTCACTTCCCGGGGGCATTGACTGAACAGCATTCACATGACTGTTCTCATCAAGCTCTATTGGCATGAGTTGGATTCACACTGGCGATATAAAAGGCTCTGTATCCCCTTGAACCAGTCAGGCCTCTGAATCGATACATTTCTGTGCTTAAAGCTCCCCTAACCTTGCTCCCTCCCTTTTGGCCCTACATAACACTAATTTTCAGCATGCATTCCCTGAAGGAGCACTGCACTGAAATAGTCTGGTCTTTGGCTTCTGAGTAGAGCTGTGCGAATAACTGTGGTTTCAGTTCACTGCCAGGTTTGGGGGAAAAAATGGTTTTGCTCAAACTGAAACCATGGAATTTTCAGTGAGTTGAAAAAGGTGTTTTCATTTGACTCAAACTGAAATGTTTTGTTTCAAGTATTTTTACTAGAAGCAAAGGAAAAGAGAAGCTAGATTCACAAAACTCAAGGAGGTGCTACCACCACCTCCCTTGCTCATGTGCGATGAGAAATCCCTGCTCTGGAGCAGAGACTTGAACCAGGTCTCCCTGCTTCTAGCAGAATGCCCTAACCACGAGCCCATCTGCTGTTCTGGGGTGGCATTTCTCTGAATCTCTCTTGTTGAAGCTGTTTCACTTCGTATAGAATACTTGAATCGCCATTGGGCCAGAGAGAGTGAGAACAACTCTATAGCCTGGGTTCCAGCCCTTGCTGCAATGAATATTTAAGTATTTATACCAAGTGGAACATCTTCACCATGAGAGGTTGAGAGCCCTGCCCCAGAATACCAATAGCTCCTTCATGCAGGCAGGCAGCCTAGAGAGCTCTATAGAAGCCCAGAGCATTCGCACAGGTACTTCTGTAAGTGCAGGGGCAAGTAGGCTAATACCTGCCTCTCTGAGACTTAAGTCTGAGGAAGACAGGATGGTGAAAAGTTCAGCAATACTCCCAGTCCCCCCGCTCTTCCATTTTCACTGAGCCTCCTCACTGCAGCTGCTGTTTGTTTTACATGGCTCTGAAAATGTAAACAGTTTGTTTAATATTCAAAGGGGAAACCTCCAGAGAAGCTGTGCAGTGGAAAGACCTCAGGCAGTTGGGCTAGTTCATTGTGTGCACATTGTAGAGGTGTGGTGCTGTGTTACAAGATGAGCAAAATGCCTTGTATTATGCCAGAAGTGTACTATGCACATAACACCACAGTGGGTTATGAGACTTGTGCCACTGTGAGGAGGCCTGCAGAGACTACACATCCCAGCAAGCCATGCACCCAAGCTGCTTTGATCCAAGTGTCATATTGTATGCTGAGACCTGTAGTGTCCATAGGGATGTGGTAGTGCCAGGAGAGAGATGGGACTGGGAAACTTCATTCAAGAGCCTGATAACAAGAGACACTGAAGGCTTCATGTAGTCTATAAGGTGCCACAGGACTCTTGCTGCTTTTACAGATCCAGACTAACACGGCTACCCCTCTGATACGGAAGGCTTCATGGAGTCTGAATCTACCAGAGTTGTAGGTGTCCCCCATCCCCAAAATTTTAAACTTGCATCCCCAGTGGGCACATTCTTCTTCTAATCCTGTTCTCCTCAGAGCCCTGTCCAGCCAATATCATGCTCAGACACACAGAATGTCCCACCAGGCAGCTAGTCATGGTGGTGTTTCCTTGTACTATCTAATCTGTCTATATTGTATCCATCTCTTGCCCATGGTAGAAATGGATTTAGTTCAGTTTATTAATCAGTGAGACATCAAATAGTCAAGCTCAGTTGGTTTTATTAATCCAAGATTAGACATCCAGGATTAACCAGCACAAATACAGACAGGCAGAGGTAAAGATTGCTCTAATATACCCTTCCAGGGGTCAGACTGCAGCGGTCACCGTTCTAAATTGATTTACAGTTCTATGGGTTTTTATAGACTGTTTGTTTGTTTATTTCTTTTTACATTCTTTGGTTAGTTGCGTAACTGCACTAATCAACAGCAAATTTCAAACTTGCGGTCAGTTGTCTAGACGGCATACGTTCTGTTATGCCCTAATACACTCCAAGCATCCAACTCACAAAAGGTCATAAATTTTAGCTATCAGTAAGTCTCTGTAGTAATTTAGCGTCACCTGTTATTACAATGCCTGATTCCTACTTTGCAGTTTGTGACTTACCCATGTAACACACCTTAACCAATCATTTCATGTTACCCTTCGTGATAAGGACATTTTCATGACTTGTTGTTCCAGTCGCATAGCCAATAACACTTATCCAAAACATACATATGCTGTTAAAACCAACCCCTCTGCAGCAGTAAAAATAGATAATGCCTTAGACACATTTCTGGGTTTTTAGGGTACCTTCTATGTAAGCTTAATATGTTCAAAGTCAAATATTCCTTTTGGTGCCCTTGACATAACCATAGGGGATACTGGGAGCTCTAGGCCCATATGGCAACAACTGATTCTTAGATGATAAACTCTCTGCGGCCATAGACCATCTTTGTTGTGGTGGTTGTACAGCACCTAGCATAATGGGGTTCTGGTCAGAGACTGGGGCTGATGGGTATTATAGAAATACAAAGAATAAAAGGCATGGCAGCACTGTCTGCCGCTCTGTCTGACTGCTAAGCTGGGCCAACATCTTCTCCCCTACCTTGTCACAATATATTTATGCCAAAGGTCCCATCTTCATCTGTTCTTGCCTGAGACTCCCCAGTAAATCAGGAATGTAATTCATAAAAGTTATGTGCCAATCAGTTTTTCTTGTTTATTATTTGTGTTATAATAGTGTTCTAGGAATCCCAGTTGTGGCCCAAGATACAGTTGCACTGTAGAGACCCAGAACAAAAAGACAACCCCTGCCTCAAAGAACTTACAATCCAAGTATAAGACAAGAGACAACAGATGGATACAGGCAGATGGGTCTCATACAAGGAAACAATGAGACAATATTGGTCAGCAGGATAGGCAGTGATCTCAGCACACCAGCAGGCTAATGATTATGTTTTTTGTAGGCTTCATGGCAAAGGAGAGTTTAAAGGAAAGATTTGGAGGAGGAGGAGGAGTTAGTTTTGCAGATGTTTATGAAGAGCAACTTCCATAGCTGTGGGGCAGCACGGTTCTGAATGCTAACATGAGGGACCCCTCATGGTGTATGTCGGCAACTGAAGGAAATTGAAAATCTGCTGCTTCTGGGCTCCTCAGTGCTACCCTCTACCTTCCCCCCCCACACACACACCAAAATCCTCATGAACGCAGTGACATGTTAGCTTCAAGGAAGCAATAAATCACTGATCTGCTGTTTCCATCCCACAGTGTGCTGCAGGCTGCAGCAATCAGACCCCTGGGAGTTCAGGCTTCTCCTCCTGCTCAGCTGGAAGGATTAATGCAGTGGGCCTGAGGGGGTTCCGCTTCAAATCCCAGCTCCCTTGCCTCCCTAATTATTTCCATGTGTGTTTGTGCAAGGCTGCATGTTGTCCAGGGTCTGCAGGTGGCATGGTGACCTTTGGGTTATAGGTGAGGTTTACATACTTTGCCACATGTTACAGGAATGAGCTAGGCAGCCCCAGGGAGAATGTAAACTTTCAAGGCCAAGAGCTGCTCCTTCCTCTAAAATGAGTGAGGATTCCCTCCTTCCTTCAGTTCTTCTTTCCCTTTTCTCCTGTTGTGAGAGGAAGAGAATTTCTGCCCAGGGTAGTAATTAATGAAAACAAAAGCCTTCAGGCAGTTTGTTCCCACAGCTTTGAGGCTGGTGCTACTAAGAAATAGACATGAGTTGGAAGAGCATTATGGGTAACAGTATGCAAATGAGCAGCAGTAAATTTCCCTCTCTTTGCTAGAGTCTCAAATTGGGTACAGTGAGGGCCATATCTGTCCCATGCTGTGATTTCATTTGTCACTCTGTCTGACTGACCCAGCCAGCCAGTTGCATCTTTGTCTGGAAGGGGCTGTATCCCACTTTCTCTTTGTTTTCCTCCTGTGGGAAAGCAATGGAAGAAAAAGTTCTGCTGTATATGTACTGGGAAACAGTGGGCTAACGGGGTAGGTACTAATGTGGGAGAGTGGTATAGAGCAAGATAAGAGGGGGAAAATGTAGTCCTGTGAGTCCTACTCCATTCAGGGCCAAGGGTGATCCATCATTCTGGGTAGCATGCTTTTGCCAAAGGATACTGTGAGTAGAGTAGCTGAAAGCCCATTCAACAGTCATTGCTCTTGCTACTTTCCTTCCAGCTGGGGGACACTGGCACTAGAATAGTTGGGAGTTCCCTCACAACCTGCCTCAGAGATGCCCTCCCCATGGGCATTGGGCAGATCCCAGTAATGCAATAAGGCGACACATTCAAAACCATCGTCTGCTCACCTCAGCATCTGGCCCAGCAGCATATGCTATCTCAAGTGCTGGAACTCCTCAAATTTTGTAAAGTTATACTATTTATGCAGATCAGCAGGTAAACTCTGAGTTTCTAATACCCCCTGCCCCAAGAGTAATGCAGACATAATGAGTCAAAAATGGAACAAAGACTGGTAATAATTACCCCACCCCCTCAACACACACACACACACTCTTCCACAGTGGAAGAGAGCAATAGGAACGGTTAAGGAAGCGACCTGGAATCTCTGATTATGTTTTATTTAACAAAAAGTCATCTTTAGGGTGGATTGATCACTTCAAAGGCTTTTATAAAATTAAAACTACACCCCATGGTAGGCTTTCGAAGGTGGAGGATAAAGGATCCACATTTGCACATGTGTGGAGGTCATGCCCTATTGTTTCAGGCTGCTGGAATGGTATTAAAACCAGAACGACCATGATCCCAGAGACTTCACTTGCCTTTAGGCATACTTGGGTCATATGCCCAGCAAATGGAGGCTATTGCCATACCAGAAAGGATGGCCACTTATAGCCTAATGGGTTAAAAGAAGACATATTTTACTACATTAGAAAAGTAAATCTTCCCTTAGGCATGAAGGCAGGTATAATGGACTGGTGGACCTGGCCGTGAATGAAGAGATCACATACAATAGACAACAGGCCCTGGAAAAAAATGAATCCATTTGGGACTGTTTCCTAGAACTGGTCAATTAAAGATCGTAGCAGGAGGCCTGAATGACAAGGCAGGAGATAAAACCACTTGCTCTCTCCTCATCCCCTTTCTTTTCTGTCTCTGCCCTCTCCTATCTTCCCTCTTAATTTTAATTTCTGTCATTAAAAATGTTGTTGTTTTGATGTATCCCATAAAAATCCATGAGCTGGAAATATTAGGGTTAAAACAGGAGAATCTAAGCATTGTATAAATATCTTGATTTCTGGTGGATAGCATTTTGTTTTATTTGTCCTGTATGCCAGTACCAAGAATTTGGTTGGTTTGTTATAAGGGAAATGTTTAATAATGAAGTAATGTCCTCCTCAGGGACATTGAGATGACCCCAGACGTGCTGTGCCAGGAGCACACAGCAGCTCCTACAGAGGCCCTTCTCAGTGGCACATGATAAATTCCAGAGATGTTCTCCCCAGTGGCACACAGAAGCTCCCCATGCTGCCCTCCCCATGGTGACCAGTGATTGATCACCTACAGGACGTGCCACACTCTTCCTATCCCTTGCAGGCCAGGTGGGGATGCTGGTGTTCTCCTAACTGTAATTGTGGCTTCGCTGATGTTGTGGGAGAATGTGTGTAGAGGACAATGTCTGAGCAGACTGGAGCTGTTTTTAATCCATTTATTTTCAAGTCATAGTGTTTGGTTTGGGCCATGTGGCATTTGTTTGATATAGGAAGAACAACTCTAATTGAATTCCCTGGGTCAGCTCCAGTTCACCCAGGAAGAAGGGCAGGCAGGCTGCCAAAGTGAATGGTAGGGGCTGTGGATGACTTTATGACAAGGAACTGTTGAGGCTTTGGGTTCCACACCAACCCCCCCCCCGCCGAAACAAACAAAACATACCTCTACCCATACACATTCTCGATCCTGTGATGAACTCAAAATGAGTGCAAGGATCCACCTACACAGAGCTTATTGCAGGGTTGGGGCCTCTGTTTTACAAAGGAGTACAATGACCTCAGCCTGTCATTCTGAGCTGCTGTTCCAATTTACTATTGATGAGCAAGGACTAAGGTTGGCTGGGGGAAGCTCTAGTTATTTCAGAGCCAGCTTTTTTCAGAGGGAGGCACTCTAGGTAGCAGAGTAACAGCACTGACTGTTAGGTGACCTTTTAACTCAGGGCCGGCGCTTCCATTTAGGTGGCCTAGGCAATTGCCTAGGGCTCCAGGATTATTGGGAGGCGGCATTTTGCCAGCGGGGGGCGACAGGCGGCTCTGGTGGACCTGCCGCAGTCGTGCCTGCGGAGGGTCCCCTGGTCCTGCGGCTCCGGTGGACCTCCCGCAGGCACGGCTGTGGCAGCTCCACTGGAGCCGCGGGACCAGCACGAGGGGCGGTGAAATGGCCGTGCGCCTAGGGCACTAAAAACACTAGCGCCGGTCCTGTTTCAACTACTCCATCCCTTGTACGTCCCCAGCACAAGGGTTCTACCGTGCTGCCCTACCCTGGGGACGGGTGATGTGAACCTTTGAATGGGATGTATGGAACACCTAGCACAGATGGGGAACACAAGAGGAGACTGCACTTGCACTGCAAAGTAGAGATGTAATAGCTGGATCTGGAGGTAAAGGACAGAACACATTATTATTACAAAAATCAATAAAGAGAGAGCCTTTTGTTTATCTGCTGGAAACTGCCCCAGGCTGCAGACAAGGGCAAAATCTACAGTAGTCTGTGTGTGTTCTAGTGGGAGATATTTCATCTGCCCCAGTTACCTGTCTTAATAATCCATGCTGGCTTCAGGGGAAGGCTATATGTGCAGTGCAGAGCTAGCTTTGCTCTAACCTGATGCAATCGCCCTACAAAAGGGAGGCAAGCTGAGGAGCCACGGGGAGTCCCTAATTGCTTCCCCAGAATGCAAACCCATGATTGCTTTGACAGCTTCTGGGACTCAGAGCAGCAGGAATATCCCCTTGCTTGATGCAGCTTTCACTTCTAATAACAGCTGGCTGCAGCCCCACGTCCACCAGCAACTCATCAGTGCTCTGAAGAGAGGGAGACAAACAGGAACACTTGCCTTGAATGGAGGTGCCAGGGTGGCAACGTAACTTCATGGTGTGGTGAATTTGTCCTGCAGGCCAAATGATGGAAGGTGGCAACCCCCTATGGGCTCATCTTCCTCCTCCTATAATTGCTCTTTATAGTTACTCCTCTTGTTGGCATGGGTGGAAATTGGTATAGATGAATATGCATGATGGAAGAGGAGGACCCATATGCATAGACACACAAATCCTCCTGCCTTCTTCTGGAGCTGTCCTGTACTTCTTATCTACTCTGAGAGTTTAGCCTCAGGGGGACCTGCACCTATAGTGGAGATATACTTTGCATTGGTATCATTTAGCCTGGTTTCAAGTGAGATTAGAGTAAATGATGCAATGGTTCAAATGTCTGAGCCCTGTCTTCTCTAGTGCTTCCACTGTTGTTACTATTACTGGACTACTCTGGTATTAGTGCAGCCACAGGAGATTTTTTTTTTAAAAAAAAGCTAGTGGAGACATAGCCCAATGTCTGTTACTGATAAGGGGAAGGGGAAATGGAAGTGAGCTTGTGCCAGCTGTTTCAAGAACACTTTCCAAGCACATTACATGACTGTGTGTGTCAGTCCAAAGCTGCCTGAAAAGAGTTACAAAGGGATCTCACAAAACTGAGTGACTGGGCAAGACAATGGCAGATGAAAATCAATGCTGATAAATGCAAAGTAATGCACATTGGAAAACATAATCCAAACTATACATACAAAATGATGGGGTCTAAATTAGCTGTTACCATGCGAGAAAGAGACCTTGGAGCCATTGTGGATAGTTCTCAGAAAACATCTGCTCAATGTCCAGTGGCAGTCAAAAAGCTTACAATGTTCGGAAGCACTAGAAAAGGGATAGAAAATAAGACAGAAAATTATCATAATGTCACCTTTAAATATATGGTGCACCCACACCTTGAATAGTGTGCAGTTCTGGTCACCTCTTCTAAAAAAGATATATTAGAATTGGAAAAAATAGAGAGAAGGCAACAACAGTTATTAGGGGGTATGGAACAGCTTCCATATAAAGAGAGGTTAAAAAGACTGTGACTATTCATCTTAGAAAAAAGATAAGTAAGGGAGGGGATAGGATAGAGATCTATAAATTCATGAATGGTGTGGAGAATGCAAATTTATCCCTTCACATGACACAAGAGCCAGGGGTCACCTAAGGAAATTAATATACACAGTCATCTTGTGGAACTCTTGGCCTTCACAACATCCCATGGCAAAGTATAACTGGGTTCAAAAAAGAATTAGATAAGTTCATGAAGCATAGGTCCATCAATGGCTATGAGCCACAATGGTGAGGGCTGCAACCCCATGCTCTGGGTGTTCCTAAACCTCTGGCTGCCAGTAGCTGGGAGTGGATGAAAGGGGATGGATCACTCAATAAATTGCTCTGTTATGTTCATTCTCTCTTAAAGCATCTGACTCCAGCCACTGTCTGAAGATAGGATACTGGGCTAGATGGACTAACGGTCTGACCCGGAGTGGCCATTCTTATGTTCTTACCTAGTATTAGCTTTGTGGGTGGCACTTGCTTTCAAGTGGTGGGCTTACAGATGGCTGGAAGAGGAGAGAAGGGAGGCAGAAGTGGAGATCTTAAAATTTCTCTGAAAAAAAATAATCTTACAAAGAACTGCTTATTAGATCCAAAGAGGAATGATAATAACTTGTATGTGTATTTAGGTGTCTTTCATCCACAATGATCCCAGAGAGCTTGCAAATGTCACTAACTACCGAAAACAGAGGCCCAAACTAAGACTCTGGATTCAAACAGGCCCTTGAACATTGAAAAAGTCTGGACCTGGATCTTGTTTGGGCCTCTCTCTAATATATTGTAATTAGATCACTAATTACTGAAATGTAGTCACTTCTGTGGTGGATCATGGTAAGTATGGAAAAGCAACATTAAATGGCAGCTTAGCAGGAAATGAAGATAGCATTCCATTGAAAGGACATTACAGGAAGTCAGTAGAAAGTCTAGAATTTTAGCTGGAGATGGAATTAACTGGTTAGTGAAATTAGTACCTCTTTTCTTTCAGAGCCTGTATGGGATCTTTAATGACAATGAGTGGCTTTACATCTCATTCTGAAGATGGTACCTCCAGCTGCAGAGCACCACTAGCACTGCACTGAAGCAGTGGGTTCTTTTTTGCCTTAAAGAGAAGAAGGGGACCTACTGAGTCACCAGTACCACTTCCTGCTGTGCTCTAGCTTTTCCTTGGAGGTCTCCCTCCCATCTGAGAATTAGTCAGACCTAGACTGCTTTAGCTTACAGGAGCTAAAAGATCACAGCCTGAATTGATAGCAGGAAGTATTCAGGCATTTCTGATCACTCTGTTAGAAATAGGGGGATCTTGATTACTTTATAGCTCCTATGGGGTGTGCTTTTGGGTTGTACCTTGGCACTGCACTGGATACTAAGAAACCACTGCTGAGGGGATGACCAGGGAGAATAATTGTCAGGGCTGCATGTTAATACTGCTGCATGAAAGCTAATGAGTTTACTTCTCAGTATGATATTCTTGCAAATCAATTTGTGTCTAAGTACTTGGTAACTTTAACAGGCCATGGTATGGAGTCCACCACTGTCCATGGAGCTCACAACTACTTCTGGTATCTGCTGCAGCTGGTCTCATCATGAAGGTCCAGACTGTTGAGTGCTTCCATAGCAGCTTATCCTAGGTTCCAGAATTCAGAGAGCTGGAGGGTCAGCTGTTTTGATCCCTTGGCCTTTTTTCACACCCATCTCATAATTTCCCTTCCTGGAGTCCTTGAAATGCTCTCTCTGCATGTTGTCAAAACATTGTGTGCAACTGAGCGGGTTGACAGGGGGTTCCAAATTGCAATTGCAAAAGTGGGCTGCTCCTCAGATAAACATATTCCTAGGCTTTTTTAGTTGCCCGGGTTCTTAGTGCAACATCAGCAAAACCTAGGAAATCCAATCCCAGCTTGTTGCTTTCAAAGATGCCTTAAATAGCCAGCCCACATTACCTTTAACATTTATTCTGTATCTGTCTGTCTACACAGAGAGATCTAGCACTGATCACTTTAGCTAAAGATTAATTCTTAATTGGAAAATGCCGACAGAGATTTGTGTCAGAGCCCAGCTCTGGATGGGTGATTCGCATGGAGCTTGAAAACATCTCCAGCTCATCTCCCTTTCTCATTCTCCATTCTATGCCCATTAGTCCCACTGCCTGGGGCTGGAATGTTTCAGAAACCTGGAGTGAGAATATTTTTTATTCATCCTGTTACATGAAGTTAATCTCATGTAAAAGCAGTTGTGTAATGTTATGTATTAAATCTCATGTCGTCCCCTGGGTGTGATTAAAATTCAGGTGATGATTTTTTTTTATTATATTTTATTCCCCACCCTACCTCAGGGACCATTAGGCTTTGGTCTTAATAGCTCGCCTCCCCCCGTCTCTGGAGGCCCCTCTGCATAGAGCTCTGCTCCTCTTTCTGATGAAGGGTAAAGACTCTGTAGTGATTCACGCACACTGCACATTAGTGAAGCCATTGGCTCAGGTGAAGGGAGGTTGCTCTTGGCCTGTGGCACAGGGCCTTGGTTTGGGGAGTCTCATCTTTCTTTGGCTGGTTATTGCCCTGGAACATGGTGAAGCCCAAATAGAAGTGGACCACCTTCTCTGTCAACACTGGGGGCTTCTCAGCTCCTATTACTTTATTTTCATTTTAGTGTCTGGCTTCCAGGGATGCCAGAGTTCCCATTTCAGTCCTCTCTAATGTGCTTCTGCTTATGCCAGAGGTATTTGCCCTCATTTTGTCAGGTTAAAGAGTGAGGCCTTGCCTGTCTGTTCTCATCCCTCCTTGCCACACCTGCTCTCCCTGGCAGGCAGCGGAGAAACAAGTAGAGTGGAAATAGCTGTTGATTGGAAATGTGAGACTCTTTTAGTAGGCCCCAGCTTCTTCATCTCCTCCTATCCTGCCACACTGGAAGGCCCCCACTGCTCCTTAGTCCCTGCCACTACCGCCATGTTCCCATCTGCATTCCATCCCATCCGCCGACTTCTTGTTTAAAAATGAAAACACCTTTGTGGTGATGGTGATGGGCTGGACCCCCTGGGATGTCACCTGGTGTGCTGGGACACCACTGAGTCAGACTGTTCTGCCAGCCTGGGCCCCCTTTTGCCTGGTCTTGCTGGGCTAGGCTCCCCAGCCTTTTCCAGCCAAGCATACACACAGCTGCAGAAAGACAGAGATCTGCTCTGGGCAGGCTCAGCTTAAGGGGCTTGCCACAGCCCCCGGATGTCCAGCCCCTTCCCCCTTGGAGTAGAATCCAAAAATTATATGCAATTTGCCTCTTCCCTCAATGTGGAGGAGAATGTACACAACTTCTCCCTCACCCCACTTAAAAATCACATAAACTGTATTATATTATAAACCAGAAATAAATATATTAACTATAACAGGTGTATTTTAAGTAATTAAGGAGGTAGCAGACAGAACAAGGCAGATTACTAAGAAAATAAAACAGAACGCAAACGAAGCTTAATACACTAAAGAAACTGGTTACATGTAAGTTCTCACCCTAAATATGGTTCTAATAATCTTCTTCACGGGCCAGACACCCTTCCAGCCTGGGTCTTGTTCTTTTCCCCTGTTTCAGTCTTAGTTGTTTCCAGCAGTCATCTTGGGCAGGATAGAAGAAGAGAACTGATGACCTGGATTACCTCACTCCCCACCCTTAAACAGGCTTTTCATAAGGTGAGAGTCCTTTTTTTCCCTAGGTTTGCCTTCCCTTACAGCGGAAAGTTACAAGAAGTCCCAGGTAATGTTTTAATATCAGGTGACAAGACCACCTGACTCTGTAGTATCACTGCATCCATGAGTCAGGAGTAGTATGGAAAGTCCACAGGAAGACCACAGTTTTCACAGTCTGTTGTCTTTGTTGATAGGCCATCCACCCTGTCTGGCTTTTCCATTGTTGTACCTGAAGTGTTAGCAGTGGGCGTCACCCAAATTAGCATAGTTGAAATACATATATATAGTCAATATTCCTAATTTCAGATACAGAAATGATACATGCATACAAATAGAATAATCACATTCAGTAAATCATAACCTTTCCAATGTTATTTCATGTGAGCCAACTTGCATAAAGGATATCTCAGTTATGTCATGTTCGTATCATAAGCATATTTTCATAAAGAATATGGAATGACCTGTCAGAGTGGTATCCCAAATGAAAATGGGGCTCTCCTTCCCTCATTCCTGGTGCCCTGGATGGAGCTTTGCTCCCCTCAACCCCATGATCAGATCCTGGGTACCTCGTGGACACCTGTGGAATAAGCTCCTGGGCAGATGTGAATGAATGTAAGAGAGTGTGAGAGGGAAGAGGGAAAGACCCACGAACTCTGACATCAGTGCAGTGTAATGGTCTATGCTCTCCACAGCAGCAGGGAGAGGAGGAGTTTGCTAGACTTCCCCCAACTTGGCCTCTGATCACTGCATCTACTTGGTTCCTGCCCGTGGGGTCCTGGTTAGTTTTGAATCCACAGGAGCATTGGATGATGATATGGTTTCCAGATGAAAGCAAAGGGTAACCATGGCAACTAGACAACCATATGATTGAAAGGGACACATGGAGGGTGGTGACAGCATCCCCTGGAGCTGCCCATCCTAATGTAACCCTTCTGCCCCTCTGAGTTGGCAGCAACAAGGGCCAGGTTCAGTATCCAGGGATTCCATTTCAATAACACAATGCAAAACCAGCTTGAGCCCCCACTCAGTGACCTGGGACAATTACATACCACCCCCCTGGGAGCCTCTAGGAGGCAATACTTCCCCACTCACAAGCACGGAGTCTGTGTGTAACAAAATCCTTTTAATAAAGGAGGGAAACACCACAAAGAGGATTATAACACAAACCATAAGCAAAAACCCACCTCCAAGTACATTTGGCAATATCCTTTCCCCCTTTGGGTCTTAAGTCCAATCATCCCAAAGTCTAACAACCCGAAAGTCTCTGGTCAGTGCCACCCCAGACTTCAAAAGTTTATCTACAGAGTTTTACCCCTCGCAGCCTGGGTGGAAATGGGGGGGGGGCGCACACACATACACGGTGTTAAGGGACACCTTATGTGGGCCAGGGCCAACTGCTCTGCCTCTCTGTGGAGTTCTGCTGCAGCCTTCACCACGACCACTCCACTACACCTGCTGTGCCGCTCCTCCAGCTGACCCGTGAGCCACTCCAGCCGTCCCCACAAACCACTCCACTCTGCTCACTGTTCCATGGGCTGCTCCAACATGCTACAAACTGCTCAGCTCTGCCAGCCGCTTAGCGATAGATCTTCAGGCTCCCCCCCTAGTTAACACAGCACTCAGTGATCTCAGCTCAGTAAGCTTAGCTCTTTTACTGATTTCAGCTTGTAGTAGGGAAACCCTGGTGCTGGTGCACCATTGGCCCAACGTGACTTCAGCTCAGCAGCCTCTAGATGGACTCCATATGGAATCAAAATTAGCTCTACTCTTCAACAGTGGAGAGAGGAGGATGTGCAATTGGTGTTCCAGACCCTCAAAAGAGGCCTATACCATCACGTACACACACCAATCCCCAACCACTCTCATTTGAATGGGTTTTGGCACCTATGTCCCTTGTCTAGCAAGTGCTATTTAATTGATATTGAGACATCGCTGTCATAAAGCAGTCTCATAGTTCCTCATTCACATAATCAGGGTGACAACACTTTATTCCTCCTGCCCCAATAACAAAGAAATTGGGGATCCCAGAGCTGTCAAAATAACCATCCCAGGCTGCCGTGGGCTATGCTAGATGGGGTGGGTGTGCCAATGCAAATACCCATAATTCACCACCAGATGTCAGGGTAGAGCTCATCCTGACTCTGCTTACACTAAGGCCAGGTGTGTGCTTTGTGTCCCCCAGAGGAGTGTAGCCTGGGGCCCTGTGCAGGTCTGAGCTCAGTGCTTCAGAGCCCAGCTGCATGTCAGGAGGAAAAAACATGATTAGCCATTTGTATGGAAGGGGTCCTGATATTCTTCCCTCTCTTGTCTGCTTCCTGGAAAGGAGCATCCCCAGCTCTACTCTCACGCTACTGGTCATCCCCCCAGGCCACTATGTTCAGCTCTTCATGTTGTGAGCTGTGAAAATGGAGTGTGGTCAGTGAGTAGGGTAGAGAATGCCAGAATGACTGAAAAGAGAGTGAGAGAAAGAGATAGTCACAGAGGGAAATGGGGGAGGGGAGTGAGTCATGAAGAGAAAAAGTCAGAGAGAAAAGAGGGAGTTAGTGAGAGAGAGCCACAAAAAGGGAGTGAGAAAGTGACAGTCACAGCATGAGGAAGAGAGAGGAGAAAGCAGGTGAGAGAGAGGTCATATGAGAGACACACACACAAAGCTGGAGAAACGGAGAGCCTACAGAGTGACTTAGGCCTTGTCTACATTGCCAGTTCACAGCTCTGAAACTTTCCCACTCAGGGGTGTGAAAAAACACCTCCCTGAGTGCTGCAAGTTTCAGTGCTGTAAAGTGGCAGTGTAGACAGTGCACCAGCACTGGTAGCTACTCCCCTTGTGGAAGTGTCTTTTTTTACAGCTCTGGGAGAGTTCTCTCCCAGCGCTGGGGCCGCGACTACACTGCCACATGGAAGCGCTTCCGCAGCAGACTTTAATGTTGGTAGTGAAGACATACCCTTAGAGACAGAAAAGAATAAGGCAGGGGATGAGCTAATCAAGGAGACTGTCACATTATTTTCCTCTGTCCTAAATTATGCAAGAGTGATTGAGGCTGCATTAGGGTTGGAAAAGTGGTTTGGATAGAATTTCCACACACTTCCAAATTTTTTGCTTGTTATTTGACTGAACCTTTCTTGATGTTCAAAAATGTTCAATTAATATTTCTCCTGGTATCTGTATATTTTCACAACAACCTCTGTCTCTCTTCATTCAGGCCAGGGCCAGAAGCCCAAGTGTGAAAATATGCCATGAAAGGCTGCCAGGGGTGAGGGTAGGGGTGGTTGTTTCCAGCAAGACTGGAAGCCCTGGGATTTCCCTGCCAGAAAGCCCGTGACATGCTCCCGGCAGGAGTAGTCAATAGGCACACCACAGGCCAAATCTGGGCCACCAAATACTTTTGAACGGACCCTGAAATGTTTTTGCTAACATATTATTGTTATTGCTGTTGCTGGTTTTTTTTATTATTTTCTCTGGAGTCTGGACCTTGACTATATCTTGAACAAGAAATTTGGACCTTGACAAAAAATAATTGACTACCTCTGGAAGTGATTGGTACACTAAACCATTTCACAGTTTGGAGAAGGACCGGAGAAGCAAACATACTAGTGCTGTGTATGAGAATAGAACATCAGAATCTTTAAGGTTCATCCACTATAATCTAAAACTGCTCTGATCCTATTCTGAGGATGTCTCAGAGAAAGTGAGAGGCAGGAAGACAGTTTTTTTTCCCTCTTGCTTTGTATCTTTAGTGATGAGTGTGTACTGTACTTTTATCCCAGATAGGAACAAAAATTAAATGTATCTCCTGGCATTACTTCATTGAAATCAGTGGAGTTACACAGGGGATGAAGTTGGCTCTAGCCCTCAATGCATCTATCTCTTCCTGATATGAAAAAGTGCCTCCTAACTTGCAATGTAGTTAAGCATTCACAGCAAGTGTTGATCAGATAAGAGGATTTGTAGGGCTCAAATCTGTATTGTGCACTAGCCTATATGAATCCACTTCTCCTGACTAAACAAAACCTATTGATATATCAGTCACTACAACTCACTGATCTTCAGCTAGCAAAGCAAGCCTCATATTTAGGTGCAGGAACTGCATTCTTAAAATTAGTAAGAGGGAGAAATACTCTTGTAGCCTGACCATAGGCATGGAAGGCAGGAGCCCCTGAGTTCTAAACCTGACACTGACTCTTTCTGTAGCTTGGGCCAGTCACTTCACACACCAGGGTTTCAGTTCCCCCAACTATAAAAATGGGCCAATACTACCTACTTTGCAGGGACATTGGTTAAGTGATAGCAGGTATATAGGATTCACTGAGAATGCTAACTTATTAGAAACACAACTTTAAAAATAACAAAACTTCATATAGTCCATTGTAAATTGACTTCAAAGCACAGGACAAGTGTGTATCCTCATTCATGCCACAGTGTCAGAACTAAACAGCTTAATTTTCCAAAGTATGTGCCCAAAGGACATGCAAGACACCCTTTTGTAACCATAAAAGCAGAACTTACTATGTACATAGGGCATGTTAAGGGCCTTTGAGATCAAAGAAAAAGCAATTGACCTTCTGCAGTTTTACTAAGGTCCAGGAGGTTTGTATGCTGCAAAGTAGTGTTGAATCATGTCAACTGTGTTGGGCTGTGGCAGTGTTACAACTCCACTAGCAGCACTGTCACTGGAGGTGGACTCAGACCTCAAAAGCTGGGTCCAGATCTGGATAATCTTGATTCTGAACATGAAAAACTCTGGGAGGTATTTGCATATAGTGTGTTGGTTAGGCTGCAACACAACTTCACAGTGTTCTGGGCCAGATTTTCCCTTGTTGCTTCTTGTTCTATCATTTACACCTGTGCAAAGGGGGTATGAATCACAATTCTCCATTCACATACACTGATTGATGTATTTTACAGCTGACTTGTTTTCATTTTTCACAGCTGTGAGTGATTACACAAAGTGCAAGGCAGCATAGTATTTTTTAATGGGACACTTTATGCAGCATAATATTATGGGATGCTGAAGCCCCTTGCAGACTAAGGAATCCGTGAACATATAGCTTTGTTGGCCAGATGACAGTCAGCAACTCCATTTGGCATAAGAACATAGATAGATAAATAGGTGTTGTGATGTTTGAGTGAGTTTGAACAACCTGCACTTTCCCCATCTCCGCCACTCATACTCAGTGCATGCTTCAGTTGCTACAGAAGAAAGTGCCTAGAAGGAACACTTTTCCAGCCTGGGTCTTGGGAAGCTATTACCTCTTGTATGGTCAGGGCTTCCCTTGCAACATAGGACTCCTGAGGTCATTCGCTTTGACTGGTTCTTTGGAGGGAGTGAGTAGGATGTGAAATACATGGCTGGATGGTGTCAAGTTGCCTCCCCCTGGAGGGTTCCATATGTTCTCAGCAGATGTTTAACAAGTTATCTCAGCACAATTGGCTGCGTTGATAGAAGTTACTGGGTGACAGTCTAACCGCTGCTGTCAGAAGTGAAGTTTTCAACCATCTCTCCCTCGCCCCAGCATTTATTGCTTTCTCTATAGGTAACAGTGCTTTCCCTCTGTGTAGTTCCCAGTAAGAAAAACTCCAGTAGTCCAATAAAGTGCTATTTAATGGGAGTCTCTCAAGGAACAGTAATCCCCAAAGCTGTTTGTGTGTTTATTTTTTTAAAAGAAGAAAAGTATTTTACTAAATCTTATGAGAATAGACATTTCAGGATTTTAAATGTCATCTTAAAAAGAGTTTTTAAAAGTATTTACACCTTCTGCCATATTAGGAAGCCCAATGCAACTGCCGTGAAGCATCATAAAGTGAGAGGAAGTAAGGCCCTACCTGTATCGCAGGATGATCTTCGAATAATTGCGGATGCGTTGTGGAAAAGACATGGAAAATTGCAGAAAAGTAATAATGGACTTTTATTAATAGCAGTAATTTTGAAAATCCAGAGTAGACCTATTTGTTTAAGAAAAAAATTGCTGGAATAATATAAATGCTCAACTGTTATGTTATGCCTGCTAATTTTTTTGATAACCAGACAATTTGCTTCAACTATATTACATTCACTAAAAAAAAGTGACTGGAATAATATAAAATTCAGAAGACTAAATATCTTAACACAATTGCTGTTGAAATCGAGTTCAGTCACTTTAGCCATTTGCACTTTACATGCATTTAATGTGCAATACACTTTGCTACAGTGGTCTCCTTCATGCCCCATTTTTGCTTTGTGGATACTCGTCCATACTGAGATACTGCAGGATTGGCGTCCACAGAATTAGACAAGATCGATCGTGACCACTTTGCTGTCTCTGCTAACTTTGGAAAACACTGTAGAACTGCAGGTGAATCCCCAAACTCTCCAAGATTATTTAATGTACTAATGGGGAAAAAGTGTGTGTTGCAAACCACAAAATGTATGAAAAATTGTGGACCGTGCAAAGTAAGATAATTAAAATAAAAACTGTGGTGGATGCCTAATATTGCGGCATCTGCAATTTCTGCATTATCGCAAATGAAGTAGGGCCTTATGAATAAGGTATTTGACAGAGACTCAGATCTTAGTTCTCTTCCTGGTTCTGCCACAGACTTTTTGTGATCTTGGGCAAATCACTGAAATCAGTGGGAATTAGACACCTAAATATGTTTGCAGATCTGGGCCTTAGATCTGGGCTTTGCAGATCTCTGTCTGTTTCCCGTCTGTTAAATGGGGATCAAAATACTTCCTTTCTCCTGCTCTTTGTCTGTTTCATCTTAGATAAGATTGTTAACTCTTGTACTATGTGTTTGCACAATGGGACCCCAGTCTTGACTGCAAACAATAAGAGAAGATGGGAAGGGAAACTAAGCAGTTGAATTACAGTTTCCAAGCCTAGCAAGTGCAACAAGTATTGATGAGCCTGAGGGCTGGTCTACACTAGGGGGCGGGATCGATCTAAGATACGCAACTTCAGCTACGTGAATAACGTAGCTGAAGTTGAAGTATCTTAGATCGAGTTACCTCTCATCCTCAAGGCATGGGATCGACATCCGCGGCTTCCCCTGTCGATTCCGCTACTGCCGTTCGCGTTGGTGGAGTCAAGATGAGACATGATATATCGATCCCCAAGAAATCGATTGCTACCCACTGATACGACTGGTAGTGAAGACGTACCTTGAGCTGCAAACTTCAGATGTGGATCTCGAGAGGAACTTTTTCAAAGGACAATGCTGTTTGAAATCCTATTTTTTTGCTTACGCTCCATTTTAGGAAAATAAAAGGCAAGCAGCAGAAATGGCAAAGGGAAAATTAGTTGTTTTTTTTTCACTTTAATGATATACAGCATGTAGAATTGTTAATGAGATTGATGTGGCCATAGTTTTTAAGAAATACATTTTATTCTGAGAGTATTCTTTCAGTAGAGAGTGTTGAAATTATTACACTGCTCTCTTAAGAGTTTTCTTCTTCTGAGTTGAGTCCAAGGATTCATTCAGTCCTTGTTTCTGGAGTTTTGGTTCTAGGGGTTCCTGGGAGTTCACCTGTTTCATATCACAGCTTCAAAAAGAGTGGGAAGGAAGGGGAGGAAGAAACTTGTTTAGCAAAACTGTAATGTCTGTTTGTATCTGAGTATTCTTCATAGAGTCAACTGTCTTCAGAAGTAAAAATAGGAATTATGCCATAGACAAAAAATAACAAAGGCTATGAGTTTTCCAGCTTCACAGTCGCTCCATCTGACCCTAGGGAAACAGAGCAAGGGATGGAACACACACTGGCAGAATTTTAATTATGAATTTAATGATGACGTCTGAACAAATCCCCTGCTACTGGTATATCATCTGTCCCTTGTGTCACTTTCCCAGGGCCTGATAGGAAAGGCCCTGGGAAAGCAGAGTGATGGTAAATGATCTACAATAGTGATTGATTGATGTAGCTTCTATCAGAGCTGCAGGGACTCCCCACCTTGGAAAATCAGGTCACTTATTTAGGTGCCCAACTTTAGAAGATCAAATCTGAAAAGTTTGTGGGAAGCTCTTTGAGGCAGAGATTTTGTTTGTTGTATGTTCTCTAAAGTATCATATAAACTCATGATACAGTTACGAATAATGTTCAATACCACTGAGCAAGGTAGCTGAAGCAAGTTCCAGGAGCAGTCTGGACAAAAGACTAATAATCAAGTTCCCGCAAGCAGAAGCCTGGCTGCTTCCTTCTGCTTATCGGCCTAGAGGCATTGTGCTCAGTACACAGTCAGTGCTTGGAACCACAAACAAACTGGACTGGAGCTGGGTCTTTTCTTCTCATGCTTTTAATGCAAGTTAGAGAAGACTGTGGAAATAATGAGAGGAAATAGGAGGAGAGAGAGAGAGAAGCCTGGAGGCACAGGAAGTGAGGGAGACAAGGGGCAGAAAGAAGCAGAGGAGGGAGACAAGTGGGGGAATAAAAATAGGGAAAAGAGGCAGAGGAGAAGGTGAGATGTGAGAAGTAGGGAACTGACATGAAGCACATACAGGAAATGGTTTGTGAGCTCTGAATTACACATGGGATCAAATTCAGTCGTCGTATAACACCACTGAAGTCAATGGAGTTACCCAGATGAATCTGTCCATTTTATTTCTGGAGTCCAATCATTGCAATTTGTTTGAAACTAATCAGCTAGACAATGAAGAGGTTATTCAGAACAGATAATCTGCTCTATAGTGGAGTGTTGCGGGAGAAGGAGATCATTCACATTACTGGGAGCACTGTGGCTCTACACACTTCAAGAGCTTTTGATCAGATTGTGGTAGCCTTTAGAAGGCTGGCTGAGTGATTTGTGCCGGGATGGATTCAAAACCACCCAACTTTATTTCCTTGTGCGAGATTTTAGATGGCTGATAAATCACCTACCTTTGTAATAACAAAAACAGGCAAAATGTCCCAGATGCATATTTAATTATACCTGGTAAAATGGGTTTTGTTTAAGTCTGCAGAAGATGTATTATATTCTTCATACATAACAGAGGCTGAAACCCTGCTATAAGTGGAAAACGCAGCTCAGCCCTAACTGGAGTCACAACCAATAACTTTAGGACAGAGGAAACATTTTTCAAGTCTCTAAACTCTGGGAGCTTATGTTTCAGTAATGGCCCCCCAAATTGTATGGTACAAGGGTCATTATGTCTATGTGAGTACATACAAAACTGAGGTTACATTTAATTTAGTGCATTTGAATAATGGGGCCCCCAGAATCAGGATACAAATCCAGCATCTGCTTATATTTTTATACACTTTTCCAAAGTAATTTCCGAACTACCATGTCAGTAGGATGTGCTGTAATGTGCCGAGGACCTCCCTAAAGAAGGGAAGATTGTCTACATAAAGTGGAACTGTTTAAAATGAGGAGATAGTGGAGAGAACATGAATATAATCTTGGACCGAAAGATCCATGCACTGTAGTACAAGCTCTCCTCCTGGAAAAATACATGATGGCACCTTGGGTAACGGAAGCAACTGACGAATGACGCTGTTATCCTGTGTCTAACATATGCCCCATTCCTCCAGACCACAAGGAGTGGACAGTGTGTTTGTGTCACCGCAAAATACAAATGGAAAACCACATGGCAAAATATTAGAAAATGTGGGATCCTTGAAATAATGTGATAGAACCAAGATAAGTATAATAAAGAGAAAAGCAAAAAGTACTGATGATGCAGTTTTGTAGTCTTGCTCTGTGATTAGCCAGCAGTAGATTTGGGGGCCATGTTTGTTAAATGGTGTGTGTACATTAGAAAAAAGACAACATAAAAAACTCCCAGTAACCTGTGAAGTTTCCACATTCTACACATATACGTAGTGCTGTGTTCCAGATGTACTTGTCTTCCTATTCTCTCTCCATTGTGTTCTTACACTTTCCTATTGCATCTTGTTCCTCTTAGCTCTGAGAGCCTGGACCCCCTTGCCTGTATGGATACCTATGGAAGTAAATGGGGTTCCATGTGAACACGGGGGCTTGCCTGTATCAGACAATGTGGAGGATCAGGAATTCATATTGCAAATTCTTTGGACCAGTATCTGTCTTATTGTATGTGGGGACAGTACCTACCACAGTGGGACCCCCGATAGGCACTTCTGCCATCTACTGTAAACCAAAAAGTGAATGATGGATGTTGGAGTGAAGGAAGCCTGTCACAGTGTGCTGAGATAAGAAATCCTGCTACACCCCTGCTATCTGTACCATCTCTGGAATTACAGCAACTGCACCCACTTGCTGACCCCTAATTTATAATCCCATTACTTTACCTTTGGGTTGGGCTCCCAAGCTGCATGGCATGTTGTTTTATGATGTTACAGGATTTTATGGACCAATAGGGAACATGATGCTACAAATGCCTATAAGCAGAGTGCTAATATATGCACAAACAGCATTAGGTTCCCGCACCAGTGAGTTACCTAGTGTAATTTAACTGACTTCAGGGGCAGTTACATCAGGGATTAAATTAATTGCCTAGGACGCTTTCTCCTCCCATCTTTGTGGCAGTCCTTCTTATCCCACGAAGAAAGGAGACTGGAGCTTCAGTAAAGCCTGTTGGGTGTATGTGATGCCCCACCCCAAGATGTGCTTTCTACATTTTCCCTGTTGGGATTCTGGGGTGGGGAGTAGCCTTAATTTACCCTGAGGTTGGGACTCTGCAGACAGGTGGGTTGGTAGGACCTCGATAAAGTTCTCGGGGGCGGGGGTGGGGGTAGAAAAACTTGAGAACGGAGAAGCAAAGAAACTTAGGAGGTCACCGGAGGGAGGATAAACACCGAGCAGGAAAGTGAAGGAATAACGAATCCAAGGAGAAGGTGGGAGACGTGTCTACACAGTGCGGGGCTTAGGAAACAATATGATGAAGGGAAGAAGAAAGAGAGCCGGGAAGCGGAGGGGAGGGGGCTGTGGCGGGGAGGTGGAGCTGGCTGCAGCTGGCGACTCCGGCTCTCCCAGGTTGCTGGGCACGGGATCCGCACAGCGAGTCAGAGCCGAGCGGCTGCAACTGAACGGAGCCCAGAGGCGCTTCCTGCAGCAGCCCGGGCGGCTGGAGCCCAGCGCCTCCCGAGAACCCCAGCTGCAACTTGTGAGCCGGCCGCCGCCGCCGCCCTTGCCTGTGGAGAGGCGCCGCCTCCAGCTCTTCGGAAAGTTGTCTTGGCTGCCGGACGGTAAGGGCGGCCCCGGTTCGCACGGTCCTGCCCGGGCCCCGGGATGTGACCCCTGGAGCCCCTTGTCCTGTCCGTATCACTCCCCCCACTCACACCGTCCTGCCCTAGTCACCCAGAGCCCCTCCCGTCCTGCCTGTATCACCTCTCCCCCACACAGCGGCCTGCCCTAGTCACCCCGGAGCCCCCCCACTGCGCCTGTCCATATCCCCCCCCGACACACAAACACCTCCCCCCGCCCTAGTCCCACCTCACACCCCCGGAGCCCCCCGTCCCTGTCCGTATCACCCCACTCACATTGAGATTTACCGTCCTGTTTCTAGTCACCCAAGCCCCTCCGTCTCTGTCGTATCACCCCCCTTCCGCCCCCCCCCACCCCCCGGTCTGCCTAAGTCACCTCCACACCTCCCGGACCCCGTCCTGTCCGTATCACCCCGGCCTGTACTAAGTCACCTCCACAGCCCAAGCGCGGCACTCCCCGCCGCCCGCCTCTAAATCACCACCACCCCCCTCCTGCCCCATTCCACGTGCGGCCCCGCGCCGCCTTCAGTCACACCCACACACACTGAGCAGGTATCCCCCTAGGGCCCTCCTTGTCACCCCTCCATCCCCCTGACCTGTCCTGCCGAAGTCACAGCGCGGCTTCCCCCCAGTCACCCCCACAGCCCGGCTCTCCGCCCCCACCCCCAGTCACAGCCCCGAGCGCCTCTCCTTCCCTCCGTCCTGCCCCAGTTCACGCCCACCGTTTCCGCGGTCCTGCTCCAGTCAATAGACACCAGGGCTGCTGCTCCTCCGTGCTCCATTCAGCATCGCACACTGGGGCGCCCTTCGTCCCTCGCTGAGGTCCTTTTTCATTCAATACGTCCCTCGCGGCTTGCTGCTCCATTACCCACCCCCCTGGTGCTGCTGTCTCCCCCAGCCCGGGGATGCTGCTGTCTCGGACGTTTCCAGTGTTTCCTTTGTACCTCCCCGCGCCGCCTTTTTGCCTCGGGACAGGGGAAGAAATCCAACCCCAGCTGGGAAGGAGGTTGCCCTAGGGTCAGTCGGGTGGCTACAGCCTGGGCTGGGTGAGAGGAACCGGGAAAGGCAGACAGGAGCGATGTGCTGTCTCCTTTTCGCCAGAGGCAGGGGGTGGGGTGTTCCTTCGGCTCATCGCCCCGTTTGCCCCGGTAGAGGAGAGAGAAGAAGGTGCCTGTGCGTTGGATCCTGGGTTGCAGGGGCTTGTAAGTTTTCTGAGGTTGAAGGACCAGAGGTGCCTCCCTTGCAGTTGCCCATCTGTTTCCTTCCCATGTCTGACAGTAACAACAGAAAGGTGATAGTAACATCTCTTTCCAAGCTCAGGTTCCAGGTGGGGGAACTCTTGTGTACCAAGACCGGCAGGGCCACGTTCATATTAGCTAAATTTGGCTTTATTGTCTGTTCTTCAAGCTGGGTATGAACACGGGTTGCTACCTTTATCATCTCTGCCTGTGCTTTTGCTTCTGAATCCTGTTACTTCCAGCGGAATTGCTGAACCTGTTTTTCTCTCGAGTTACAAAGAGATTGGAACATTCTGTTACTTATTCATATATTTCTGGTCATGCTAACACATGAAGTTTCTGACGATCCAAGTGTCAGTGTTGCCCAGATTTCTGACTTCAGTACAGTAGGAACTGTTTAATTCAAATGTTGCTAATCCTCAAATATAATTTAAAGGCAGCCTTTCAAAAAAAGAAAATCTAATATCTAATTGCAGAAAAAATTCTTTCAGTGAAGTCTGATATGATCAGTATGCACAGCAGGGTATTTGCTACTATAGTATGAAGTTTTATCACAAAAAAAGTTAACTACAGTTGCCACAATAAATGAACGGACATTTTGTGATGCATCATCCTTGCTTTTTAAATGTTGCTTGCTTAGTAATTAATAACAATTAGTCCTTTGCAGTGCTTTCCCGAGTCATTAGTGAGATGTGACTGTATATTGCATATATTTATAGCATAAGAGAACATTTAAACACATAGTATTATTAATGGAATGAATTCTCTAGCAACTTATTTCACTTAATAGTCAGTAACTACCAAGGAGGCTCAATGGAAGTGTATTGTAGAATGTCAAGTGGCTTGTCAGATAAATCTGAGTGCTAGATAATGCCAGATTCTGAGCTCAGTTTCACCAATATAAATCCAGGGTAAATTCACTGAAGTGAGTGGAATTATTATAGTTTTATACCAGTGTAACAGAATGTGGTGCAATGTATTTTACAGTCTTTTCTGGTTAAGGGGTCATTTAACATTTTCAGAAGAAAACAAAGTTTGTTTTCTTTCTTTTCCCTAGAAGTATACAAATTATGAGACTGAAAAAATCTAGCATTAGAACAAGTAGGTATTTGCCTTTTTCTTTATTTTAAAACATACATTATTCTCACAGCTGCTTCTTTCTCTGGAGTACTTTTGCACAGTTGATAAAATTATTTAAATGTGTGACACACCCTTAAAGGCAGTTAATATTTCTGTTATTTATTGCTGCCAATGCTGTATTTTTGTTGGATGCCACTGGAATATTGTAGAAGACAATTTGCCAGAAAATTAATTTTTTTATTTTTAATAGATAAGAGGAGAGTGGGAAAAGGAAAGAAAGATTTGTTTTAATTTCTCCAAGAAATTCCAGATTGCCAGCAAAGTCCAGTTATAATTTCTGTTGACCGTCCCACATTTTCTGCAAAGGGGACCCTAGGCAGTGAATCATCTAGCAGCGTGAGCTGAGTGCTATGAATATGTTACCGAGTTAGCCACTGTCGTCAATTACCTGAGGAAAAATAACCCCTGAAAGTACAGATTCAAACAAAATATGCATTTTTGAGGCCCATTCCTGTACAAATCAGTGGGAGCAGCACTGGGCCTTTAAAAGTTTATTTGAATTGGATTTCTGTTTGCATAGCAGGTACTTGCAGGAGATTCATGAAATGATACCAGGATAGAATGGATTCAGATGACAGAGTCCAGTTTTTCCTTTGTGATTTACAGAAAAGGTCTTTATTTTCTAGCTTTGTGAGAGTAAAATATCATGGGAAGACCACAAACCCTCCTCTTCCCAAAAAACCTCAAACAGATCCACGGCAACTTAATTTTCCAAAGTGGGAGATAATAGGGGGCTGATGATTATTTCACGAAGGAGAAGTATGATCTGGGAGTTTGCATTTTTTTTTATGCTGAAAGCATCTAATAACTCTATCCTTAGATGATCTCATTTTTGGCTAGTTGAATTGTATTATCCTGTTTAGGGTGGAGGGAAAGGGAAACAGGAATCGTGTGCTTATGAAAATGCTGAGCTGTCTTTAATTCCATTGCCAAGGTGTGTGTGGTGTTTCATTCAAATCATTATTTCATACATGCAGCCTTTTAGGTTGGTTTTTAAGAATAGAAACAATATTTGTAAGCAAGCATAACAGTGCAGTTCCTAAAACAAGAGCAACATTTGTTACTGTGACTTCAATTTCTTACTCTTTGGAGTAGCCAAGTTGACAGTTCAGATAGTTAAGTTTAATGTCCTGTGTTGAACCTTTGGTCCGGCTTAATAGTAATTGTGAAGAATCAATAACTTTAGCTTATGTTCAACTATAGCATGTCAATAGAGGAGTGAGAAGGGTTTAAAATTGCCTTATTTCATGGAGCTAGTCCCTTTAACAGATGATGGTGGCTGATTTTGTGTTTCTGTAACCTAGTTTCATCATTCAGGCTTGCCAACTTGCTGCACTTCACGCATCAGAACAGACTGGCATCTTGGATTTCTATCAGAGCTATGGCTGAACAAGCTACAGGGTCCTTACTGCTGTCAGAGTTAGTATTTTTCATCCTAACACCCTTTTATCTTAAGTTAATATATCTGAAGTTGAGTACTGTAAGCGTTTGAAGCACAGCTGTGCCATACTTCGATGTGCATTTATTATCGGTAGCCTTGCCTTCTCTTACACATTTTGAAGTCTCTTGCCAAAAAATAAATAAATACTAGAGATGGAAAAGTGAGTTAAATGGCTTTCTGTTTTTTGTGAATGGATTTGCTTTTCCTTCACCTTTCTTCCCCCTCCTCCTCACTGCCTTATGTAGGATCCTTCCATAATTAAAATATTATGACTTTCCTTATGGTAGCCCTTCACTTGTGGCTAGGTTCCTAATTTGATGTCATTGAAAAAAATGCTAGTAGATGACATTTCATCAGCTAGTGTATACCCGTTTTTTGGTTTCGTTTTGTTTTTTTTTTAAGACCACAGTGCTAAAACCATATGGAAAGATAATGAGTTTAAGCTGATAAACAGTTTACAGATTTGCCCAAATAAAGGACTTTCTTCCTAGAAGACACATTTTACTTCAAAATAAATAATCTAGTTCCTCTGTTTTATTTAATTACCTCTAGTTCTGTCTTTTCTCAACCTGCCGTAGGAAAACAGGCACAACTGCTTTGTGATCATCAGCTACTGTAGATGTAGAGCCATAGCTCTTACCTCAGGGAAGGCTTGAAAGAGCGTGTTCAGATATTACAGAGATGAGAGACTTGTAAGTACATGGATGGATGGATGGCCCAAGTATTGCCCCTGGAGTTCTATGATGCAGTGCAGTTTCCCATATCTTGCATGTAGCTCATAACCTGCCCAGAGAGCATACAGGCCTAAGGTCCACTTGGACCTTGCAGATACAGGCTGAACCTCCATATTAAAGATGAGGGGCTGCACTCTATGCTAATCCTGGGTGGTTCCTCATGAAGCTCTTAGTTTGGGGATTTCAGCAAATGCCATCTGAAAGCTGACCCCTCAGTTTTTATGGATTTCTCCTGACAAATAATATCCCCTTGTTCTCTCATGCGGGTCTCTTTCTCTGTCTGCCAGTGCTTGTCCACTGTGAATAGGGCATCCAGATGTAGTTTCAGATTGAGAAGAAATGTCTGAAATAAAGGTAGATTTATTGGTAAAAGTTAGTTTGTACTAAGAATGAGGAATGAGGCAGAGAGAATGTTTCCTAGAGCTTCTGGACTCCTTTTTTTTCCTCATACGTCATTGTCCTAGACATTTTCCAAATGGGGGCACATCAGAGGGCTGATGGCCTGAGATACATACATCACAAGTGACTAGCAGGAATTGGAAACCATTGGGGAAGCTGAGCTTTTCATTTTAGGGACTGAGGATTTAAAGAACAACCATCACCAAAAAACAACACAACAAACACACACAACCAGTTGGATGTGCAACGTACATCACTGCGTTGCATTCACAGAATGACTGAATGTAGATTGAATATTTGCACCCATGAGTGTCTAGTTAGCTATCTGCATGCATAGTTACCTGCTTTGAATCCATAATTGTGTACAAATGCATAAACCCAACTTTTATGACAATCATAGAATCATATGGCTGGAAGGGACCTCGAGAGGTTATCTAGACTAGTCTCCTGCACTCATGGCAGGACTAAGTATTATCTAGACCAGGGATCAGCAACCTTTGGCACACAGCCCATCAGGGAAATCTGCTGGTGGGCCGGGATAGTTTGTTTACCTGCAGTGTCTGCAGGTTAGGCTGATCGCAGCTCTCACTGGCCATGCAGGGCCGGCTTTAGGCTGATTCCCCGGAATCAGGCCCTGTGCCTAAGAGGGCCTTGCACCTTAGGTGCCTTTTAAATTTTTTTTACTCACCCGGCGGCTGAAGACCCGGAGCAAGTGAAGGATCCCCCGCCGCCAAAATGCGGCCAAAGACCCAGACCGCCGCTGGGTATTCAAATCGGGCCCCGCAGTTCTCCATTCGCAGCCAATAGGAGCTGCGGGAAGCAGCGCGGCCCTTGGGCTGTGCTGGCCGCTGCTTAACCACCCTGTCAGTAAGGAATGCTGCAATTTAAGCCAATTGCTTCTTGTCCTTTTTTCAGAGGTTAAGGAGAACAGTTTTTCTCCCTCCTCCTTATAACAACCTTTTATGTACTTGAAAACTATTATTGTGTCCACTTTCAGTATTCTCTATTCCAGACCACACAAATCCAGTCCAAAATTTCAATCTTCCATCACAGGTCATGTTTTCTAGACCTTTAATAATTTTTGTTGCTCTTCTCTAGACTTTCTCCATTTTTTCTACATCTTTCCTGAAATGTGGTGCCCATAATTGGACACAATACTCCAGCTGAGGCCTAATCAGTGCTGAGCAGAGAGGAAGAATTACTTCTAGTGTCTTGCTTACAACACTCCTGCTAATACACCCTAGAATGATGTTTGCTTTTTTTTGCAACGGTGTTACACTGTTGAGTCATATTTAACTTGTGATCCACTTCGACTTCCAGACCCTTTTCTGCAGTACTCCTCCTAGGCAGTCATTTCCCATTTTGTTTGTGTGCAGCTGATTGTTCCTTCCTAAGTGGAGTACTTTGCATTTGTCCTTATTGCATTTCATCCTATTTACTTCAGGCCATTTCTCCAGTTTATCCAGATCATTTTGAATTTTAATCCTCAGTGATTCTCAGCCAGGAGTACACAGAGATCTCCCAAAGGATACATCAACTCATCTAGATATTTGCCTAGTTTTACAACTGGCAACAAGAACTAGCGAAGTCAGTACAAATTAAAATTTCACACAGTGACTTGTTTATACTGCTCTGTATACTAGACACTGAAATGTAAATACAATATTTATATTCCAATTGATTTATTTTATAATTATATGGTAAAAATGAGAAAATAAGCAATTTTTCAATAATTGTGTGCTGTGACGCGTTTGTATTTTTATGTTTGATTTTGTAAGCAAGTAATTTTTTTGTGAGGTAAAACATGGGGGTACACAAGACAAATCAGTTTCCTGAAAGGGGTACAGTAGTCTGGAAAGGTTGAGAGCCACTGCTCCAAAGCACTTGCAACCTCTCCCAGCTTGGTGGTATTTGCAAATTGTATAAGTGTATTCTTGTATGCCTTTATCTAAATCATTGACGAAGATATTGAACAGAACCAGACCTAGAACTGATCCCTTCAGGACTCCACTCAATATGTCCTTTGAGCTTGACTGTGAACCACTAATAACTACCCTCTGGGAATGGTTTTCCAACCAGTTATGTGCTCACTTTGTAGTAGCTGCATCTAGGTTGTATTTCCCTAGTTTGTTGGAGGCGGTCATGGGAGTCAGTATCAAAAGTCTTACTAAAGCCAAGATATACCACATCTACTGCTTCCCCCATATCCACAGGGCTTGTTACCCTGCCAAAGAAAGCTATTAGATTGGTTTGACACAATTTTTTCTTGACAAAGCCATGCTGTTATTTATCACATTATCTTCTAGGTAACTGAAAATTGATTGCTTAATTATTTGCTTCATTATCTTTCCAGTTACTGAAGTTAAGACGACTGGTCTGTAATTCCCTGGGTGGTTCTTATTTCCCTTTTTATAGATGGGCACTATATTTGCCCTTTTCCAGTCCTTTGGAATCTCTCCCATTTTTCATGACTTTTCAAAGATAATTGCTAATAGCTCAGATATCTCCTCAGTCAGCATCTTGAATATTCCAGGATGTATTTAATCAGGCCATGGTGACTTGAAGACCTCTAACTTGTCAAAGTAATTTTTAATCTGTTCTTTTCTTATTTTAGCCTCTGATCCTACCTCATTTTCACTGGCATTCACTGTTAGATTCCAATCACTACTAAACTTTCTGGGAGAAAACTGAAACAAAAAGGTTATTTAGCACTGCTGCACTTTCCACATTTTCTGTTGTTGTTTTTCTTCCCACATTGAGTAATGGGCCTACCCTTTTCTTGGTCTTCCTTTTGCTTCAGATATATTTGCAGAATGTTTTCTTATTATCTTTTATGTCTCTAACTAGTTGAATCTCATTTTGTGCCTTGACCTTTCTAATTTTGTCCCTGCATTCTTGTGTTGTTTGTTTATATTCATCTTTTGTAATTGACCTTGTTTCCACTTTTTGTAGGACTCTTTATTTGCATTTTAGATCATTGAAACAGTTAGAAACAGACATTAAGATTGTCTTAAAAATCATTCCCTGATTTTTTTCTTAGTTTTAAATAGCAAATGTAGAGATGAAAAAGACATTGCAGACTATCCAGTTTATCCCATTCTCTCCAATCAGGTTTGTTCCCTACCAAACTTGCCGAAGTGTTGTCTTGTCTGATTGACTCCACTTCTCTCCTTCCATTAGCACATTTTCGCATAGTGACCTTAGTTCTACGAAATTTTCCTCATGTCCAGCCCTTTGCTTTCCCATGGTCAGTTACATCCCATTTATAGCCAATATTGCAGCAAAGAAACCAAAGCATTCAGCTTTGTCTTTTTTTATTCTCTGCAGTGCTCAGCATTCCAGTCACATCATAAACCTGTGACATATCCTCTTCTGCCTTCCTTTTTGTTTTCATTGAGCTTTTGAGATCCAGAGGATCACTTGCAAAAGGTTGAGTGATCTGAGCTCTTGTTTAGATTAGGGTTGCCAATTTTCTAATTGCTGAAAACTGGACACTCCTGCTCCACCTCTTCCCCACAAAGCCCCACCCCCACTCCTTCCCTGCCCCTCACTTGCTCCCCCCCAACTCCCTGGTTGCTGGAGTCCCCTTCTCCAAGACTCACCTGCCACCTGCTAAGGGGACAGGGGGCGGTCGGTCCCCAGAATGAAGCAGAAGTGAAGTGGGGTGGAACCCACCAAGCCAATAGGCCCGGCCCCTGTTCCTTTTCCATCAAAACAGCTAACCACGATGGTGACTCATCTTCTTTTTGGGACCCAGAGTAGGTACGCAGTGCCCTGAAGAGCTGAGCCTTTAGCACCTTGCAGTACTTGTTTCCTCCTACCACTGCACTGTAGTGGCTATTCCTTGTTGCATGTATATTACTAAGTTTATAAGGTGCTGACTTACATACAAGGAAGTTGCACTGATTTAACTAAATCTGTTTCTAAAACAATTTAGAGAAGCCTGTATAACTTTCTTGCACAGACGAGACCTATGCAACAAAGCGGATGCTAGATTATAAAGCTAAAAATCTCGGATTTTTAAGGGGGATTTACTGCTGCTTCCTTGCCACTTGCTGATTAACTATGGATGTCTTTGAAATTTACAGTACTCTTTAAACACTGCAAAAGGAGGAATGGTGCTAATTTCAGGCAATTGGGTGCTGCAAGCACACCATGTGATGCTGTCTCACACTTCAAAGCTGGAGGTGTGAGTAACCTGAGGACACTGCAAGGATGCTTCATTTAAAGTGTGTGGGAGAGAACCTCCTGGTTCAGGCTTTGAAGGAGATGCCTCTAGAATGACTGCTTCATTTAGGTTCAGTTAGAATGTGGATAATGATGGCAAAGAAAGTGTTCTTAAGGTGAAGTCAATGAGAATTTTGCCATTGACTTCAGTGGTTAAAGAATTGGGTCCTTACAGGTCATGGTAATATAGAATTTTTTAGTACGACATATAAGCAGGGAGGTGAAAGGAGTTTTGTGTAGATTCCCTCAATTCTGCTTGAGAAACTTCTTCAGAGGGACTGAAATGAGTAGATCTCTTCATGGACCCTCCATGCTATCAACCTGCTCCAGAAACAGGTGAAATTACTTTATTTGCTATTTATTACAATTTCACATGCTCTAATATGGATGTTCTCAGCAACCTGATAAATGAATGGGGTCATCTGGTTTTTCTGGAACTGGTACAATTTCCTCAACCCAGCTGCTGTTTAGTAAATGTTTACAGTGATATATCAACTCAGCGAAACATGGCTGATACTGTGATTGATGTGTACAATGTTTGGAAAGTGAATGTTGTTATCAGTGAACCAACTAGTGTTAGCTTATTTTAAAGGCAGCATGATCCAGTGGATGAGACACTGAATTGGAACTCAGAATCTGGGTTTTCTTGCTGGCTCTGCCACTGACCTCCTGCATGACCTTGGGCATGTCACTTCACCTCTCTCTTTCTGTTTCCCCTTCTGCGTTTTATCTATCTTCTCTAGTTAGAGTGTAACTAGAGTGTCTAGGGCTGTCTCTCACTATCTGTTTGCACAGTGCCTACCACAATGGACCTCTGATCTCAGTTGAGGTCCCTATGCACCTCTGTAATCATTCATTATTAATTTCTTGGTATTCCTCCACCTTATGTGATGTTAATGTCAAATCCAACTCTTTATGACTTTCTGTTGATTCCAGTAGGAGCTGGATCAGGCCCTTTAATGTGGAAAGCTATATTGGCAGAAATAGTAACACTTATACTGTGAAACTGTTTTCACTCAAGGCTTATACTCGGCTTGAAATAAGTCTCACAATGTGCCTGCCACATAGGAAAGCCTTTTTATATGCCTTTTTAAAGATGGATAAACTGAAGCATAGAGAGGTGAATTGACTTGCTTACTGTGATTCAGTGGCATAATCTGGCATGGATCCCAGGAATCCTGTTACCCAGTCCCTCTGACACAATACAGAGCTGTCTAAACTGGGGCACTGACCATTTCTGCAGTGCTTTCACTCTTTGCTAAACTGTACACAAACTGTAGACCTAGCAGCTTTTAAGTGGCATGATGCCAAGTTCTTAAGAAGGGTGATTTTGGTTATGTTGCTAGACATATGTTTTTATGGCCCTGATTCATCTGTTGGATTTAATCTGTTGGTCTTTTTTTAGTTATTATGGAAACAGTTACTATATTTACTTTTTTTATGAAAGACTCTGTGTGTGACAGTTTAAGTGCAGAAGGAGTTTTAGAAGGATAGTTAGGTATTGTATTAAATGAGGGTGCCTGCATTTCTTAAAGAAAACATACTCAATGAAGAGAATATTAGCTTGCCTATTCTTGAAACACGGCACTCATAGGGGGATCCATGTTAAACTGTAACAAGTGTTCTGGGCAAAAAACATGAGGGTTTTTTAAATTATGTTTTGCTTGCCTGCTAGATGGCACATCTCTCAGTCTTGTGTTGGGGACAAAGAGTACCAAATC
The DNA here is from genome assembly GCF_003597395.2 of Chelonoidis abingdonii. Taxonomy (NCBI): domain Eukaryota; kingdom Metazoa; phylum Chordata; order Testudines; family Testudinidae; genus Chelonoidis; species Chelonoidis abingdonii. Next base: position 76,768,630 of record NC_133772.1, read on the forward strand.
TGCTTCTAGCTCTCAACTCACTTATGGTCTGATTTGAGAAATATTGAGCAAGCATACATACCATTGAAGTCAGTGGGAGCTGCAGGGGCTCCTCACCTCTGAAAATCAGAACCAAGGTGTCTGGAGTTGGGCATTCTAAAAATCCGCACTTACTTTTGAAAACTTGAGCCTGTATCAGGGAGACGGCAATGAAAAAGCTGTGCGTAGATTCTTGAAATGGTGTCAAGGTCGCTCTTGAGCCATGCCAGTGTTTCATCCATTACCTTCATGTGAAAATGGATCTTTTTCTGGTTTCAGTATTTGGTAGTCGTGAAGGTGAGGTTAGAGTAGGGAGTGAGACGAATTTGAGTCTCTACTGAAGGACACTTGAGAGAGGAGGCTTGGGAACAATTTATAGAACATGTTTGAGTCTGAGGACCTGATCCTGTTAGGTGCTGAGTGCCCGAGTCATTCCTGATGAGTTAGGTAGGAATAGAAGGCTCTCAGAACCTCATGGGACTTCAGATTCCATGGAAATAAGTGTGGGGGCCTAGATAGCGTGTCTCTGGAAAGGCCCTGTTATCTAAATTACTGTTTAATAGAAGATAAAAATAAAATCTGAAACAAGAATACTTCCTGACCCTTGTGCTGTGGATGCTCAAGTTTTGATGATGGTTTTCGCAGGCACTGGTATATCTCATTGAATGGGGGATCTTGTTCCAGCACCTTGAGCTTTTGACAATTTAACATCTTAATATAATATGTCACCCTGGACACACAGTCCTGAGAAAAGCCTTTGACTAATACGGATGTAAACGCACAGTGGTGCCTGGACGATTAAAGATGAGTCTTTTTTGTTTTTTAGGTGTGTGAAAGGATGTTTCGGTCACGGGTGACAGAGTCTGGAGAGATTAAGGAGTATGAAGATTTTCCAGAGTCTGTGGCATTAAGAGTTTTTCTGACTGCACAGAAGGGGCAAAAACTTTAGTGCTTTACATTCTGTACATTGCAACTTTGGCTGTTTTGGGATAGTGGTGGGGAGAGTTAGATGGAAAAAATCAGAGCAAACAAAACAAAACAAAAAAACCCTCCCAGTTTTGGAAAATGCTGCTGTTAATATTTTCTAGGCTTACTCCTTCTCTGCATTTTGGATTGTTTGGATTCCCAAGCTGTAACACTGATCAAGAGCAGCACCAAAGTGTAGCTCTGCTCATGAGGAACACAAGGTAATGGGGTTGAGAGTCCAGTCCTTTCTCAGCACTGATCAGTATTCTCAGCATGTAGTGAGATGCATGTTCTGGCCTCCGGACTAGGGGCCAGGTGCATCTAAACTCAAATCTTAGATCTGATGGAGAATTCCCTCTGTGGTCTCAGACAAGTCACATCACCTCTCTGTGCATCTGTTTCTCCAGCTGTAAAAATGACCAAAATACCCAACTCCTACGGCTGCTGCGACAATTCTTTTACCTAATCTTTGGAAAGTGGATCAATGATGAAAAGTGCCATGGGCTGTTAGCGAGTGCAAGAGGCTATGATGTCATAAACCACAGGCTTGTGACTTCACAGCAGGAAAAGGCAAAGCTGGGCTGATTGTGAGAAAGCCCTTACAGAAACATAGAATGTGGAAACTCACTCTGCTATGGAGAACCTCTGCGTGATCTTATGCTCTGTTCTGATTCTTAGCACAGGGCCTAAATGGGTCTGCTTAGCACTTTGCGCAAGCTGTCTGCACCTCTCACTTACTCCCCAAATGATAGGATCTTCTTAGGGTGTTCCATTGTCTTTTGTGTTCTCTCTATTTAGTTTGTAATCAACTTGGGTCCCAGCAGCTTGCCATTCGTTATGCCTTATACAGCACTCTGTGAGCACTTAAAAAGTAATAAATATTAATAATAGGGTTCTTTTGAATCAGTAGAATTTTTGCTGCTTAAACTCACCTGGTTCTGCTGCTTATCTTCTATTAAAAGTTCTTATAATCCCCTGATTGTGACACCATAATAACTTCTGCGGCAATGGAAAGGGATGTGGCATAGAGGATTATAGCTAAAGGTGGGGAAGTGTCAGCAGGAGAAGACACCTTTAAAGACACAAAGATACCACTTTCCATTCAAATAGTCCCTTGCAATAAAGAACAGGAGCAGAAAATATGATCTGGGCAGAACTGTTCATCTGAATAGTGCTTTTCAAACAGTTTTCCATAAGATGTCAGCAACCCTTTTATGATAAGCCTGTGTCACACATTAGATACCTTCTTTAAAAAAGAAAATTTCTAAGTAGGAAATATAACTCTTTTAAAGGACTACGTTTTTAATGAAGCTTTGAGACTTGCTTGTGAGAAGAAAGTGTCTCAAACCAAGATGAGGGATTGTTCACTTGAGAACCCTCTGTAACATTCCCCTGTGTTTCTTTTTAATTTCCCCTACAGAGAGTTACATTGTTTAGTTCTTTTAAGTGGAATGGAAGGGTAAGCTACCGTCCACTTCCAGTGAATAAATACTATCATCCATATAATGGATGAGCCTGGCTCCAAAGCTAACTTCCCTCCACTCTTCAACTGCAGCAATGCGTCCCCTGCCTAGAAATCGCATGGGGTGGGCTGGGAGTAAAGTAAACAAGAATGAAGCGTGTGTGTGTGTGTGTGTGTGTGTGTGTGTGTGTGTTTTGCAGCCCCACCCCCTCATTCCTCTCCTTTTATCTATTTAGTAATTTAAGCTGCTGGCTGAGGAGAAATAAGCGGACAGGATAAGGGGTGGTTGGGCAAACTTCAGGAAACCTAAGGAGTTTGTTTTACATGGTATCAGTCAGCACTTGTCCAGAGGAGCTGGGTGGTTCCTAAACAGAAATTCTGCTGGATGTGTTGCTTTCAGGTCTCAGAGACAAGCCATCAGCATAAGCCATGCTAATGACTATTTGGGGTCTCCTCCTGGGTTGGCCTGATCCTTCCTCTAGCTCTAGATTTTTGACACCGTTGGATTCTGTGCTTGTTGCAAGGTGGAGGGAGGAGGAATCTTTATGGTAGCTGTGTGCTGGTCACCGCATGGCAAAGAAGAGTGACGGTCTCTGAAGAATTTATGCTGTTTTTGGGAGGGTCAGGACCATGCATGTGGGAAATTGGTTGAAGGATGAAAGGGCTTCTCAACCCCACATTCCCTTCTAGGAATGTTAGAAAAGCAGCGTTAGCAGCCAAGTTAAATACAGCTGAATGTGCCTGGGTTATTATGTTGGTCAGGGTCTGCAAAATAATGCTTATAGCAGGAGCAGGGGCGGCTCCAGGCCCCAGCACGCCAAGTGCTTGGGGCGGCATGCCCCAGGGGGTGCTATACTGGCCGTTGGGAGGGCAGCAGGCGGCTCCGGTGGATCTCCCGCAGTCCACCAAAGCTGCGGGACCAGTGGACCCTCCGCAGGCACGCTTGTAGGAGGTCCATCGGAGCCGCCTGCTGCCATCCCGGCGGCTGGCATAGCGCCCTGCCGCCGTGGTTGGGGCGGCAAAATGTCTAGAGCCGCCCTGAGCAGGAGATGAGCTTCTTAGATTGCATAGAGCTCTCTCCCTCTTCTGTGACCCCCCCAGAGCATTGGGAGAAAGGGTAGGGTAAGGCAGAATTTGAACAATTAGACTTACCCCTCCACTCTTCCCTCCCACTTTTTTTTTTTTTTTTTTTTTTTTTGAGGAAAGGAGAGAAGTGTTGCCCCTCCTTCCTGTCCTCAAAAGCCCTGTTGTGCATTGTCTCTCTGAGAAAGAAACTACTGGAAGTATTGAGCAAGGCTAGGCTCATACGGCTTAGTTTTCTGCCCTATACCCCAGCTACCCAAATGCTAATCTCCTGAGTGCTGCCACCGGACACCTTGGCTGGCCTCAGCTGCAGCCTTTCAGCAGTTCTTCTGCAGTAAATGTGCATCTGAATCACATGCACTGGGCACACGCTTGAGCTGTAATTGTATCAAAATTCCACTCTGCCTTTTTTGGGAGGATGAACAAAATATGCCTGTTTGGTTTTAAACTGCACATTACATGGGCTAAAACAAAACACTCCTTTTAAAGACAAAATATTCCAGGCTGTTGCAATGTAACTGAGTTTAAATAAAAGGCCATTCCTGTTTCTAAGTGGCCAAGTGCATCCACAATGGTCTTTTCAAACCTGTTTTGGAAAGGGTTTTTTTTGTCATTCTGTGACAGAGGAGGGGAGGATTCTGAGCCTTCCTCTTTCCTGCTCCTTGTCCTTCCAGCCAGGAATGTATATCAAGTCAAAGGGGGAACTTAAAGGCTGGGGACCCTGAATCAGCTGCTAGGGTATCTTTACTCACTTCTACATTCTCTGGTGATAAATCTGCATGGGCAGGCAACTATTAGGAAGTAATCCTACTATAGCAGGCCTGCACAACATGCGGCCCGCGGGGGGATTCTAAATCCCCCGCACACTGCGCTCTGCGGGCAGCCCAGAGCCCTTTAAATCTCAGCTGCGGCTGGGAATCAAAGGGCTCTGGGCTCCCCACGGCTTTGGGCACCCCAGAGCCCTTTGAATCCCAGCCACAGCTCCAGCGGTGGGGCCGTGGCTGGGATTTAAAGGCTCAGGGCTCCCCGCAGCGACCAGTAGCCCAGAGCCCTTTGAATCCGCGGCCGCTGATTGCCCCCTTCCCAGACCCCTGCCCCAACTGCCCCCCAGGCCCGCACCCCCTATCTAAATGCTGCTGCTCCTTGTCCTCCAATTGCCCCCTCCCGAGACCCCTGCCCCTAACTGCCCCTTGAGACCCCAGCCCCTATCTAAGCTTCCCTTCTCCTTGTCCCCAACTGCCCCCTCCTGAGACCCCCCCAACTTCCCTCCAGGACCCCACTCCCTACCTGTTCGCTGATAAACCCCTGGGACTCCCATGCCTATCCAACTGCTGCCTGTCCCCTGACTGCCCCCCCCGAACCTCCACCCCATGCAACCCCTCCCTGTACCTTGACTGCCCCCTGGAACCCCCTACCCCTTTCAACCCCAGCCGCCCTTCACCCTGCCCACTCAGACAAGCGTTGTCTTGGCTCCGGTGCAGCCTCCAGACACATTTCGGGTGGCTATGCTCCCCTGTGGACCCCTGCCAGCCGCCCCCCCCCCCCCCCCCCCCCCCGCCTGAGCACTGCCTTCAGATTGTTGAATACCTCAAAAATTCGGAGTGTCTAAGCTCAGTTTGGGGCAGGCTGTTTCCCTTCATTTCTCCCAAATCAAAGATATTGATCCACTTAACTTGTGTAGAAACGTAGGAATAAATTGAGCAGAAATGCTTATTTAGACGTGGGATCTATTTTCAACAGCCCATGCTTTTTTTTTGGTTTAAAAGGAAGACAGTGATATTGCACTGGCAAATTCCCCATAGAAAGAAAGATTGGAACAAAAGAATAATAAAGGCACCTCAACTTTTCCTCATTTATGGAGGACAGTCTTATAATATGCATCCAGATATCCTCCAATCACACAAGCTGAAAATTGTTCCACTTTACTGCAGCTCTGTAACCACATGGGAACCAATCCTGTCTGTGTTTTATGCACATCCAAAATTCCTTCTGAATGACCCACCCCGGGAGCGAGTTACCAGTGATCCAGGGCTGGGGTGGCAGGAGGTGTGTGTGGGGCACTAGTGATGGGAAGCCGAGGGCTAGGGCAGCAGCAGAATGGGGGGAGGGCACGGTGGGGATGCCCAGCGCTGGGGCGGCAGGGGGTATATGTGGGTGGATGGGGGGAGAGCCCAGGACTGGGGCAGCAGGAGGGTACAGGGGGAAGCCCAGGGCTGGGACGGGGGGCAGCCAAATTTTTTTTGCTTGGGGCAGCAAGAACCTAGAGCCGGCCCTGCAGGGTTCCCCCAGCTGCTGGAACCCTGGGCCCTTTAATTTGAGCCTGAGGGCTCACAGCCACCTCTTCAGCTGGGAGCCCCTGGTTGATTTAAAATAAAGTATCACCTCCCCACCCCCAACCTTCCTTTTTGGCCCACAGCTGTTTTAGTGGGGCGGCGCTGGGGAAGGAGGGTATGTTTCCACAGGGCTGGGCGGCCCTGGGGTGGGGTGTTTCTGCGGGGCCGGGAAGTTTTGGCCCTCAGCTGTTTTCTTTGGAGTAATGTGGCCCTCTCCGCTTTACGAGTTGTGCAGGCCTGTCCTATAGAGTTATCTGTGCCTTCCCAGCATCCCCTCACCCAAAAAAGAGCATCTGTCCAAATGAACCAAGCCTGAGCCTCTCAAATCAAAGACCTTGATTTCTGAGCAACCAGACCTCAACATATTTCTCCCCTCTTACTTCATCACCAGTGGGGAAAACTGAGATGAATGGAGGATGGACTGATACAGGCTTCCCTGAATACTCTTGGATGGATGAGGGAAAGCTTCTCCTTTTTTCTTTAGAATAGAGGTCTAGACTGTGTCATCTACTTGGAGGGGGATGGGGTGTTGGGTGGCCTCTGTTGAAGACTGGATAGATGAGGGCATCCAGAAGAGAAAATGAACAAACCCCAAACATTTGGTGTATAGTAAAGTACATAGCATAGTCAAGCAACTTCTGGACATGCTGGAGACTTAGATCAAGCTAAGAAATCTGGATATCCCAGAGAAACCTGTGAACTAAGCCTATGGATGCTGTGAGGGAAGTGAGCCTTGGTGTATAGAGAGATACTGTGGCATCCCTACAATACCTTGTTAGGATCTTGGGGGAAAGGAGTTGGGAGGATGTTAATGATAATAGCCAACAGTGGGTAGGCAATAGAGTGCACTGAGCTTCAAGAAAGAAATGAAATGTAAGCCATTGTAGCAATAAATGATTTTTTAAGATACTTTGTGTGTTGTTATGGACATTTATAACATAATCCTCACACCAGCTAGCAAGGTAGGCAGAGTGGTTGTCCTTAAAAGGGCAATGTTTACTATCCATTCCTGCACCGTTACATCTCAGACACCTGAGTTTCATTGTTATCTCAAGATTCCACTCTGCACTAACTTTTAATGGTGAATCTGTTAAGTATTATCCCCATTTTACAGATAGGAAAATGGGGGCAGAGTGGTCCAGAGACATGCCTACTGTCACCCAGAAAGTGATTGTCAGGGTTTCTGATACTTCCATCCACTTTCAGTCCCCTAGAGTATGCCACCCCTATATGGAGAGCTCTTACTGTTGATCTCACAGTTTCCCACATACGGAATGGGACAATGGTGCAGGGGAAACCACCATTTTCTAGTCAGGGTTGTGAAGCTAAGATCCATATGTGGCAAAACCATGGGCCTATAGAACATGGAACTCTGCTTTTCTTTGGGATGTAGATGCAGCAAGAGCACCTCTGGAGAAATGGAGGGGTTTGTCAGTGAAACTCAAGATCAGCCTGCAAACAAATAGGCTGCCCAGTGATTTTGTAGCATAGAGGAATCCAGAGTTTGCAAGATGACTGGGCAAAGTCATTTCACCATTGTCAAGGTTTTTTTCCCACTCTGAACTTTAGGGTACAGATGTGGGGGACTGCATGGACCCTTCTAAGCTTAATTACTAGCTTAGCTTTGGTACACTGCCACCACCCAGAATTCCAGTGTCTGGGGCACACTCTGTTCCCCCAAAACTTCGTCCCCTCCCTGGGTTGCCTTGAGGGACTTCACCAATTCCCTGGTGAACACAGATCCAAACCCCTTGGATCTTAAAACAAGGAGAAATTTACCATCCCCCTCCTTTCCCCCCACCAGTCCCTGGTGAGTCGGAGATCCAAATCCCTTGATCTTATAAAGGGATTTACTAGATGGTTTTTAAAAAAGAAAGCTTTTAATTAAAGAAAGAAAAGGTAAAAAGTATCTCTGTGAAAAATCAGGTGGAAATACTTTTACAAGGGTTAATCAGAATTCCTATAGACCAGAGACCCCCCCCTAGCCTTAGGTTTCAAAGTTAACAGCAAACAGAGGTAAAATCCTTCCCAGCAAAAAGAAACATTTACAAGTTGAGAAAACAAACATAAAGACTAACACTCCTTGCCTGGCTAATTACTTACAAGTTTGAAACATGAGAGACTGATTCAGAAAGATTTGGAGAGCCTGGATTGATGTCCCGTCCCTCTCAGTCCCGAGAGCGAACACCACCACCACAAAGAGCACAAACAAAAGACTTCCCTCCACCAAGATTTGAAAGTATCTTGTCCCCCTATTGGTCCTCTGGTCAGGTGTCAGCCAGGTTTACTGAGCTTCTTAACCCTTTACAGGTAAAAGAGGCATTAACCCTTAACTATCTGTTTATGACAACCATGTATACTTTTTTGCTGCTTTGTGAAGTATGTTGCTTTCATCTGATATGACACAACAATCTCCTCCCCTCTTTCTGCATCAAACGGAAGATGTGCTTATTCAGTGGTCATTTGATTGGAACCTAGTACATGCTGGCTGGTGTTAATGCACCAGACTCTGCTGTCAGTTATGCCAATGTTAATCAGGAGTCACCCCATTACTTTTAGTGGGATGAGTCCAGATTAGTGTAATGGAGTGTAGAGTTTGACCTAAGTTATCTTTCCCTTCTTCCCCACCCCCACTGTAACCATTGTGGATCAGATATTTTGCACATTTACCTGTTTGCTGTTATGTATTTTTAAATATATCCATTAATAAAGGTTTGTAATCCTGTTTTTGGGGTTGGGGATGGGGAAGTGAGGACATTTTGTCTAGCGAGGAAAATGTTTCTGGAAAATTGGGTGTTTTGGATTCACTTTTGTTTGCAGAGAAACTCAGGGCATTAATTATACATGAAACTGGAACAGAAACATACAGTAGCAATGTGTCTGTGGGGGATTCTGCAGAGAACTGCTGGAACCCAGACCATGCTGATTTTCCTAACTTATAAGTTACAGGATCAGTTTCAGAGCTGTCTGCCAATCAGAACTGCGCTAGTGAAGAGTTCTTTGTAGAGTCACAATGGATACAGCGGAAGTGGCCAAAGAGGAATCTTAGCAGGGCAAAACTGCCTCCTATGAAGTCCTTCAGTCTGGCCTGCAGACATGCTCCTCTTTAATATAAAACTGAAGGCTTCAGGTCTCAGCATGCAATGATGGTACTCTGATCAAGGTGGACCAATGCGCACACAACCTGCCTTCTGGGTGCCATTTCTCCTTATTAAATAAAAGAATAACTGCAATCTGCTCCATTTATGCCAGTGAAGTTTAGCCCTCCAGCTCCTGCCAAGTTTCCTTAGGCAGACAAAGATTTGGCACACCCTGGTTTTTATGGATGACTGTGCTGTTTCTCTGGTACTTTCATCTATTTCACTGCCTCTGAGTCTTTTTTTCTCTCTCTCTCTCTCTCTCTCTTTTTACTGTGGGAATTCTGACTTGTAGTAAAACTATAGTCTGTCTAGACTCTGCATTGCTTAGCAAGGATGAGGTGAAACAAATACAACCAGTGTAAGATGATGATACAGTAATTTTCTGGCCCTTCTAATAACTCTAAATGCATTCTAAAAAGATTCAATTTATTAGCAGCATTTGTTACTATGCATAGATTCCTGGAGGTAAATCAGAGATTGACTGGCAGTATGCATAGATTGAGCAGAGATCTGAAGTAGCCATGTTCTAGCCCATAAAACTGAACCTGTTGTTTGGAGTCCATACATGGCAGATGTAGCACCTTGATGTTGTGCTGTAGTGACTGTTTATCTTGTGACATCGGCTCAGATGGTCACTTACTCAGGAACCTAAACTGGTAAGACAAGGCAAGTTTGGATTTGCTAGACATTAGACTAGATTGAGCCGATGTTTAATGCCTTGTGTAAAGGCTAGTGTCTAACTGACCACTTCCTTTAATATGTCTCTAGTTGAGTGCTCTAAATCATTAGTTACTTCTGAAAGTCTTGGCTCTGGATTCTATTCCTGGCTCTGCCACAAACACTCTGAGTGACTTACAGCAAGTCACTTTAGGGTCAGACTTTTTCAGGGATTTGGGCACATTTTAACTTTGCTTTAGGTGCCTAAATAACTTTGAAAATCAGACCCCTAGTCTCTGGCCTCAGTTCCTCAGCTGTAAATATGGATAATGCTTCTTTCTCCCACTCTTGTCTGCTTTGTCTGTTGAGATTATAAACTTTTCTGGACAGGGACTGTCTGTGGGGGTTTTCTAGACAGGAAAAAGTTACCAGTTTTAACAGGATAGTTCAACTGCAGTAGTTATACTGCAATAATTTCCCATGTGAGCACTCTTATTTCAGAATGAATGGCCTTTTTGATTTAACTTAACCCCCTTCCAAAGCATCATAAGATGCACTGTAAAAAAGGCACTCTAATTCTGAAATAAGAGTGTCCACCCAGGGAGTTATACTGATATAACTATACTGGTTTAAATTCAGACTTTAGCTTAAATCAGTATATCTTTCCCATGTTTGGGTAACAGACTGCTCTTTCTACTTATTGATCACTGATGAAACTTGATCAGAAAGGGAGAATATCTCTTGGCAACTACATCCAGATACCTGTGTTTTGAAACCTTTCCTGCACAGTACTATTTCTGATAGCAGAATTTTCTAATGTCTGGCTTCTCATTCAAAAGAGCAGCATAGATTTAGGTTTTCAATAATTTTGCATTTATATCTTAGGTACTTATATGGTCCCATTACCATAGTATCTGAGTGCCTTACACCTTTCAGTGCATTTATTTTTACAACCGCTGCACCCTTATTTTACAGATGAGAAATTGAGGCACAGAGAGTGACTGCCAGTGGTCACATAGGAAGCTGCCGGCAGAGAAGGTAATTTAACCTGTTTCCCAAGGCCCACACTATTACCTGAAACACTGAACCACCCCTCCTCATTTTTAACAACAATTGAACCAAAATCTGTTTCCAGAAATGGTTCCCAACTTATAGCCACATACAAAGCCAAATCCTGCAGGCCTCTCCCTGTCCTCATGAAAATAGAAGTCTCACTGACCTCAGTGAGGTTTTTAAGCTGTACCATCCTTTTCAAGGTGAAAATTTTGACAGTCTTCACTACCATCCTTTTACTGCTGAAAATTTCGATGCCTTCAACTGTTGTCCCCTGGCTCTCAGAACATTCATCCATGTCCACAGCATGGATAGAACCCTAACCAAAGTTATACAGCAGACACAACCCTTCCTAAACGCATGCTTCCCCCGCAGTGATGCTGAACTAGCCAGTTGCTTGTAGGGGCTGCAGAGGCACATGCTGGTTTGTTGGTGTAAGGTTGCATAATGATTTATTAAAGACAATTTTAACATGCCCATCACCACAGTAGGGGTTGCTGAGTTGCTAATGCCAATAAACCACAGGAACTGAAGCTCTTTTTTTTTTTTTTTTTTTAAAAAAGGCTTTGATCCTGTAAGATGCAGAGCATCCACAATTCCCTGTGACTCAGGATCAGTCCTGAAGGGATTGAGCTGCAGAAAAGCTGAGCACTCATAACTTCCTTTGAAGTGGAAGCTGTATATGCTTAGCACCTCTGCAGATCAGCTCCTGGGAGCATGCGGTTTGAGCGGTGATGCACAGATGCCAGAATCTCTCTGAGGGCTTCGTGGTGTCTGAGAAGAACCACACGAGTTTAATCAGATCTTCCTATAGTTGTTTATTAATTAAATCCAAGCTGCTGCACATGTTCTTTCTGAGACGAGGTGCCATGCATCTCTGGAACCATGGGATTTTGTTTTTCATGAGTGAGTTTGAGCCTTCCAGCCTGGCAGCTCCTTGGTGCCTTTTATAAAGGTATTAAAGAGTAGAAAACTTGGTGGTTGCCTCAAGCTGAGGAGGAAATGCTGTACTTGAAGGATTAATCTCAGTGCAATGAATTTTAAAGACTTCCTGTTATACAGGTTGTAGAAAGCTATCAAAATGCTAATAGGTCTGCTGTCTTACCTGCAGCAAACTTTCATTTAACTCTTTCAATATTAGAAATATTTGTAAAAGGGGTGTGTTTGGGGGGAGGGGAGAGTAATTGCACAAAGATAGTCCAGTGAGTTACCAAAAAGTAAGTTTTACAGCACTTGAGACGTATTCTCCACTAGCACCAGTTTTATACCAGTGCAACTCTATTGACTTCAGTGGAGTTACTCCTGATTACATCTGTTTAAGGGAGAGAAGAATCAGGCCCAAAGTTAGCAGCTTGGAGAATTTTATGGCTTAATGATGACATAGCCATGAGCTTGTGGGCAACAGCTGTCTTGACCTCTTGATAGTACAAGGACTGTATGAACTCTACAAGGTTTGGTTTGCAATGTGGTTTATGAACCGAGCTCTGCTTTTTGGTTCACAGGGATTAGATTTGGATTAATCTCTCTGCAGGTTTGATTGGAGGTGTGAGTTTGAATTTGGACCTCCGAGGGAAATCTCTCAGCCACTGCTCCAGGATCCTCTCTTCTTATTTTCAATGCCTTCAGATGTTGTCCCCTGGCTTATTTCAAGAGAGGAGGTTTACCCACTTAACTCAAAGCTGCTGAGTTTACTAGTGTGGACGGGAGGTTGTGAATGCATCACACCTTGAACATGTTTATTAGAGTTTGAGTTTTTAGGCAAATATTTTGCTCAGGTCTAGATAGGATGCCTGTTGATTAACATTTTAATATAAAATAGCATCTTGTATGTGTTGGAGAGCTTCTCTTAAACCAGGGGTGCCCAACCTATGGCCCCTGCACTGTACATGGCCCACCAAATCATTTCATAAGCCTGCTTCAACACACTATACTAACGGCTGATTCATTAGTGTTTTGTCACCATATCTGTGTCATTTTAGTTTACACAAATGTATAAATAGACAATACATAGAAACAACTTATCTAAATATATACAAAACAAGCTGAACTTAAAATATAAATCAATACAGGTGACTTTAAATCTTATTAAAACATGCAGACTTTGTTTGGCTCAGACAAGGTTGTGCTTAGGTTTATATGACCCTCCTGTTCAATAAGGTTGGGCATCAGTCTCTTAAATCATAATAGAGTGAGCACTCCAGTTTCTTGAACATACAACAGACCTCTGCACATCCCGAAACCTCCATTGTCTGAAATGGCTACATACCAGTATGTAATTTCCTGCCCAGCATTTGCAGCCCCCATTTTATCATAAAAACTGTTCAAATGAGTTTGGTTCCTAGTGGTTCTGGTGATGTAAAAGTATCTCTGTCAGGAAGGTAAACCAAACAACAGAATAAATGTCTGCTGAAACCAATGACACTCCCTAACATATCTTCCTGCAATATATCCTCTCTGTAATGTATGTAAATACCAGTGGATGGACATCAACTAAAATATATAAAATTAGCCTCCCATGAGGAAACTTTTGGACAGTATCTTTTGGGGGTTTGGTCATGTTTCTGATACATCCGTGTAACTTTTTACAGATCCTGTGAAATTGTGGTTTGGAGCCAGATGAATATTTGCATCACTTTGGAAATATAATAACAGAGATTGTGAGTGATAGTAAGTCGTTGAGATTGTGTCATTCCTTTAACCCTCCATGAAATATGCTGGAACAATGGATCTGTCTGTGTACACCTTTAATCATGCTTCACCAGGCAATTTCAGCCCCCCAGGGGGATTGAATGGTGAATTCAGAATCACTAAGCCCCTCAGGTTATATTCACCCTTGCGTCTTTCACTTTTAGGTTTCAATCGACTTTGTACTAGTACATTTTTTTTTTTTAAAAGCTAGTTTGCCATTAAATGTTAGCTTTCTACCAACTTCCTTTGTGACTCCTCACTTCAGAGCAGCAACATGGTTTTACCTACTACTGTTCTCCCTACCTATGCCTGGCTAATAGGATTGTTGGTTTACTCCACTTCGGAGTAGGCATCGGGGTGATGGCTGGTGGGAAGAGGAATGCAGCAAAGGTGATTATTTGTTGTTATTTTTAGGTAGCACAGGGTAGTATAGCAGTCAGCAATGGGAAGAAACCAAGCAAAGACAAACAGACTGAATATCAGTGAGATTCTGTAAAAATTGAACAATAGTTATTTCCCCTCTCTGCCTTCATTCACCCCCTCAAAAAAAAAAAAAGTGGTAGATACTGTTTCATTTGGGACATTTTAAAACTGAAGTGGATAGGACACTGAAGAACAGGCTTTAGGAATAATCCTGCTTTGTCTGGGATTGAGAGATGGGGAAGCCTTAAATGATGTAAAGATCAGGATGCTTTGAGCACAGGACTGAGAATCAGGAACTCATGAAATCCAGTCGCACTATTGATAATCACTTCCTGTGTGGCCTTGGGCAAATCTTTGAATTTAATTACATTTTCAATGAAAAGCTATTAGCCCAGATGGAGGGGAACCAATAGACTTAATGTGTCAGTGAAACTGGGCTAGTCAATTTCCCTTTTCATTTATAGTCAGTTTCCATTGGGTTACACTTTCTAAGAGAGCCCAGATGTCAAGCATCGAAATGATGATCATGAAGTCACAGCTATGTTGGACCAGTCATGTCAGCCGCATGGATGCCAACAGAATCCCCCGCCAGCTTCTGTATGGTGAGCTCCCCCAGGGCATCCGGCATATAGGTCGTCCACGGAAATGTTACAAGGACGCCATCAAAGCCAATCTGCAGTACGGCAGTATCAAACTTAGGGACCTTGAGCACGCCGCCAGCGACAGAACATAGTGGCATGCAACAGTCAGGAATACCTGCATTGCCTTTGAGGAAACCGCTGCCGGCGTCTACAAGAGGCACGTGAACGACGTCACAGAGCACTAGCAGTGCGCAATCCACTGACCGTGAAATTCCCATGCACCCTCTGCAGCAAAATTTGCACCTCTAGAATTGGCTTGTACAGTCATCAGAGGGTACACCATGAGACCAACAATAGATGATCTGCACAGATTTGTCACCATTGGATCGATGGACTACCAAGACACCTTCTAATTCTTGCACTTAGTAGGATGATAACAATGGATGGATTTAGATACTGCAGAGAGAGGTTATCGTCTTCATAATAAACCATTTCCCTCTGAAATTTTCACATTTCATGGGAACATCTTCAGCTGAAATGCTTTGTAAAAGCTTGGGATATGTTCTGTTTCATATATTGTGTCTTATTTGATTTGAAAATGATACACATCTACACATAAATACCAAATCTATCATGGGTGAGCTACAGCTGTGACCCCAATATCCTAGATTGTGATGCCATTTCCCTTTCAGATACCTGAACCTCAATAACTACATAGCAATCTACTCTTCCTGATTGTATATATATAGATATGGGGGTAGGGTAAGGAAGGAGAAGATTGAGTGTATGTGGGGCAGGGGAAAGAAGAGTCTAGGGATGAATAAATGGACATGACACTACACTACTTCTGTGGTTAATGACCAGTTGATCTCTGCAAATTAAATACTAAACACAAAAGGAAAAATCTAAACATTTCTGAGGAAACCTTGTCTTGGAGCTGGGCTCTGAGATGGGTCTGGGAGGCATCATTACCAAACTGATAAGAGAGTTGTCCATACATGATCTAGTAACCATGTTTAGTAGATGGGCTGACTGGCACAGCATTTCCCTGTGAGGGAGCAGGGCAGGTGTTGAGATGGAGCATAGACCTGCTCTAATAGCTTAATTAAGAGCTGTCCTCGGGAGGTGGCTCAATGCAGAGCAGAACGGGAATGAGGCTGCTGTTTCATTATTGCTATTTTTGATTGCATGGGTAATTTGAAAATCCCAGCCTCTCATTTTGTATTGCTGGAATGTCTGAAACGCACCATTGCTGTTGGTCAGGAACTACAGATCATGCATTCTGCAGCTCTTAGCCTGGTGTGTGTGTAAGAATCTGCACCTACATGGCAAAAAAGCAGAACCTGTACCTTATGCTTTCTTTATAGGCTATACTAAACTGCAAGCTGTATCCAGCTCATCCCCGTGCTCCCTTGGATGAACACTGTTGCACCTCATACTGTGCACAACTTGGGCAAGTCGGAGGGAGGAATGATCTCTCTCTTCCCCCCCCACCCTCCACCTTAGAGAAATGAGGGTTTGAAATACCCACTCTTGCCCTCTCTCTGTTTGAGTGTAACAAGGTGCTTTATGGCTGGGTGGCTGGTCTCCACATTTTCAAAAGTTAATGGGGCATGACAGGGAAGAAAAATGAAAGATTAATCTCTTCTCTCCCCCCTCCATAAAAGACATGAAAAAATCTCTTCTCTTGTTTTGTGTTGTGAGTTGAATGGTTTGGAATGAGGTTGGTGGGTCTCAGACGTTCTACTGTTGGGCTGGTGTCCATATCTCTCAAATCCACCCCCCAGCTGGCACTAACTGCCCTCATTGGCAGTCTCGGTGGAGAAACCACTTGATGGTGAACAGACCAAGCAAACTGATATCTCTTAGTTTGGATATCTGATATCCCTTAGTGTCCCTCCAGTTCAGAGCTGTAAGAAAATTGACAGCACAGTCGTAGTGGAAGCCTGAATTTGACATGCTTCCCTTGACATGTCCTGAGTCTGACCAGAGGACTTCAATCTCCATGGAAGCATCTCTTACCTGAAGTGAATTCTGCTACATTAGAAGAGGAAGATCTGTGATTCTGTTTCAAGGTTTCCAGGTGAGCTTTATGTGGATTGCAGATTGCTCCATTGGAATTCAGACCAAAGAGTGATCTGTCCCCAGTTTCAGTTCCTTGGGCACTTCTCCTTGACTGGGATCTTGCCTAGGCACTCTAGAATTCACCTAATGGTCCCAGTTCATTTCTGTGTGTTGCTAGTGACTTCACTGGAGTTACACTAGGAAGAATTTAGGCCCTTTGTGCCTCTAGGCATCTTAGATATCACCTATAGACAGTGGTGAGCTGGAGCCAGTTTGCAAGAACCAGTTGCTAAATTTAGAAGCCAGTGTAGAACCAGTTCCTAAAGAGGCAGGTGGGTGGGCAAACTCCAGTCCGCGGGCCACATCCAACCCGTGGGACTGTCCTGTCTGGTCCCCCTGAGCTCCCAGCTGGGGAGGCCGAGGCTCCCCCGGCCCCTCCACCACTCCCCCCACCTGCAGAGCCACTGGAGTCCTGGGGGAAGCAGCGGGGCTCCAGCAGCTATTTAAAGGACTGGGGCAGCAGAGGCAGCTGGAGCGCCCTCGCTATCCCAGGGCTCTGGGGGCTATTTAAAGGGCCCGGGGCTCCCCTGCTTCTAACACCCAGGCCCTTTAAGTGGCTGCCGGATACCTGGAGTAGTGATGGGGCTCCAGTAGCTATTTAAAGGGCTGGGGCAGTAGAAGCAGTGGGAGTTTTTAAATAGCCCCCCAAGCCCTGCTGCCGCTACTCCAGGGCTCCAGCAGTGGGGCTCTGGTAGCAATTTAAAGGGCCTCAGGCCCTTCAAATTGCCCCCTGGGAAAGCTGGGCCACCCTAGTACAGCGCACCGGCTTACTTTCACCTCTGGGTAAGGGGGTGGGGCTGCAAGCTCCAGCGTCTGTGTGGCATCCTTACACAGCAGCATGGTAAGGGGGCTAGCTGGGGCTTGGAGGAGGGGTTGGATAAGAGGTAGGGAGCAGTTGGAGGGGGCGGAGGTTATGGGGGGGCAGTCAAGGGACAGGGAGTGGGGTGAGTTGGGCAAGGGGTGGGATCCTGGGGGGCAGTTAGGGTGGGGGGTCTTGGGAGGGGGTGGTCAGGGGACAAGGAGGAGGGGGTTGATAGGTTGTGGGTTCTGAGGGGGACTGTCAGGGGCAGGACATGGGTTGGGGTTGGATGGGTGTGTGGTGGGGGGGAGACATGGGGCTTGTACTCACTGGGTCTTCAGCGGCACTTTGGCGGCGGGGTCCTTCACTCGCTCCGGGTAAAGGACCTGCTGCCGAAAACCCAAAGTGAGTGAAGACTCCCCTGCTGCCAAACCACCAAGGACCTGGAAGGGAACCGGTTCTTAGGATTTTGGGAACTCATCGCTGCCTATAGGCAGTTAAACACGTCTTGGCAGCCACATTTTACATGACTCCAGTCTGCCATAATGGGTTATTGAAGTGAAATGATGGGCAAAATATTTGTTGGACGGAACAGTGAATCAGGCAGGCCTTGGTTCTATTTTAAAAACCCACAGAGCACGCAGTAGTGTGTTCTACCTAGTAACTGTTGCCCTCACAGGACTGTGGCAGCACAGCCTGTGCTAGGATTCGCAGATGGTGCTCAGTTTCTGTGGGCAGCAGTGGGAGCTTGCTGTGCTCTGAAAAGGCTACCAACGGCAGACAGTCAGAGAAGAGGGAAGATGGAAGCAATATCTCCCCTGAGTACTTACTCACCCCAAATACTGATCTGTATAAGTGAAACCTATGGTGGTGACAGGAGTCACTTTGACATTGGTCCCAGGGAGTCATTACCTGAGCAGGAATGAAATGATGGATCTGACACTGGCAGTCCTGCTTACTGCATTATTGGGACAGATTAGAGAGGAATGGGAAAGATGCTTGTGTCATTGTACTTGTTGGTCAGTCTAATCCTGCTCCTTACCTTCAAAACAGGGCTGAAATTAACTGAAAACAACTATAAGAGGCCTTTTCGCCTGGAACCTTGCATAGGTGCTGGGATTACGGGTGCTGCAGCACTCCCTGGTTTGAAATGGTTTCCATTTTATACAGGGTTTACAGTTTGGTTCAATGGCTCTCAGCACCCCTGGAATCTTGCTCATTCGTGTTCCATCCTTCAAATCATCCATGCTGCTGTAACTTGGCCCAGCCTCCTTGCCGTCCCCCCTCTCCCTTGTTGGGGTTTTCCAGCAAACATAGTCAGGATTTATTTCTTGCACGTATGAGGGGTTTAGCGTCTGGCATTTGTGACATGGCTCACTGCATATGGCAGGACGTGGGTGCAGATGAATTCATATACAGCTGGCTTGCCCTGCACAATGAAGATTTGGTTAAATGGGAATTAAGATTAATACTGGATTTAAGTTTCTCATAGTTGGCTGGTAATAAACTAATCTCCTCTTGGGCTGCAGGCAGGCAGCATTCCACTCAAGGCAGTTTGTGTGTTGCAAAACCTGAAAGAAATTGAATTTTGATACTAAGAGGGCTTTAACCAGAGCCTTTTAAAATACAGTATATGCACTTTCCATTGCTATCTCAAATGCAGCCTTTTAATTTCTATATTGTGTGACATTCACCTAGGCTTCCAGGTCTGATGGATGCTTGACAGTAATATTTTTCATTTCATTCGCTAAGAGCTTAGTGCCTCAGATCAGTTTTATAAATGTATAAATTACATTCTAGAAATTGATAAACTGAAATCTTTAGATGGATGGATAGAAATGTTTGCACAGGGTAGTGAGGGCTCTGCAATTTAAAAAGAGTTTAGGTTCCTGAAAGCTCTTTAGGTGGCTTAGGAGATTGGTAATGGGATCTGTGGAGCATTCCATGACTGTGTTGTCAGTTTAAGCCCTTCTGACTTGGTTGTTACTGTGTGATAGAGAGAGATGGTTTGATCCATGCACTTTACAAAACCAAACAGCACAATTGACACTAAGGCCCAATTTTTGAAGATGTGAGTGTGTGTCTACAGTTTTTGATTTGCAATTAACTGTGACTGCAGTCCTTTCCCTTGACATCTGTGTATCTGATTTGCATTTTCATTCAGATATTTAGCCATCTAAATAGTAAAATTTGCATCTCCAATTAATTGTGGGTGGGGAAAAAGTGGGTATAATTTTGCAGACTTAAAATTGCATCTGCAAAAAGGGTGATTGGGCTGACGTCTGCCTGAAAGTCTATTCTAAATTTCTCTTGTTTCAAAGGAACTTGGCTGACCTGGCCTGAGCCTAGGAGAGCACCTGGCAAAGAATAGCTCCCTGTCCTCCACACCAGCACCAAGAGGGTAAAAGAGGAGAAAATGAGAACCAATAGCTCCTTGCAGCTTCCTGATTCTCTTCCTCAGCCCTGGCACTGGTTAGAACAGTCTAAGAGCTGCTCTAATTCACCCTAGCTAGCGAAGGTACCCTAGCTACCACTTTCCAGCCGCTTCCTTCCCTGCTCAGCCAAGGATTACAAATGAGCCACAGAGCCTGAATAGAACTGAGGCACATTGCCAGGGAATGGTGTGGGGAAAGTCTTCCCTGCCTGTGTTCTTGCAATACCAGCTCTGAGAATAAATGGAGGACTTGTTTGCAGAGCTGTCAGTGTACCTTTGGGGAGAACTAAATTCATTCCATATTTTTTATTTTATTAAAATTCACCCCCTAATATTCTGAATCTCTCCTTCTGTTGTCTTTCAGCTTCCATTCCCTTGTTTGTTCTCCTTGTTAAGGTTGCTTTCCCTCTCCCTTTGCCTGCTAATGCAAAAACCTGTTATCGAATCATCATAATAATCCTCTTAAAACAGATACACTTCAAAGCATTTACTGTCATCGTCTCCTAGGCTCCTATTATCATAAAGCATGAGGCCTTCTCTGAGGTTTGAAGTCCCCTGCATAACTTAGGTTTACTCTGCCAGCTCTCTCTCTGTAGATTTGAAGCATAGAGACAGATTGAAATTCTGACTTCCCAAGGCTCAGGGTTCATATGATGACTTGATTAAGATTTGAAAAGCAGCCTCTTTATTTCATCCATTATTTCTGTCTCTCTCTCCCACTCTTTGTTCACGGGGAATGGGAAAGTGTCAGAAATGCACAAACAAATGGGATTCAGGTCTATTCAACAGAACTGCAGCTCCATGAGTCCCACGCCTGGGAAGTTTGTTAGTTTGAAAACAGGATAATGGGAAAGATCCTATTTTAGTGCCTTATAAAGAGATCAGAGGCTAATTTAATCCTATATTTTTTTCAGCCTTTTATTCACTTTCTTCTCCTTCACAGAGTATAATGGTTAGGAGAACTGGATAGAGAAGAAACCTAGAGGAACTTGGCACCTGGCAGTGAAGGGAGGGAGAGAGGGATCTATGCACATTGGACTAGCAGAAGATGGTGTGTTTCAGGATAATTAAGAGGATCTAGTCTTGTTTGGTTAAGAGTCTTTTGGCCCCAGTAGGGGCCATGCAGCCTGGTTTATAAGCGTACAGCATCTCTGTGTCACCTGTTGCTTTGCTTGTTCTCTCAGCTGAATGGATATTTTTTGTTCTTTGTAGAGGGCTGGGATAGAGCTGGCAAAGGTTTCTGTGAGTGATGACACAATGCCACTTGGGAGGGGGGCCTAGTGTAGATGGAGTGAGAGAGAAGTTGGTGGAGTTCCATGATTTCTACACATCTGAAACTCCAAGGGGCTCAGACATCACTAGTATCACTTCGACTAAGACAGGGACCATCTAAACTCCTTTGAACAGAATCTGAGATGTGAGACTTAATTGGTTTTATAAATAACTATGGAAGGGCCAATGTATTTGCTCGGTTGTGGCAATGGAATGTTTCCACCCTAGATGTGACTCAGCCCAGCAAAGGGCCATGAGCCATGTGGCTCTGTAGTGAGTACCTATTAGGGGGGAAAGTGGCATACTCCATGCACTAATGAAGAGCTAAATCCAACCCTCCTCATTCAGACCAAACCCACAATTTAGTCACTGGGCAAGGATGGCAGGGTTTGGCCCAACCGTTGGCATTAGAATGTATTTTTCTATAGTCTTTCAGGCTCAAGGTGTTTCTTGCATGGAAAACACTTTGTGACAAGCATTGGCTTGTTTTTGAAACCTGCTATCTAATGCTACATCTTCTTGTGTGTGCCCTCACCCCCCATATTAGATGAGGGGGACACCACTGCTACCCTGTTTCAGAACCATGTACCATGGTATTATTGGAAGCTCTAGTGTAGATAGGTCATCAGCATTTCAAGCAGCATAACGTCTGTCTCTTCTCAGAGCTGGTCTAAAGTACCAGCAGACTTGTCTACACTAGGGCTCTGTAACTGGTCCAGTCACCTCCTGTGTGATCCCTTGTGTCCATACTGCAGGCAGCCTGCCTCAGTTTCCCCTTTGGACTGTGAATAAACTCAAACTCCACGTTTGTCTATTCTCACCCCTTCTCAGGTTGTGCTTTACTAAATTAACTTTATTTTGAATATTTGTTTTCAAGTCTATCCAAAAGTCTACACAAAACAAAGATTTCTCTTCCTCCTACCTCCCAGGCCTTCCTGCCTGGGGCCTTTCCTGCTTTGGCAGGCCACTCCCAGACCCTAGCTGGCTTGAGTCTCAGTCCTGACTCCCAGGACTCTCTGCGAGAGCCTGCTCGTTCCTAGCAGTCTAGGATCCCTGAGCATTCCCTCTTTTGTTGTAGCCTTCTGCTGCTTTTTATAGGACAGTCACCCTGATCTCTCCCAAGTGTGGCTCATTTTGTAATCAGAGGTGTCTAGCCCCAGCACTCCAGCCCTTCAGGGATTCATACACTTAAGGTCAGAAGGGACCATATAGTCATCTAGTCTGACCTCTCCTGCACAATGCAGGCCACAGAATCTCACCCACCCACTCTTGTAACAAACCCCTAACCTATGTCTGAGTTATTGAAGTCCTCAAATCATGATTTAAAGACCTCAAGGTGCAGAGAATCCTCCAGCAAGTGACGCGTGCCCCATGCTGCAGAAGAAGGTGAAAAACCTCCAGGGCCTCTGCCAATCTTCCCTGGAGGAAAATTCCTTCCCAATCCCAAATATGGTGATCAGTTAAACCCTGAGCATGTGGGCAAGACATGTTGGGCCCGGATGGTTCCACAAACACGTCTTGTCCACACTAGTGACCTGTTGAGAAACAGGCACTCCTGGTCTTCCCGGATGATCCACCTAGTTACCGGTCCACAGCAGTTTTCCCTAGTGTAGACATGTCTATGAAGTCACTGTACAAATATGAGGCTGTGCTATACTGTGCTCTGATCAGTTTAGTGCTTTATGTAGATTAGCGTGGTGGGATGATCTATAACCAGTAGATCTGGTTGTGGGTGTTAGATGTATACAAGTTGCCTGTATTTTTTCCGGCTTTATCACTCCTTTATCACTCCTGATAAGCGGGTGTGTGATCTGAAGTGAAGCCATCGGCCATAACCCAAGGCAGGCTAGAGTCCCGGGTGTATAGTTTGGGGGCAGCTCAGTTTCTTTCCTGATAACTCTGCCTCTTGCGGCAGTACACTGTGCACTCTGCCTAAGCCACAATCATAATCCTCTTTGCAGCAGGCGCTGCTCTCCCCACAGGAAGCATTAGCAATATCACAAAATACGAGACTTCATTGTTCCCCTAATCTGGAAAGGGAGCTGAGACAAGACAGAGGAAACTTTAACCTGTTCAGTGCCTCTGTGTATGAATGATCATCACTGGGTGGGGAAATTGGGAAGTCTCTTTGCTGAAGATAAACCAGAAATACTGTGTCCCACCAAGTACTGACCTCACAGATTTATATTGCTCTATAGAATCATTAGAGGGCATGTCTTTGAACTTGCCTCCATCTGACATGCCCTATTACCATATTTGGGAAAAATGAGCCTTTTCAAGGGAAACTGGAACTTCCTAGCGGCTGCCTAAGAGGTAGCAGAGTTAGGAAATGACCCACTTCTTGCCAGGGCAGGAGTAATGGCAACATTGTTGTTATTTATGGACCAAGCAGGTACTTTATGTTGTGCAAAGGAAGCCCTGTCCCAAGGGGCTGAGAGTAAATAGAAAGAAAACCCAAACCAAAGAAGAACTGTAGTTGAAGGGAAGATGCCCCTTGTGCACTGGGATAAGCAGTTAGCTCCAGGCAGAAGGGGCAACAGGGAAGAAGGCGCACGTTTGAATTCTAACTAGCATTTCTGTGAGCTGTGCCCCTTGCTGAACAGCAATGCCTTTTATAACTCTGGGAATGAGAGCCCAGTGTAAAACTGCAAACCACATTCCAACTTGCTGTAATAGGGTGAAAATCAGCTCTGCATGGAGGCCCAGCACAAAGCCTGTATGTCAGTTGAGCCCGACTGTGGCCATAAGTGGGTAGTAAGTGACACACAAGCCTCCTCATGCTTTCCCCCTGCCTAGGGGTGAAGCTTACACATAATGGACAAGTTAGGTTTCCCCTTCTCCCTCCGTACCAGCTCTTCTCTCAAATCTTCCTCATCCCCTATTTACTTCTGCAGTGACTCTCACATTCTGTCTCCTGCTTGCAAAAGCCTGGCTCGTTCTGTGCAGGTCTGCGCCTAGGGAAGAATCCTAGCCCCTAGTGTTGGCGTTAATGATCTCGCTAAGTGAACTCTCTGTGTGAGAACTCATCTGTGAAAGTTTGTTGCAGCCGCCTCTCTAATTAAAAAAAATCTCATAAATAGCATGAGATAGGGATCGAGAAGGTTTGCTTTTTATTTCTATCAAAACTCCCTGGAGATATTTTTAGGTAGGAAATGTAGCTCTCAAAGCTGAGTTTTCTTTTAGACTTCAAAGGCCATCAGTTGAGGACTTCTTAGAAATGCCACATCTGTTTAAACTAAACTGGGGAGGGAGGCATTTGCCCCCTCAAAAATGCTTCAGAAAACCTCTGTTAGACAGTTCTTGAGTTTGCTTTAGTGTGTGGTAGACAAGACACAACCTTCAAATGCATGTCAGTAAAGAGAGACGGCAGGAGGCGGAAAGATAAGATAGAAGAGCGGAATGCAAGGGAGCAGGGATGGTTTTTCTACATCTCTAATTGGTTCAGACATGTTCCTTATTTTGCTGGAGAATTAACAGCAAGCCCTGTAATCTCTGGAGTTTTGAACAAAATTGATTCAGGAGTCAGAGTGGAATGAGCCAACTGAAATTTAAATTTAAAGAGCTTGTCTGCTCTTTGTAAGCTCTCAGTTTGTCAATTTTGTTCTCTACTGATACACAGAAGGCTTTTTTATAATTAACGCTACTTGTCACTTTACTTTTCATTTTCTACTCGCAAATGTGAAAACTATGCTTCAGTTTAGCTTCCTGCTACTTATATTTAATGCTGTTCTTTTAGGGCCTGATCCAAAGCATATTTGAAGTCCATGAGTTTTGGATTAGGCCTTTAAAATGGTGCAGGAAAAAAGTAATTGCTACACACCCAGTGCTTATAGAGGGGGAATTTCAAAAGTAATTAGCATTGGTCTAACTCTGCTCATATAGTGGAAAATAACCATGGACTTCAATGAGAACAGAGGGAAGTGAATTCTGAGTGCTTCTGAAAGTTCTATGCATAGTTTCTGTGTAGTGCATGTGAACACAATCTCTCACATATACTTCTGTGTTTTATAACTGCCTCTTAATAGCTTGAAAGTACAATTCTTCTTCGAGTGATGGTCCCGATATGGATTCCAAACGTGGGTGTGCATGCGCACCATGCGGTGGAGCCTGAACAATTTTGTAGCAGTGTTCATTGACCTGCACATGTGTCGTGCATTGTCTTCATGTCTGCAGCGGAGCCTATTAGAGGCTGTGCGAGTCGATGCCATTCCAGTTCCCTCTTTCTGTTACATGGCCAGAGAACCCCTGTTCCTCTGCCTTCTTAGCCTAGCTAGGAAAGTTGGTTGTCCATTCTTCCTTCACGTATATAGTTATAAATAGTGTTTTTCTTGTTTTCATGGTGTATTAGTATTGTAGTTAGTTAGAGCAGCAAAGAATCCTGTAGCACCTTATAGACTAACAGATGTTTTGGAGCATGAGCTTTTGTGGGTGAATACCCACTTCGTCAGATGCATGTAGTGGAAATTTCCAGGGGCAGGTGTATATATGCAA
>NC_133772.1:76795029-76883733 GCF_003597395.2 Chelonoidis abingdonii
GGGGTTAGAGCAGATGCGGTTGTACCTCAGTGCTTGGCTGTAGACAATGGATCGTGTGATGTGCCCGGAATGGAAGCTGGAGGCATGAAGGTAGGCATAGCGGTCAGTAGGTTTTCGGTATAGGGTGGTGTTAATGTGACCATCACTTATTTGCACCGTGGTGTCTAGGAAGTGGACCTAGTAATTAATTAGGTTTCCTTTCAGACTTCTTCCCCTGCTCGGGGATTATGCCCTGGCAGGTTGGTTTCAAAAACTGTGCTTTGAGTGATGAGTGCCAACCGTGCCTGTACTGCCTTTGCAAAGCCTGCTGAACCATTTGCCATTTGTTCATGCCCCAGACATGGGAAGCTAGGGAACTTCATCTCTGTAAGTTCCTAATGGAAGAGGGTATGCACAGTTGGATCCAGGACTGTTGGAAGAGCCAGAACATATTCGTCACCACCAGTGAGTGCTCATCTGTCTTCTTCCCGAGCACTGGATCCGTCAGTACTGCCACAGTCTGACACCCCCACCCCCCCACACACCATGGGCATAAGGGTGGATCCCAGTCTAGGACTGCCTGTAAAAACAGCATTTTCTCCCTGAGGCAGGCCAGGGAGGGTGAGAAGTCGGGCATCGACCCAGCTGCTCCAGCTCCCAAGAAATCCTGGATGGAGCACAAGGAGAAGCACCACCACAATCTGCCATGGTCACCGGTCTGGAGCTATTCTTGCCATGCCCACCACTTGCGCCGCCAACATCATCAATGCTGCTGGGCACCTCCGGTCTGCCATGTGTGGTCCTCTGCATGCTCGGCCACCTGGAACTTACTGCCCAATGTGGAGCTGCTGCTGCCTTACCCAAGTTCCCCATTAGCTTCAAGTTCCCCAGGCACCTTTGTCCTATTTTCTCCAGTGGATGAACCTCTACTGCTCTTCTCAGAGAAGTATGAACCTTCCTCCTCAAGCTGTTAGTTCCACCGCTGCCGGACCCATCCTCTAAGTCCGAGGGCTTCTCCAAGCCAGACCACTCCTTCTCGCCTGCCCTGTCTCGCAGTCCGGATTCCAGGGACAGACCATCCTATCAAGAAAGGTGACACCAAGGCTCCCTCCCTGCGTGTGGAGGCTGCCCACCTCTGGAATAGATGCATCAAGCACGGTGTCATGCTCCAGGTTCCATATCTCCCGAATGCCCCCAACTTCCTTGCAGAAACGCTCAGCAGGTCCTTCTACGCGAATTACAAGTGGGAACTGCACAATCCCACCCTACACTCTGTTTTCCTCAGGTGGGGCACCCCACACTGTTTGTGACCATCAAGAACCACAAAGTCCCCCATTATTGCTCCGGGGGGTTGTAGGGGTGGACTCACGGGGTGGTGCCCTTCTCCCCTGGACTGGTGACCTCCACTATGCCTTTCTGCCCATTCCCCGGCTCCTGTAAGTCCTGTGCACGATTCACTGGGACTCAGTGATGGCCATACTGACCAATATTGGTTCACAGACCTCCTCTGCCTCTTCGCTCACCCCCTGCTTTACTTCCACACACACTCGGATCTCCTCATGCCAGCACAGGGATGATGCCAGCGCCCCAACCCAAGCTTGTTCCACCTTATGACTTGGTATTTGGATGGAGTTCGCATGCTCCACCCCAGTGCGTGATGTCCTCATGCACAGCAGAAGGCCGTCTACTAGGGCCTGCTATCAAGCAAAATGGAAACAGTTCATCATCCTGGCTCACCACCACGATTACCTGCTAGACTCCATAACCATTCCTATTCACCTTGACTACTTTCTTCAACTCAAACTGTCAGGCCTTGCCCACAACTCCCTATGAGTACACCTGGTGGTGCTCTGTGCCTTCGCCCTTCCGGTGGATGGTTTGTCTGTCTTCATTCACCCAACCACTATTTGTTTTCTGGTAGGTTTGCTCAATGCCTGTCCATTGATGCTCAACTGACCCCTTCCTGGGACCTTAATGTCGTGCTCTGCCCTCACCAGCCACCCTTCGAACCCTTCATGATGTGCTCTCTCAACCTTCACTGAGAGGTGGGAATCTTCTTGGTCGCCATCATATTGGCATGACACTTTAGCAAATGTGCAGCCATCCTGGCTGACAGCCCCCCTGCACACATCAACTTCCATAAGGACAAGGTCTCCTTACACCTGCACCCCAAATTCATCCCGAAGGTGGTGTCCGCGTTCCACCTCAACTAGAGGTCTTCCCCGTATTCTATCCCAGTCCTACGCCTCTCACAGAGTCAGAACATTGCACTGTCTCAATGTCCGTCATGCACTGGCCCTCTACCACCAATGCACCTGTGCCTTCTGCACTTTAGCCAAGCTCTTTGTTGCCATTGCTGAAAGCTTCAAGGGGCAAGCCCTCTCCTTATAGCACATTTCCAAATGGATTTCCTGTTGCATCTACAAATGCTACACTCTCTCCAAGATACCTCCACCTCCTGGAGTCACGGTTCACTCCACGCAGGTACACACTGCCACATCAGCCTCCTCATGGATGTGCCATGACAGGCCATTTGCCGAGAAGCCATGTGGCGCTCCGTCCATACCTTTGCCTCTCACTGTTCCATTGCCCTGGCAGCGATTGCAGCCGTCAGCTGCGCCATTTTATGGATTATAACCTCTCATGAGTCCTCACACTCACCGCCACGCTGATCACTGCTTGCTACTCAACCATGTTTGGAATCCATATAGGGGCCGTCATTCAAAGAAAAAGAGGTTATTATATGTAACTGGAGGTTCTTCGAGATGTGTAGTCCCTATTTGAATTCCAGTAACTACCCTCCATCCCCTCCACTATGGGCTATAGTGCTTAGTGGTAAGAGGGATACTTGAGCGGCTTCGACCCACATGGAATCTTATAACCTCAGCTATGGACACAATGAGAATGCACGTGCAGGTAAACAGACACTTTTACAGAATTGTTCCAGCTCTGGTGCATGGCACGCACACCCACATTTGGAACCCAAATAGGGACCACGCATCTCGGAGAACCTCCAGTTACAGGTAAGTAACTTCCTCTTTCTTCATCTGCAAATTTTGGCCTCTTTATATTTCGTATTGAACTATTTCCCTGTGGGTTTCCTGTGAAATGTGAAATTAGGATGACAGTTTCGTTTACCTCCTGCTTCAATGCAGTGGAATGGTCTAGAAGAATGTAAACTCCCTGCCCCCCGAAGTTATTTTCTCTGTTCCTGTTCTGTAACCAGGCTCATTATTTACCCTTCCAGGACTGTATTTTTGTGACATTTGGTTGGTGTGTGTGTATGTGTACATGCCAAAGACACACCAGATATTGTAACTGCCCCACTCCAGGGTCGAACATAGTATACTTAATCCTGCCTTAGCACTGGGGGATGGACTAAATGACCTCTTGAGGTCCCTTCCAGGCCTACATTTCTACAGTTTTATCCTTTTTCCAAACCAAGCCACCTGCTCCTTAAATGACACTAAGACTTAAGCTTTCAAGTAAATAAGAGAAGCACTCTGGCTTCAGCTTTGCTAATCTGTTCAGCCTTCATCAGCATGAATATTTCCTCCTGGCATTGAATAAGCAGGCAATATAATTCTGATGCTAACAAACATTCATTTGGAATGCTGGGAATGGTTCTGATTGACTAATCCTGAAGGATTGCAGAAATCCCATCTAAATAAATAAATAAACCTCCTGTATGAATGATTGTGACTAACTAAATAACTTCTGTGAGTTCAGATGAGCGAAGTTGGAGTGTGGCAGTTGGCCCTCTTGTTGTGCCTGGTTATTTATTTAGTTTTAATAAAAATATTCTTAGTTTAAACAGATGTGTAGGAAACATTGTAAATGTTGATACACACTGCTGTTACATTACTGTAGGTTTAAAATTTAACTCTGACCTCTAGCATAACTGCTAGTGACTATTTTATACTGTTCTGTGTTACTTATTCAGACTACTTCCATTTTAATAGTCTCAAATTTTATTCTCATTGGGCCTGATTTTTAGGGTTGCTTACCAAGTCCATATTAACAGCAGTGTGGGTCTTTGTCTCCCTTTAGTGGCTGGACCATATGAGGTTTATGAGTCTGCCATTACCTTCAAACCAATGGACCTGGCTTTTAGATCCAAAGGTCCTGGATTCAATCCTCACAAATAATCCAACCAGGGATATCGTTACACTGGGCTCACACAGCTTCCAGAAAAGTCAGATGGAGTCGTGGCCATCTGAAAATCGGGTCCATTATTGACTGATTGTATCCCTGTAAGCTCCATTTGGGTATCAGCATCCTTTTGGGCTAGGGCTATACAGACTACTTTAAGAGCAGCTCAGTTCTGGTACTGTATCCCATCATTTTCATATACATTGCTCATATTTTTTAATAAATTTGAAAGTACAGATGATCATCTCAGAAGGTCTCTGTAAGAATGTTACTTTGATATCCTTTGACTTTTTCATGGTCCCTTGCCTGACCTCACTGCTGAGGTGCAAATGGTATAGACTTCAAGGAGGGAGAGGAATTGTGTAAGATGGCCATACTGGGAAATAACTTTAACCCATTGTTCCTAGTTAAGGAAAGGAAAATCTAGACTATGCTTCAAGGGAACTTACCAGTACTGTGTCCATGAGATTGTGGATTAGTGTACTAAGGAAACTAGAGGGAGCTCTATCGGTTGAGATTTTTGAAACTAGACTGCAAAAAGCACTAGAAACTGTACAACAGGAGATGATCTTCCGTTGGCAAGAAAATAGACCAGAGATCTCATTCTCCATTTCTGACTTCTAAGATACTGTATAGCAACATAGCAGAAACTAGAAAGAGCAATGTTGTTCTTCGAGTGGTTGTTCATGTCCATTCAAAGTAGGTGTGCGCGCGCTGCATGCACACCAGCCGGAAGATTTTCCCCTAGCAATGTCCGTAGGGTCGGCCTGGGCACCCCCTGGAGTGGCGCCACCATGGCACCCTATAAAGGGGCCCGCCGACCCTCCATCCCCTCAGTTCCTTCTTAACGCCGGTGATGGCTAGCTGGAACTTCTCTTGCAATAGCATTTTCACAGTGTCCTATCCTTACCGTTTAGTCCGTGTATTCAGTTATTTTATAGTTCGTTAGATAGATCTTTGTATATAGTTTTTGTAGTTGGGGGGTTCCCCCCCAGAGTCTTTGTCACTTGCTGGGGCATGCCCGGGTCCCCTGGTTTCAAACTCTGCAAGAACTGCGGGAAATTCATGCCCAAGAGTGACCCGCACTCTGTGTTTGAGGTGCCTCGGAGAGAGCCACCAAAAGGACCAGTGCTCTATCTGTAGAGGCTTCCGCCCGCGAACTCTTAAGGACAGGGCTCAAAGACTTAGAGTCCTCCTGATGAAGGTGGCCCTACGACCACCCTCGGACCCAGAACCGGCCGAGGCAGGGCCCAGCATGTTGTCCTCGGTGCGGAGTGCCCCGGCACCGGCATCAGGACTTAGGGCTCAGCCCAAGTTGTCAAGTACCCGGCACCGGAGGGAGTCGGGTCATAGGAAGTCGGCCTCAGTGTGGCACTGCTCACCTTCGCCGGTGCCCACCAAGAGAAGGAAGCCAGTGAGGGATCGGTCACCCCACCAGGATCCAAGGCCGATGCCGTCCGCAGGCATAAGTGGACAGGCTGGGCTGCAGCCCTCGGCAGTTCCGTCGACTCCCGCACTGCAGAGAAGGCGGTCGAGTCCGGGCCAGCCTAATTCCCCGGACCTCAACGGAGACATATGCCCCCGGTCGATGCCAGAGGCGTTCGAGGCGGCCTCCGGCCTAATGGGGCTCCCGGCACTGGCCTCCTCGCATCGTAGGGAATTGCCTACTGTGGCCCGCCCACCAGCGCAATCTAGAGGCAAGCCGGCCATGCTGTCGTCTCCCTCCCAGCACCGCGCTGTGAAGGAGGCACAGGACCAGATGAGAGGCTCCCCACCGCCTTGGCACCGCTCTCCTTCAGCACCGGGTGCTGCTCCCCCCAGGTCCTTGTACTCAGAGACCTCAGAGTCAGAGGCGGACTCCTGTTGCTCCAGCCGGTCGCAGAGCAGGAGATCGGTGTCGGGGGTGAGCCACCAGTGTTACCTGCAGTAGCAGCAACAATGGCAGCCGCCCTCGTAGTGGCCGTTTTGGACTCCCTGGGTCTACCATCAGTCGGTAGGCCAGGCGTTTGGCCCTCAGTCACGGTCGGCTTCGGTGTCCTCGACGTCGGTGGCACCAGCGCAGCTGCCTCCCCCACCAGCACCGTCGCCAGGCAGGGGTGTGCCATCGTCAAGTTCAGCACCCCCTAACCGGGCAGCGGCACTGGCAACGGCTTTCGTTCGGGCTTCGCCGGCACTGCATGATATGCCAAGTCATTCACTGGCGACCCCAGTTACCGGCTGTGGTGCTGCATTTAGACTCGGAACCGGCACTGCAACCTCAATACCATGTGCCGCAGGACCCCAAGGGGCCGCATGCACCAGAGGAAGGGCCACTCCATGTAATCTCCTCGTCCTCCTCCCCGGATGAGGCGGTCTCGGGCACGGCTGCGGCATCGGCCCTAGAGGACACTCGAATCCTCCAACAATTGCTTCGGCGAGCAGCTCAAAGCCTCGCAATCCAAGCAGAGGAGATCGAGGTGGATGCGGACCCTGTAGTGGACATTCTGGCCCGCTCAGGGCCATCCAGGGTGGCTCTCCTGCTGATAAAGACTATAGCTGATACGTCCCGCACCCTATGGCAAACACCAGCCTCATTGGCCCCTACATCCAAGAGGACGGAGTGGCGCTACTTCGTCCCCTCTAAAGGGCATGAACACCTGTACGCCCACTCTTCCCCAGACTCCCTGGTAGTAGATACGGCTAACCAGCGGGAGCGTCAAGGTTTTCAGGGATCAACACTGAAGAGCAGGGATGCAAAAAGACTTGAGCTCTTTGGTAGAAAGGTGTACTCCACGGAGGGACTCCAACTCTGCATTGCCAATTAACAGGCAATAGTAAGCCGATATGGCCATAAACGTGTTCAGCTATGTCGAAGTTTGTGGAGCTCCTTCCCCAGGACTCAAAATCAGAGTTTTTGGCCCTAGTGGAAGAGGGCAAACTGATCTCTCGAGCCTCCCTCCAGGCTGCCTTAGATGCGGCGGACTCAGCCTCGCGCACTCTGGCCACAGGCCTGGTCATGTGGCAGGGAGCCTGGCTCCAGGTCTCGGGCCTGCCCCATGAGGTCCAGCAGACGATTCAAGACCTCCCCTTCAAAGGGCAGATGCTGTTTTTGGAGAAAACGGACAAACGTCTCCATAGCTTAAAGGACTCGAGGGCCACGCTTCGCTTGCTGGGCTTGCATACCCCCACGACCCAGCGTAGACAATTTAGGCCGCAGGCGGCCCCTCGCCTATACCAGCCACAGACTCGCCAGGAGCTGAGGCACAGGCGGAGCAGAAATGGCAGGAGGTGTCACTAGCGCCACCCCTCCGGCCAGGCATCTGGCCAATCGAGACCACCATCTGGGCCTAGACCCCCTATTTGATGGTATGGTCGAGGGCGACCTACCAATCGAGACTCTGGATCCTTCCACCCCTACCTTTGGGTCACATCTGTCCCACTTTTACCGTGCCTGGTCCCTAATTACGTCGGACAAATTGGTGCTCCGCACGGTAGAGAGGGGATATTCTATCCAGTTCTCCTCCCTTCCGCCCCACCAACCTCCCTCCCCATCCCTCTTCTGGGGCCCGTCTCACGAGCAACTTCTAAGTTAAGAAGTGAAGTCTCTCATGGAGGCAGGGGCGGTGGAAGAAGTCCCCCGGGAGCTCAGGGGCAAAGGCTTCTACTCCCAGTATTTTCTCATACTGAAGGCAAAAGGGGGCCTGAGACCCATCCTAGACTTGCGGTGGCTGAACAAGTTTGTGAGGAAACTCAAGTTCCGCATGGTCTCCCTGTCCTCGATCATCCCCTCCCTGGATCCAGGAGATTGGTATGCTGCTCTCGACTTAAAGGATGCCTATTTCCACATTGCCATAATTCCACAGCACCGTCGGTACCTCAGGTTCGTCGTGGCTGATGTCCATCTCCAGTTCACGGTGCTCCCGTTTGGCCTGTCAGCTGCTCCCAGGGTCTTCACGAAGTGCATGGCGGTCGTGGCAGCCTTCCTGCGCAGGCGGGGCATCCAGAAATTCCCCTACCTGGATGACTGGCTCATAAAGGGCCGCTCCAAGAAGCAGGTAGAGACCCAGGTGTGCTTCATCAGGTGGACCTTTCTCGATCTTGGCCTCCTCTTGAACAAAGCCAAATCCACCCTGTCTCCGACACAACGAATAGAATTCATAGGAGCGGTTCTGGACTCCAAACACGCCAAAGCGTATCTGCCGGAGTCTGGGTTCTGTGCAATTTCCGAGCTCATCCTCGGACTGAACCGCACCCCAGTCACTACGGCGCGAGTTTGCCTCCGGCTGCTGGGCCACATGGCATGCATCTATGTGGTGGTCCATGCCAGAGTCTGGCTTCGCCCACTGCAGTCCTGGTTGGCGACAGTTTATCGCCTGGGCAGGGACCCCCTGGACTCAGTGGTGTCCGTTCCCTGCTTGTTGCTGAGCTTGCTACGGTGGTGGCTTGACCCATGGGAAGTCTGCATGGATGTCCCCTTTGCTGCCCCGCAGCCCTTCCTCTCCCTCGTGACAGATGCCTCGGATCAATGTTGGGGAGCGCACCTGGGACACCTCAGGACGCAGGGCTTGTGGTTGCCGGAGGACCTCAAGTTGCATATCAATGTCAGAGAGCTGAGCGCGGTCCGCCTGGCATGTTTGACCTTCCGGTCTCACTTGGCCGGCAGGCGTGTTTCAGTCCTTTCAGACAACAAGGGGGCAGTCTTCTATATCAACAAAAGGGGTGCACGCTCCTCTCCCCTCTGCAGGGAAGCCCTCGCACTGTAGGATTTCTGCATTCACAGTGCCACTCACCTGACGGCGTTCTATCTTCTGGGGGAGCAGAACGGTTTGGCGGGACACCCTCAGCCGTTTGTTCCAGGGTCACGAGTGGTCCCTCCGATGGGATGTGGTGCGCTCAATTTTCCAGCTCTAGGGCTTTCCCCAGTTAGACCTGTTTGCTTCAAGGGAAAACAGGAAGTGCCGACGATTTTGCTCCTTCCTGAGCTGCAGTTGGGGGTCTCTGTCGGATGCCTTCCGTCATCCATGGGAGGACGGTCTACTCTGCGCCTTCCCTCCAATCCCCCTGATACACAGGGTGCTTTTAAAGGTTCACAGGGATCACGCCAGGGTAATCCTGATAGCTCCGGCATGGCTGTGCCAGCATTGGTACACATCACTCCTGCACATGTCTATTCAGGCGCCCCTTACGCTGCCCCTCATCCCGGACCTGATCACGCAGGACCGGGGCTTCCTCCACCATCCGAACCTTGAGTCCCTTCACCTCACAGCCTGGATGCTCCATGGCTGAACCTGGTGGAGTTGCAGTGCTCCCAGCAGGTCAGGCAGGTGTTGCTGGGTAGCAGGAAGCCATCAATTAGGGTCACCTACCTGGCTAAGTGGAAGTGCTTCTCCATATGGTCGGGTCAGCGGGGTCTCGACCCGCTGGGGGTACCAATTCCAGCTGTCCTTGACTATTTGCTTCACCTAAGACAACTGGGCCTCTCCCTTTCCTCCATTCGTGTTCACTTGGCAGCCATATCCACTTTTCATCCGGGAGATGAGGGTGCCTCGGTGTTTGTGAACTTGCTGGTTGGGCGTTTCCTCAAGGGTATGGACAGGCTCTTCCTGCATGTGCGTCAGCCAACCCCTGCTTCAGACCTGAATCTAGTCCTCTCCGTCCTCTTGGGGCCTCCCTTCGAGCCTCTGGCTTCCTGCTCCCTGCTGTACCTGTCGTACAAGACCGCCTTCCTGGTGGCGATAACCTCAGCCCGACAGGTGTCGGAGCTTCGAGCATTAACATCTGAGCCACCGTACACAGTCTTCTGCAAGGACAAGGTCCAACTTAGACCTCATCTGGCTTTCCTACCCAGGCTCATTTCACAGTTCCACATGGGCCAAGATCTCTTTCTCCTGGTGTTTTATCTGAAACCACACGCCTCCAGCGAAGAGTGGAGGCTACACTCCCTGGATGTCCGCAGGGCCTTGGCCTTTTACATAGAGCTTACCAAGCCGTTCAGACGCTCAACCCAGCTCTTCATCGCAGTGGCAGAAAGTGATGAAGGGGCGCCTGGTCTCGTCTCAGCGAATCTCTTTGTGGATCGCGACTTACATCCAGGAATGCTACTGTATAGTTAAGACCCCTGTCCCTCTGGTCCCGGCCCACTCCACTAGGGCGCAGGCCTCCTCTGCGGCATTCCTGGCTCAGGTTCCAACTCAAGAGATTTGTAGAGCGGCCACGTGGTCCTCCATCCACACGTTCTCGTCTCATTATGCCATCACGCACCAGGCTAGGGATGATGCAGCCTTTGATCGCGCAGAACTCCAGTCAGCAGTGATCTCTGACCCCACCTCCTAAGGTTAGGCTTGTGAGTCACCTACTTTGAATGGACATGAACAACCTCTCGAAGAAGGAAAAACGGTTACCCACCTTTTAGTAACTGTTGTTCTTCGAGGTGTGTTGTTCATGTCCATTCCAACACCCACCCTCCTGCCCCTCTGTCGGAATGCCGGCAAGCAGGAACTGAGGGGGTGGAGGGTCAGCGGGTCCCTTTATAGGGAGCCATGGTGGTGCCACTCCAGGGGGCACCAGGGCTGACCCCACGGACACTGCTAGGGGAAAATCTTCTGGCTGGCGTGTACACAGCACGTGCACACCTACTTTGAAGGGACATGAACAACACATCTCGAAGAACAACAGTTACTAAAAGGTGAGTAACCATTTTTTCCACAATGCCTAAAGCCTCTACAAGTACAGGAGACTACTGGATATGGCCGCATGGTCCTAACAGATAATACCTGTTCAATGCAACAAAGAAAGATGAAATTCCCCTCTCAAAGGTTCCTGCCAATATGCCTTGTGGAAGGATTCCTTCTCTTCCCCATGCAGTATTAATTTATCAGTTTAACCCTGTCCATGTGAGCAAGAAGCACCATGACTTGGCAGCTGGTCTCACTTCTGCCCTTAGATATGTTTGCTATCAGGGTAATTGTCCATTTGTTCCCCTCTTGAATCCTAGCAGGGTGGATTGTGCCAGCACCTCCTGGGGCAGAGGAATCCAGACACTGATTGCCCTCAGAAGGAGGAAAGAGAAAAACTCCAATGTATATTTAACCTGAACTTCAGCTTTTATCAAATATTTATAGGAAAATTGTGTCTGGAAATAGCCTGCTCAGACATGTTGTATACTATTGTAAAATGATGAGTTCTGGTTGCTCAGGGCTCGAGTCTAAGTTCAGACATGCAAGTCCATGTAGTAAAAATGGTGCAATGGGATTTTCTGAAGTAAATGCCATGTGTCGGTGGGGCTGGCTGGAGCCCTTTGGTTAGGAAAGGTCATGTCTATAGAGAATGACTATCCTAACGTGCAGATGTTATCCCTCAGAAAATAATACCTAGCAATTAGTGCTTTTACATTCGTACATCTCAAAGCAATTTACAAAGGTGGGTAGGTATAATTATCCTCATTTTGCTCATGGGGAAAAGAAAGTGTAGAGAGGCTGCACTTTGCCTTCGGTCCTGCAAATCAGGTAGAATTGGGACTAGAAGTCACTTCTCTTGACTACCCATCCTACCCCCAAGGAGCACATTGCCTATAACATAGCACCTTGTACCTTAACTAATCTTTACAGCACTTCTGAGAGGTAGGAGTGTTTTACCCCCATTTTGTCAATGGGGAGATTGAGGCATAGAGGCACTTGGATACCGTGGAATTGGGCACTATGTATGAATCTAGGGAGAAGATTGACCAAAGACGTGTTCCAAGTCAGTGACAGAGTCAGGAAGAGTAGTTGGCAGTTTCCGAGTCCCAGATCTGGGCTCAGTTCTCCCAGATCATGCTGTGTACTCAGGGTGATAAGAAAACTCTGATGCATGACCTCACTCTTCTTATTGTTGTTGCAGTTCTGTATGCAGACAATGTCTCGCTATAGCCACCCTGCATCGCAGGATAACTACCATTGTGCACAATAACTTCCAAAGCCAGCTTAAAGGGCAAGAGTATAGCACTGAAAGGAACGTTCATAGTCACTGAACTTGCCTACCCAATACGTGATAACCACTGAGACTGTCAGATTTGATCAGACTCTAAAAGGTGTGGAATAAATGGACGGTTACAGCAGATTCTTCCAGAGATGTGTAGGAGTCATTTTTAGAGACCTTTAGATTATGATAGCAGTGGCTTCTTCTAGCCCATCACCCATTCAGGATCTATCAGGATTGGTGTTATAAACCCCTCTTTTTTTTTTTTTTTTTTTTTTTTGCAAGAGTTTGTAACTCTCTATTCAACTGAACTGAACCTGGTGAATGAGTTTAACCTGGAAAAGCAATATTGCTAATTAATTAATGCTGCTGATACACTTTGGGCTGATAAAACATTTTTTTTTAATCTTAGGACCCCAAACTACTATATACACATTAATCTCATAACACTTGTCAGTTGATTAGTATTATCCCCATTTTACAGACAAGAAACTGAGGCACAGAGTATGGGGAAGTGACTTGCTGGGGGCCAGAAAGAGTATCAGTGAAGAGGCCAGCAACAGATACCAGGGTCCTGTGTGTTTTGCTTCATTCCCACTGCAGTTATGGCTCCCAATCTCCTGCTCTAATTATTCTATAACGCAGGTTCACACTGTTATTCTATTAGCGTCTGTATGATTTGGTGATTTTTTCCCCTTGCTCCTTAATGAGCTCTCTCACACTCTGCACACTAAATATACTTTTTATCTAGGTTTAAAGTATGGCTTTCTGTGAAGCAATTCATACATCAAAGGCATGTCTCAAGCTTATTTTATTTTTTAATGGCATTGTGTGAATAGTCTTGTAATTTACGTTCATACTTTTGCTGTTGTAGCAATTCTGAGCCCTCCTGGGTGGCTGCATCAGTTTCCTTTGGTTGCTGACTAGATGTTAAGGCTACAATAAGTAGCTAGTTCATCTATTAAACCTGCATGTTAGGGTTTAATGCTACCTATGGTGTATAGCCCACAATGCATCTGATTTTAAAGATTAATTAGCATACAATAATAATCCAGATAAATACTACCCTAAAATCGCCAATAGTCTGTGTTTTATGTAGGGTGTACAGTTTGCCCTCCAATTGGTTATGCTCTTTTTCTGCTCTTCGTTGACAATATCACAGTTATCCATTAACAAATACTATTCCCCAGGCTGTTTTAGAAACAGTGATGACCAATTGAATTGTTGTTAAATAGGCATTTAAGAGCTCTAGCGATAGTTACCCACATCTGACCTCCTCTCATGCTCCTCCATCTGCTGAAGAGGTGCCGTATTTTATGAATGCAGCTCTGAGGGAAAAGAGTGAGGAACTCTTGGGAGGTGCTGAGCACTCTCAGCTCAAAGTTAGTGCCAGTGGAAGCTGCTTGACACCACGCGGGACTGGGCCTGTAGCTTGTCGACGCCACAGTGAACAGGCCTGCCTTGAAAGTGTACAGCTCTAGCAGTGGCTCAAAATTAGTCCAGGCTCTAGCAGCATAACTCACCTGTGTAGTGTGTAGCTGGCTAGAGTCACTGTCATTGTGTATCCTAGGTACCATAAAAATCCTTTCTAGACTTGATTAGTTAGTGAACAGAAGAAATATCAGAGAACTGTCATGTGTTCCCCCACCCCCTGCCCCACGCTCAGTTAGGGCTCTCTCTCTCTCTACTCAGAAGAGCGCGACATGACATTCCTGTGTCAGGGCTGATCTAAGGGTAACTCTCTCCCTGCCTCTTTGGGGTGGTGAGAGGTGCAGAGATCATCAAACACGTGTGTCTCCCTGTGAACTGTTCCAGTGAGTGGCCATATGCAATGGTAGCAGTAGCCATCGGTCTCACTAAATAAGAACTTGAAGAAAGGCTGTTGCTGAAATTTATAGATGAGGCCAGTGCCTCATCCAGAAGGGGAGATGCAACAGTTTTAAAGCTGCAAATAAAAGAATGGAAAGAAAGAGGGATCTACTTATCTTGTAACCTTTTAAAGGTGCAGTAAAAAGCCTTGCCTCGTTTATTTAGTCTCTGACATCTAAGACAATAACATTTATCTCCTGGATTACTCTGTAAAGGCTCCCTCTTCAACCATTATGAAAGATTTTATTTAATATGTATATAAAACAATCAGACCAATCCAGTTCCCACTGGAGTTTAGTAACAGAATTCCCATCTATTTTAATGGGAGCAGGAGCAGAGCATACTATCCTGTCTATAAAGGAAAATCTCCATACACTGAAACAAGTTCTGAATAAGTGGAAGGCTCTTGGGCTGCTCATATCAGTGTGCAATCAGCAGTGATGCTGGACGATAACAGACCAGGCCGTTTGATTCCAGGCACCCAGGGGAATAAGTCATCACTTGTCTAAGAAGCAAAACTCATGCTGAGTGGGGGAAGAGGCTTTCTTTACCAACTCCCAAGAGTGTCTCTCCAATACTGAGGAAAGGAGTGGAAATAACAAACTATTTAAGAAATGTCAGGAGCAGGATCTCTTTGAAATAAAGCCGAAATGTTTCAGTGTGAACTTTCTGCGCACAACATGCCACAAAAGATAAGCTTCCTGGGAGGGAGAGACTTTGTTCTTTCTCTAGTATATTCAGACTAACTGTCTGCTGCCCTGTGTGTGTAGGGATAGATTGCACTGGTGGATGAGGAAGAGGGAGGAAAGGACAACAGGAAACTTCCCACTCTCCTGCCACTCCTGTCATAGAGGCCAGGAGCAGACCGGGTTCTTGTACTTCTCAGTTGATTTCTCTCAAAATTTCCACTATTGCAACCAGTACTTCAGCTCCACTGGGAGCATCAGCTTTAGTACTGTCACAGTTCAGGGCAACTGTACCTTTATTTCTTCTCAGTGGCCCAGCAAAGGCACCCTGCTCAAGCTTCAGCTCCCCAGCTGTTGCCTTTCTTGGATGGAGACCAGCATTTCTCTCCCTTGTAAATAGGTTATTCGTAGGCTGCACAATTTCCTGTCTTCACTGTGTCATTCCCAAGGACACCTGCATGCTTGCTCTTCAGATGTGGATAACAGGTGTGATTGCTACAGCTATACGGTACTGCACAATAAAAGAATCTGCACATATGCTAATAAGCTCATCAGACATCACCCTAATGTGGATTCTGGAGTCCTTGTGGTTACCAGTTCATCAGAGCTTCAGCTCAGAAGAAACCTTAGTAGGCCAAGTCCTTCCATGTTTCCCATGAGGACTGAGGTCCTCTGTGGACCAGGAGTCTTTGTCTGTTTGCTGGATCAGGAAGAAGGCCATGAGCCAATTTAAAGTCAGGCTGTTTATCCAAAAACTCTTTCTTTGTCTATTGATCCATGGAGAACCCAGTTTGAACTAGTTTATGCATATTTCTCCATCTTCAAAGGGTTGATAATGGAGGAAGTTCACTAGTATTCCCCCTCCCTACTACAGAAGGTACGTACAATGCCACAGTAACATACACAAGTGCATTTTTAATAGACGGTACCCTAAAAGTGTTAACCCTAATTCAGTAAGATTTATCTTTATTCCATAAGATTGTTTCAGGATATTGTCAATCTGTCACAAGTAGCACTAGCGTAGTGAAGGTGCTCTCATGTAGACCTGCTGTGAGCAGGTTTAGATGATATGGTGTTTAAAGTGCTGGCAGTTACCTGGAGCCCTGTCTACAGCAGGGCTGCCACCACCAGAACATGGAACACACTGATCAGTGGGCTACACAATGGCCATGTGTCTCTGACATCACCAGAAACTTTGAAGGTGAGGACGGGCCACTCTCGTTCTCACTGGCCAGTGGGGCTAGCCTGTCAGGTGGATGGGGGATTGCATAATGTACCTTTGCAAAAGGTGTAGCAGCAGCTATGCTCTGGCAGCACTCCCAGGATCACCATGCTTGCTTTATACGCATGGTTGGCATGATTTGATTTTAATGGCTAACGGTCGCTAAATGTTGATTTCAGCTGGCACAGTGAAATCAAGGAAAAAATAGCTATTGGTAACAGTCAGTGCGCCTGCAGGGATTGAGTGTCACCAACCCTGTGGCTGTGCAGGGAACCCTCCGCAGCCTGGCTGTCATGGGAGTGAGTGGGTCCATGACAGCAGAGCTGCAGAGGGATCCCTGCACTATTTCAGGGCCAGTGGTACCCAATTCCTGCAGGCACAAGATGTGGGAGAAGGGTATGGTCCTGGTGGGGCAGAGCAGAGACCCCTGCCTTGGGCTAGGAGGAGCAGGAAGAGCCCCTGGTGGCTGGGGAGGCCACTCTGCTGCTGAACCATTCCTGCCCAGGAACAACGCCCACACTCTTGACTGGTGTGTGTGAGCGAGTGGGTTCAGTGACGTCCGATCTCTGCTGGCACAGGGTGGCGGGGCAGCTAAGAGTCTGGCCCAGCAGTGCAGAGATCCCTGGCCAGGATTGCAAGGAGGAGTCTCCAGCTGCAGAGGTAGCTATCCTGCTGCTGAAAGGCTCTGTCCCTGTGCAAGAACCATTCAGCAGCGGGGTTGGCCTCCCACACGACTGGGAATTCATCCTCTTTCTCATGGCCCTGGCAGTGGGTCTCTTCTGTGTCTCACCAGGTCCTCAGCCTTTCCTGCACCTTGTGCCTGCAGGAGTCCTGTGTCACCAACATTGTGGCCGTGCAGGGAGCCCTCCGTGTCTGTCACGGCCTCACTCAGTCACTCACTAGGTAGGAACAGTTCAGCAGCAGGGCAGCCTCCCCCACAGCCAAGGTTGTCTCGTTCTCCTTACAGTCCTGGCCAGGGGTCTCTGCTCCACCAGGCCAGGATGACCAGAGCCTCCCCCTGCTGTCTTGAGCCTCCTGCAGCCCTGCTATGAGCACTGCCCTAACCCCAATCCTACCCCCTCCACAAATGTAAACATAAAACTAGTTAGAAATAGAAAAAAGTCTTAAAAATAAAAGTGGATTAAAATTGTCAATTAGAAACAAAAAATTGAATTCTGCCAAACCTATTTGTACAGAGAACGTTTGAGAACTCCTTCCAACTGTGTGCTCCAGATTAAAGGTATGTTTTAGCCCAATGGTGCGCTATAAAAATGTTTCAATCCCTGAAGTCTTCCCCCAGTCCTTACTCAAGTAAAACTCTCATTGTGTTCAATGGGATATTTGCCTGAGCAAGGATTTAAATATCTTCCCCATTCATTAGTAACTGAAAACTAAACTCTTAGAGACTCCTCAGTCCAAATTCTGTACTAATTCAGTTGTGTTGTAAAAGGAGAAAATTCGCATGAATTGAGACCCTTGACTGCATATGTAATATACTACTTCATTATTCCTCGGCAGGAGTATAGCAGACAATGCAAATTTTGCCCCCACATGGGCTGATGTATGGCCCATCCAGAATACCCACAGTGCCCCAAAGTAATGCCCCATTATGAAGTCTTTGATCAGTGATGCATGAGGCACAGTTAGACAGTGAGGCCTGGAATTGTGTTAATAGAAAGCTCTGGTGAAAGACAGAAACAGTCTGGCAGTGTGTCATGAAATGGCATTATTTCCTGCTAGTTGCCCTCAGGAAATTAAAAACTCTCCAGCTTTGGTATGCATTGAGCTTGCCTGGCAACGACCATGTGTTCTATATCCACACACATTAGGATTCACCTTCCCACAAGTACAAGATAGGGTCTTAAGTCATTTGAAGTTACACATCAAGATTTTCCCCCACTCTTCCCAAACACTTCATAGGCCTCTCTTCCAAAATGCATATAGAATATTTAACTGAGCTGTCCCTGCCTAAGCCATGGGAGATCAGTACAGATCACTGAGACACTGGTAATAGGCTGACAGAAGCCCTAGCATATTTAATTGGAAATCATTCATCAGATGTTTGGGATGATTTTGTTGCTTGTATCTGTCAAGTTATTTTTTGGAAACCTTTTAATCTTTTTTTCCCCAACGTGAATATGAAAGTTAGATACACCTTCTCTCCCCCCCCCCACACCCTCTCCCAAAAAAGGTTAAATTGCATTAGAAAGTTATAATGATTTAGCATTTATTGAATACTGGAGGCTATAAAATACTTGTCTTCCTAGCTGATTATGGAAATCAGTCAGAGATTATGCCTATATTGTAACATAGTGATGATAGTAGGTAGGGCCATGGGATAACAGAACCTGCTCATTTGGCTTACTTGTATTGGCTTAGCATTGGCTGCCCATTGGAGTGCACTCTTGTCTTTTCAAGGGTGCATGAACATGGTAAGCTAAGTAATTACTGTCTTGTTCCTGGAATGAACCTGGATGATATGGGACATTATAGACATTTATCCTTGTGTTTGCTGAAGATAAGCTTTTGATCGTTCTTTCCTTCCACTTCCCAGCCCAAAGCCAAATTACACCATGTCTATAAAAAGAAGTTGAAGGGTTTTCTTTGAAAATGTTATGGACTATGCTAAAAGCCTGAAATCTAGAGGTGAATGAGGTACTTGGCTTTGAATCTGCAATGAACGGTGTGGCCCATTAAGGTTACTATGCTGTCCTAACCTGGAAACCTCAGCGCTACTGGTAGCTTAGTTTAGTGGAAAAGTGTTAGAGGTTGTACCAGAGTACTGGAGATCTGCTCATAAATTAGCATTAAGCTTAAACCTGGCTGCAGGGCCAGTGCAAGGATGTTTTGCGCCCTAGGTGAAACTTTTACTTTGTGCCCTCCTCTGTCCCTGAGCCCCCACCCTGAGGCGCGCCCCCCATGGCAGCGCCCCCCAGATGCTGCCCCCCTCCGCCCTCAGGCGCCCCTCCTGCAGCAGCTCCCATCTCCACCCTCCGCCCTGAGGCACCCCCCTGCCCCAGCTAACCCCTGCCCCGCCTCCTCCCCAAGCACGCCGTCGCTGCTTCACTTCTCCCGCCTCCCAGGCTTGCGGTGCCAATCAGCTTAGGCGCCGCAAGCCTGGGAGGTGGGAGAAGTGAAG
Organism: Chelonoidis abingdonii; assembly: GCF_003597395.2. NCBI lineage: Eukaryota > Metazoa > Chordata > Testudines > Testudinidae > Chelonoidis > Chelonoidis abingdonii. The sequence goes on from NC_133772.1 coordinate 76,814,012, forward strand.
CAGCCACGTCGTGCTTAGGGAGGATGCGGGGCAGGGGTGAGCTGGGGCAGGGAGTTCCCCTGTGTGCCGCCCCCCCCTTTACTTGCTGAAGGCAGCCCTCCCTGCGCCCCCCACCTCAGCTCCCTCCGCCTAAATGCCAGCGGTGACTGGGGCGGCCAAAGATCCAGCCGCCATGGTTGCTGCCGAAGAAAATGGCGCCCCCCCAAATCCTAGTGCCCTAGGTGACCGCCTAGGTTGCCTAAATGGTTGCACCAGCCCTGCCTGGCTGAGCATGTGCATGCACCTGGATTTACCCTCTATTACTCTGCACAAACCATTATTAGACACTCAGCCTGGGGTCCAAATCCAGATCCAAGCACTTTCTGTGAAAGTTGGATACATTTTTTTCACTATCTCGCTTCTGCTTGCCACAGTATTTAGTGTTTGTGTTCACTGGGAAAAGTCATGTTCTTTTTTCCAACATGTCCATCGCTCACATGGCCAGTGGAGCAGAGGAACGTGCCTGGACCCAGATGTTGGACTGGGATTCACGAGATTTGACCGTGGGGAATCCTGGTTCTTTGAAGCTGGAAACTTTGTGATCATCAGGGCCTGGAAACCAGTGTGACATAACATTCACAAGCCCTTTTCTAACCAATCTTGGAAGAGTTCACATAGCTCTACTAAAATTTATTGCAAAATGTGTTTTTCCTTTTCTATTGGGGTGTTGAAAGAAAGGGTCAGATCTGAAGACCAAACTATGTGAAAATGAATAACAAACTATATCCTGTTTCTATGATTTAAAAACCCAGCATGTCCAAAGTGATAACTCTTTTGTAAAAAGTGAATTTTTTAGATTTGACTAGCTGAGCAATGGGGCAATCAGGTTTATAAACTATAGGATATTGCTAGTAAGTACTAGGTTCTGCGCACAAATCATTTGCTGCCTTGTTAAATAATACTGTCCCAGGGATAAGAAAGTTACCTGGAATGCTACAAGCTCTGTCCACAACATCTTGCTTGTCACTGAGCAGATTCTACTGTAACTTCAGTACAGTCCACTTGAGGCTCCTCATTTAAGTATTCTCTGTGCTGTAAAAACAATCATCACGTATCCTTGACAGACCCATGGAGTCCCATATACCTAAGGATTATTTGATATATTGAGTTCTGGAAGATTTGAGGCCTGGGGGTTACTCACATTTAAGAGAGCTAGTTAGGTGGTGAAATCAGACGTGACAAGGGAAGCAGTTTGAGGGTCTGCTGCTCAGAAGTCCAATGTTCAGTACAGGCTCTCCTTCCCTCCTCCCACGTCTTCCCATCCTTCCTCAAAAGTTTGTATTGGAGAGGACAGCAATTTGTTACCAGTGAATCATCGACTGCAAAGTGAAATGCTGTCCATTCTATTCTGCAATATCCGTAGCCCTTGGAATGCTACAAGGGTGACAAGTAATCCTCCAGACTGCCAGCTATATTGATGCTTATGAAGATCCGTTTAGATCCACATAGATCTCTAGGGTTCAAAGAGCTTGCAAAGCATCATAAATTCACTTCGTAGAAAGTCTAATTATGAGTGAAGGAGAGAAAAGGTGTACAGTAAGATATGGATAGACAGGCCTATGTTTTCTCTTCAGTTGCATCAGGGGAACTAATCTAACATCAGTGGGGCTTGCTCTGTTGCAAGTGAGAAGAGAAATACATTCAAGAAAATGGAGAAGAATAGTGGAGTGGGGAGGAACCAGCACAAGTGATAGATGAGTCTGTTGACTGAAACAGGACCAAGAATGGAATAGCTGAGTGGGTTACTGAGATTTTGGGTATGAGGTAGCAGTATTGGGTAGATGTGGGAAGAGCTATGAGAGTAGGCAATAGAAGGTCAGGCTCCACAAGGCATGTGGTGCTCAGTGGCAAAGTTTTAAAAACTAATTCAGCAATCCATTTGGAGATGGTTAGGAAGCTAGTGAAGATAGTATAGTCCCATTCACAGAGTAGTGATTTGAGAGGTGAGTGGATCATAAACCTTTTTGCCCACTTTATTTAAAAAATAATAAATTTAAAATTCCACAGGTGATTATCTGGACATGTACCTTTCTCCCTGCTTCCTGCTATAAACTTATTACATGCTTGCTATATTTAATAACAAAGTTCCCTGGCCACTGAGCTCTCAGGAACTGGCCTGGATGATCAGAAGTATATCTCTGATCTTTGATTCCCAGTTCCTTAGCACTAAAGCCATCTCTGCACTTACAAGCTTACAGCTGTAAGAACGTTCTTGTAGCCATGTTATGCCGATGGGAGAGAGCTCTTCTGTCGATATAACAACACCAGTTGGCCAGCAGTGATAGTTATGTCAGCAGGAGAGCATCTGTGCACACAGGCACTTACATCAGCAAAGCTTACATCGCACAAGGGTGTGTTTTTTTTTCACAGCCCAAAGCGACCAACGTTTTACTGACATAAATGCTAGTGCAGACATGGCTCTAGTTTCCCTCGTGTTGGTTTTAACCACCAACTCAAAGGGGCTTCCTTAAAACTTCTCACAGGATTCTGCAAGATTCCACCCAGTGTGCTGCAGCATTTGGTTACCAAAGGCAGGAGCACAGAGTGTTCTTCCCATGCACTTTCTCAAGTGCCTCTCTCCAAGAATGCCAGACCACACTGAGAAAGAGGTCAAAGTACTTCACTTGGCAGCTCTAGATGTAAAACCAGCCTGAGTTCCCTGGCTGACTCTTAGTAACTAGAGACTGTGAGGGGAAAGCTATTTATTGGTTTTCCCTCCTTCCAATGCTCACAAAAAATATAAGTGCTTAGGTGATGAATGATGCAGTGTGACTTGTACTGTGTATAATCTTCCATGAAAAGTTTTATAGAGGTGAGAGAAAGTTCATAAGGCACAGAGATAAAGGAACACTGTCCTAGATGGCAGGAACTGCGGAGCAGAAGATGCTCTCACCCAGCAATGGCCAGTTTGTTAGGAGGGACAAAGTGGAGGTTGATGCATGATGAGAGATATTGGAGTAGAAAGTAACCTCAATGAAGTTACTCTGGATTTCCACCAGTGTAACTGAGCAGAAGTTTGGTCCTTGGGGTCGGTATACTGGAGTAAATCCCTAGAAAACTTTAAAAAGTAGGGCAATTTTGAGCTGGATTCTGAAATGGGGAGTTTGAGAATGAGATAATATGACTGCACTCTTTATATATGTAAGAAACCAATAACAGCATGTTCTGGAGTCTGCAGAGCTGGGGCTTGGAGAGGCCACAGAGAAAGGAATTACAATAGTTGAATTGAGAGAAGAGGGTCTGCTGTGGAACACTGAGAGCAAAATGCCAGGATCATTTACAGTCAAAAATTCTCTTCTCTGCTCGATGTGTAAGAGTAACTCCACCCTGCTGTGTTTGTGCAACCAGGAAAGACTAGGCTCCCACAGGTCCCAGATTCCTGTAGCACTGAACATTGTAAGATGCCATTGATAGAATTCAAATATTAATATATTCCAAGGCCAGATGGGACCATTGTGACCATCTAATCTGACCTCCTGTGTAGCAAAGACCATAGAACTTACCCAAAATAATTCCTTGAGCAGAGCTTTTGGAAAAACATTTAATCTTGATTTAAAAATTGTCAGTGTTAGAGAATCCACCATGACCCTGGGTAAATGTTCTAATGGTTAAATATTCTTATTGTTAACATTTTCCAGTCTAATTTCATTTCCAGTCTGAATGTGTCTAGCTTCAAATTCTAGCATCTGGGTTTCTTTACTAGATTGAAGAGCTCATTATCACATTTTTTCCCCATATTGGTACTTGCAAATTGTAATCAAGTCACTTTTTAATCATCTCTTTATTAAGCTAAATAGACTGAGCTCCTTGCGGCTATCACTATAAGGCACGTCTTCTAATCCTTTAATCATTCTTGGGCTCTTCTCTGAACCCTGTCCAATTTATCAGCATCCTTCTTGAATCGTGGCACCAGAACTGAACATGATATTCCAGCAGCAGTCGCCCCAGTGCCAAATACAGGAATAAAATAACTTCTCTTCTCCTCCTTGAGATTCCTCTGTTTGTACATCCCAGGATTGCATTAGCTCTTTTGGCCATAGCGTCACATAGGGTGCTCATGTTCAGCCAGTTAGCCATTGCTTCCTGTGGGACATGACTGTGACACTGCCTTACTTTTTAGAACTGTGCAGGTCCTTTTCACCCAAAAAGGTCTTCAAAAACAGTTCTTTACCTAGGAAGAGGTTTGTTTTGGGGAGTGCTTTTTGGCTGCTGTCACAATGATCCCCTGGAAAATGTAGGGTATATTTTGCTCACTTTTTCTTTTGCAAGTGTTATGCAGCTGTAATGATTAACTATGAAGTTTTGAGGCTAATTGCCTCATATGTTTAATTAATAACTGACACATTCTGTCCCTCAAAGAGACTGGAGAACTTCCATCTGGACCCCGAGTGATTACAGTTTGGAAGCCATCCCTGTAATTAAGGAGCAGGCTGTAGGAGGCTTGTTCCCATTATGAGTAATTGTTGCACTTGCTACTTTTTTCTTCCCCCTCCATGTTACAGGACTGGGAAACCAGGGCTTGCCTGAAAGACAAATCTGAAATTAAACTCCAGCTAAGAAGTTGCTTTATACTAGCCTGTGTTTAGATAAACTGGGATATGTTTTGGTGCCAGTCTTCTTACCTTTATGAATAATCTGTGAGGCAACTGGCTGTTGAAAGGAAAATGCCTCTTGAGAGAACAAATTGAAGTACAGGTTGGGTCAATATCCATCAATAACAGCAGCAGTGGATTTCTGCGGCATCTGTACCTTTCTTCCTCCTCTCCCTCTTGCCCTCCTACAACTCTCTCTCTGTGGCTTTGGCAACTGCACATCTGCATAGACTCTGGCTGGCTCTGAGGCCCCAGAGTGGAGGATGCTGTGTCTTTAAGCCTTCCGTGCAGTGCTGAAATGTTATGACAGAGCATCTCGCACAGGGATGCAGTTTCCACGGCAACCCCACACTAAGATAAGCAAGCCATATTTTTCTGAAAGGTTCAAGAGCAGGGGAAGAATGAGGCGATCTGTCAGCAGGTGAGACTTGAAAAGAGGAAGCCGTGTCCATTAATCCTGTGGCACCGGCTGCTTTGTGTTTTAATTAGCAAGCGTTATTGAGGCAGGGAGAGCGAGCACCTTACCCTGTTGGGTTTTTTTGGTTTCTTTTTTTTTATCCCCAGACCAAAAAAAAAAAAGTGTCATTAAAGCTGTGAATATAGGTGAGTAATAAAGGGTCCTGAAGAGCCTTTTCCAGAGCTTGTGTCCCAAGTCGGGGCTGGGAAACTGCGGCCTGTCCCATTTCAGGGGCTGAGGAGCTGAACTTATTATCCGTAGACTACATAAATATAATATATCCCTGATTTCTATAACATCTGTTATGTCCAAAGTGGTTTTACTGCCCAGGTGCAGGAGAGGTTGAGCCATGGCACCCCCGCCTCCCTCTTTCCACAGTTGATCAGACTAGTGGGTTAGCCATGGGACAATTGCTTTCCCCAACATCTATAGAGGCTTTATGCATTATACAGTTGTGATGTCTTCCTCAGCTGCTGTTGGAGGAAAGAGGCTGACAGCATCATTATTTGTCCCTATATATGTGTGTGAGAACCACTCTACCACTGAAATGTGACCTCTTCTGGGGTGGAAATTAGCAGATAGGCTCACAGCTGGTGCACAGCATACCAGGAGAGGGAATATTTTGACCTAGGACAACTCGTTCCTACAGCATATTAGCAATCGGAGACTCTTTTGGTAGCAGCTAATATACCAGTCAGATATGAAATTATGTTGGTGTCTTGTAAATACTCCATGTGTAGGAGTTTATTATGAAAAATGTTTTGACAACTTTTATTATTTTCAAACACTTCCGTGTGTCACCAGAAAATGAGAGTTAAAATAGATGTCACTGCAGTGGTGATATTGTTTACGTAGTTTCCCTATTTATCCTCTTCTGGAGACAATTGCTACACTTTGAGGGGTCTAAAGTCCACTGTAATCTTCAACAGAAACAAAAGAAAGTGGTAATTCCTGGAGAAATAGGAATAAAGAGAATATGTTCCTGGCTCATGTCCACAGGCAGGTCTATAATATCCTATAAGACCTATATTATCATAGTTCAGGGGCAAGTGTTAACAGGGAGTTTGAAGAAGACCTATCGGGCAAGAGAGAGATGCTGCATGAACCAAAGTCCTTCAGTCAAAATGTATTGATTAAATTAGAGTGCAGAGTCTAAAACAAATCAAGGAGAGGTGTGTGCATACACATGTGTGTGTCCAAGTCAAAAGTAGGTTTTTTCTCTTTCATTTTCTCACTCATTTATGAACCTTGATATCCCACAGTCCTGAGTGCCTTATCACTCTGTGTGTGGTATGGCGAGAGAATGAATAGAAACTTCTATTCTGCCAGAGGGCAGAAGGTAATATTTTCCCCAGACTCTATGCTACATTCATTCATTTGGTTTATATCTTGGTCTATGTATGTCTCTCTCCTTCATTATTTTTCCATGGATTTCAAAATGTGTAAGCCCAGCAGAGAGACAGAAAACACAAAACTTGTTCTATACCTTGACAGCTCCATATAAATTAAGATCTTATGTTTTCTACCTCTCTGCAACTGTGTCTGTTAAGTTATTCAGTTGTGTTTGACTGGAACACATGTGACCCTTCGCTGGTGCTTTAAGATCTCCCTCATCCTTTAAAGTGGATGAAACATTGGAAAGTGTATTGCAGAGAATGATAGATGTTTTTAGTCTCTAATTACTAATATACTTTGACAAAACCTTTCTAATCACCTTTAAAATATTATTCACAGGTACATAGAACTCCATATTGGATCAGACAAATGATCCATCTAGTCAGGAATACTGTCTATGAGAGTAGCTGCTATCAGACAAGAGAAGAAGGTTCAAGAAACCTGATAGTAAACAATAATGGAATAACCTGCCCATAAGAGAAGTTTCTTCCTAATCTCCACTTTACATTCTTTCATGCAGAGAGTTCACCAGGGCCATGTCTACCTGTGTTTTCTGCAGCACCCAGCATGTTGGAACCCCAGTCTTGACTGGGGTCGCTGGGTGCTGCTGTCTGTCTATCTTAGGTATTTATATGGCTCCCATTACCACATGATCTGGGCACTTCACAATCTTTAACTAACTTATTTGTGCTGACATTTTCCCTGTGAGGCAGGGAAGTGCTATTATCTTCAGATGGCGGGAGGAGGCACAGAGAGATTATGTGACTAGCCCAAGGTCACACAAGAAATCTGTAGTAGAACAGGGAATTGAACCGGGGTCTTTCCTGGCCCAGACTAGCATCCAACCCTCTGGGTCAACCCTCCTTTCTCACTCAAATATTGCATACTTATAACACGTGAAATCTGAAGATATTTTAAGACACAACTCTTCACAGAGTGCACAGTCAACTTGCCGAACTTGTTGCCAGGGGATGTTGTGAAGGCCAAAACTATAAGTGGGTTCAAAAAAGAATTGGATACATTTATGGAGGATGGGTATATCACTGGATATTGGCCAAAGTGGTCAGGAATGCAACCGCCATGCTCTGGGTGTTCTAAGGGCATAACTTTCAGAAGTAGGGACTGGACAACCAGGGGATGGATCACTTGATAATTGCCCTGTTCTGCTCATTCCTTCTGAAGCATCTGGCATTGGCCACTGTCTGAAGACAGGATACTGGGCTAGATGGACTGTTGATCTGACCCAATATGGCCGTTCTTATGATCTAAGAGGAGGAGCGATCTGAAATTTAGGCAAGTAAATGTGTTGCAAGTTCATCCTCAAATATTCAAAGGATTCTCCCCAACATTTGAGATTGTCAGGATTATCAACACTGTCTTATTTCAAGTGAGCCTGTTGTCTCAACAAACTGAGCAAATAAGTTCTTCAAGTGATTGCTCATGTGTATTCCAGAATAGGTGTGTGTGCTCGCCACATGCACTGGTGCTGGAAGTTCTTCCCCTAGCAGTACCTGTAGGGGAGTGCCTCTAGTCACCCCTGGAGTGGCACCTCCATGGCACGGTACAAGGGGCGCTGTGTGCTCCCCCCACCCTCAGTTCCTTTTTGCCACCAGTGAAGGTGCTTCGGAACTGCTCTGCTCCAGCTTTACTGTAGCTTGTCCCCAAAACTGCTTGTTCGTTCAGTGTATGGTACCTGTAGTTAGTTAGTTGTTTAGTTAATTTAGTATAGCTATGTGTGCCCCAGGTTTTAAGTCATGCGGCACTTGTAGGCAATCTATACCACTGAGTGATCCACATGTGGACTGTCTACACTGTTTGGGGGGAACCCATCACAGCAATCGCTGCAAGATTTGCAAGTCATTTAAGCCTCAGACCAAGAGAGAGAGGGACATTAGGTTCTGGGCTATTCTGATGGAGTCAGAATGTGTGACCCTGGCTCTGGCACTATCGACAAGTCGACACTGCTCCCCATCCAGGACCAGGGCCGCCGCCTCCACCCCAATTTAGCAGCAATCCATCTCATGGCGTGGCTGCTTGATGGTTAGGTCGGGAGGAAAGGATGTGCTCAGAAGGGATTCATCGTGTCCTCCTAGAAAGCAGGCGGCCCTCCACGCACCAAGCGTACTTGGCAAAGTGGTCTCGGTTTTCCAGATTGGTGGACGATGGGGGTGTTTCCCTGGTGGCCACCCCGATCCAGCTTATTCTGGACTACCTACTTCACCGTAGAGCCCAGGGCCTGGTTCCCTCGTCAGTTAAGGTGCACCTGGCGGCCATATCGGCCTTCCCTCTGCCAGTGCAGGGCCACACGGTATTCTCCCATGCTATGACTGGCCAATTCCTTAACTGGTTAGATCACCTCTTCCTGTATGTTAGGCTCCCTGACCCACAGTGGGACCTAAACCTGATGTTGGCCCGCATCACGGGGCCCCCATATGAGCCACTGGCCATGTGCTCCTGGTCGCACCTCTCGTGGAAGGTGGCCTTTCTGGTTGCAATCACGTCAGCTAGGCAGGTCTCAGAGCTCAGGGCCCTGACTTCTGAGCCCCCGTACATGGTGTTTCATAAAGATAAGGTCCAGCTCTGCCCACACCCTTTGTTCCTCCCAAAGGTGCTCTCCGCCTATTACATGAGTCAGGACATTTTTCTGCCAGCCCTCTGCCTCAAGCCTCATGCGTCAGTGAGGAGCGCTGCCTCCACTGGCTGGATGTGAGATGGGCTCTGGCTTTCTACCTGGAATGGACTAAGCTGATCAGAAAGTCCTAGCAACTGTTCATTGCCTTGGCTGAGCGCATGAAAGGTTGGCCAATCTCCACTCAGTGGCTCTCCAACTGGATCACCACCCTCCACCACCAGTTGTGGAATCCCTCCACCACCAATTGCAAATGCGCACTTGACTCGGGCGCAGGCCTCATCTGCTGCCGCCTTGGCCCATGTCCCCATTCAGAACATTTGTAGGGCTGCTGCATGGTTTTCAGTTCACACGTTCACCTCACACTATGTGATCATGTCCCAGACCAAGGATGATGCCGGGTTCGGCAGGACTGTGCTCTGTCCCAAGAATTTGTGAATTCCTACCCACCTCCAACAGATATAGCTTGGAATCACTTACTGTGGAATACACGTGAGCTATCATTTGAAAAAGAAAAGACCGTTACGTTTTCCATAACTAGTGTTCTTCGAGATGTGTTGGTCGTGTGTATTCCACATCCCGCCTTCCTTCCCCTCTGTTGGAGTTGTCTGGCAAAAGGAACTGAGGGTGGGGGGAGTGCACAGCGCCCCTTATACTGCACCGTGGAGGTGCCACTCCAGGGGCTGCAGGGGGTGCTGCCCCCCTACGGGTACTGCTAGGGGAAAAACTTCTGGCACCAGTGCTCGTGGCGAGCATACATGTATTGTGGAATAGACATGAGCAACACATCTCGAAGAACACCAGTTACAGAAAAGGTAACTGTCTTATTCAAGAGAGAAATCAGAAACTGACAGGGACAGGGACTGTGGAGTTGTTTGGTTCTGTCTTTTAGCACAACTTGTTCAGAATAAAACATAACTTTGTTTTCAAAAGGAGTTCTCTTTCTCCAAGAGATGCATCAATGGCAGCAAAGTTAAAAGCATAAAGCCAACCAAACACTGTGTATCATATCTGTGGTCTGAGGATGCTGGGTTAAGGCCTAGAGGCATGTAACCTGCCCCGGTCCCTCAAAGAAGTGATTGGTCTCAATGGGGCCAGTTTGTTATGACACTGACATATTGAGTTAATGACCAAGTCAGCAAAGACTGTAAGTGGCAAGAAGTGGGGTTTGGATTTGGCCATATCTATGAGGACAGCTTGACTTTGTCTGAGATTGCTCACATTCTCCTGATGTGTAAGGTGAAATTCAGCCTCTTCTGGAGGTCCAGTCTCAGTTAAGTGGTGCATTTGCTTTGGGCTGACCTTGTGCACAGGGGGTGAATATTGCCCATAGTAAGTAGATAAACTACTTTTAACAGTATTATCCTCCCTTTCTGCAAGCCAAGCGTCTTAGTTCTAGATCAGGCCAGCCAAATGCTCTCATCTAACGATAGTCTCATACCATACCATCAAATTCTGTGGTGTCTGAGTACTGCTTTTGCTGTCCTAACATGGGAAGGTAAGGTCAGCTGCGCTCCTTATTCCACAGACAAGAGCCAGACACTATTTGGAATATGTTCAGGGGGCTAGTACAGAAGGGAGACCATTTAAGATTTTGTTGCCTAATGTAAATCTCCAAATTCATGCCATTCCATGCCTTTAATTCTCTCAGGACTGTAGAAATGCCCCAAACTACAATTAATTAGACTCTTGACATATTGCTGGGTTGTCTCTGTGCAGTGAGGTAGTGTCAGTTTTGAAATCCTGCCAAGCAAAACCAGCCCACCTGCTTCTTCTCCAGATGTCTGTAGCCACCCAATCCTGGCACTCCCTATTCTTGGAGTGCAAATGAGTTTGGAGGTGCTCAGGCTTCTTTCCGTTTCATGCATTCTCCACATCTGTCTAAATCATAACCTGGCCTCCCCAGAAAATAAAAAAAACAACAACTCATAGGATGAAGAATGTCCTATGGGCTGAAATGAGACTTAAGTGCTGGCCCTTTGCACCAAAAGGAACTTCACTTTTAATGAGCAGGTAAGAGAAACCTCCCTGCCTCTCTTTGCCAATTTGGGTTAGTTTAAATCACTGTTCCAGGGCTTGTGGTGGGAATGTGCAGCCAGACAGTGTTAGCCTCTGCTCTAATTATGACTTATGCTATTGCAGAGGGCCAGCATTCTAGAGTTAGGAGCCCTGTATTCTTATTGATTACTTGCTGAATCATCATTGTAGCAGGGTTGGTTTGTTTGTTTTTTCTCATCTTCCTCCTCTAGAGGTAATGAATTATTTGTGTATTTGAACTGCTTATCCCTGGATAATTCAAGTTACAAGCATTTAACTACCAGTAATATTCCACACACATTTATTTCTCTCTTTCTGTGTATATACCAGACCCTTCAAACAGCCACTAGGTGCATTTACGATAAATAACAATACAGACATCAAGATGAAAAGGTAGCTAATGCAATCCATCCAACCACCTATCCCTAGTCCCATCCAAACTGCATTAAACAAGCCCTTTAGAAAAAAGCTTGGGTAAACAGATATGCCTTAAGGCGTGCTCTGAAATTTACCTTCCTCTGGGTGTATTAGTGAATCCTTTCTTATTCATGTCAGTCTGTGCACATTTATTGCTGGGTGCAGTGCTGACAAGGTCTAGTCCCAGTGAAGTCAGTGGAATTGTGCCTGGTAATATTTAAAGAAGCAGGCCTTCCAAGTGTAAGCTCTCTGGGAAATGGACTCTATACTTCCTTTCTCTACAGGGTAGAGGCTGAGCATATTGTCAGCACATAATCGTAGAATCACAGTCCCCTGCGCTCAAGGCAGGACTGTGTAATAACTAGACTATTCCTGAAAGGTGAAAAAACCACCATTAATAACAAACTTGAGCTGTTTGGGACCAAGTTGGCAGGGATCGACTTCAGACTTGATTGTCCTCACCTGAGAACAACCTATGTAATCCAGGGATAGGCAAATCAAGTCTAATTGATGCATAGTTTTTTGCATCTTCACAGAGCTGTAGAAACTGCACACTGGTCTCAGTAGAGAACAAAGAGAGGAAGCGTGATCCAGTGGCTGGAGCACTAGCCTATACCATCAGAGACTTGGATGCAGTTCTGTACTGTGCCAAAAGCTTCCAGTGTGACTCTGAGCAAGTCACTTAGTCTGTCTCTGACTCAGTTTCCCATCTGTAAAATGGGGAAATAGGACTTCCTTACCTCCCAGAGGCATAATGAGGATGAATCAGTCAAAAAGTGTGAGGTGCTCCGCTATTGCTGTGACAGGAGTTGGATAAATACCTAAGATAGACAGACAAGAATTTCACTCCAAGATCATTAGCTGGTTTGGCAAAGGCCACAGAAAAGCATCACGTTTGTATTCAAATATCTATTCATATATTATTGTTCAGTATTATCCAAAGAACATTGGAACTGGTAATGGTCACAGTAAAAACATTTTCATGCACTTGCTGCTTCCACAAAACACCTTTTACTGCAGAAATTGCCAGTTCTTCAGTAATTCAAAGAGTTTCTCATATATGTCATTTTTATAAGAAGAAAAATGTGACTGAAAATACATTTTTGTTCTACAAGTCCTAATAACATAAAACTAGAACCAAGTGACTTCCTTCCAAAGGAATGTGTGTTTGTTCCTTGGTGAAATGGGATAGAAACCTTTTGATGTTGCCATGGACCAGAACCACAAGCTGAATAGAATGAAAGTAGCTGAGTTGATGTGATTTATGACACACATGAAGGGTGCTTTTGGAAAGCAGAAGTAATGGAAAGAAGGAGCTGGTATTCCTTCAGGATAAGGGGGAAGAGCAGCAAATGACTTTGTTATTGATGCCACACACATCAAAGCTGAGAAGACTGAGAAATGGTCTGGCCTAACCTAAGTTTGTTGTCTTTACCGTTATTAAATGTCGTATGGCATCGTACAGCCGAGACACCAGGATATTTTTTCAACCTAAAGTTTTATGAATCTGATGAAAATTGAGACTTCTCCATTTCACAGACCCCTTGATCTTTGAATTAAATCCATACAGTTTACGTGGGATTTAAGTGGCACACAAACCTTGTGATAGCCTTATCCACTAGGATGAATTTTTCACTGTTACTGAGCAAAAACAGGAAGCAATGGAAAGTGAGAAGATGCTGGCTTGACTGGTGGAATTTTTTGGTGTTTGTGCAAGTTGGTTGGAGAGAATGGTTCAGAGTAGCATCCATGAGTGGATGTGTGACTAATATTCTCTTTCAACAACTCCATCTGGAGTTATTTGGGGAAGACGGGATTAAATTGAAAAAGAGATGAAGCCAAGTCGCTGTCTTTGTAGACCCACAGATCATATAAGATTGCAAAGGGCTTTAAAGAATGTTAATTTCTTGAAATGGGAGAGGATGTGAATGTTCAGAGTTATTCTGTGATGCCACTTGTGTGGCCATCACTGACTTAAATGGGTGTTGTGCAGCTAACACTACTGCACCATGCTTTGAAAATGTAAGGCTAGGAAAAAGGCTTTGAATTTAGCAAAACCAGCTAGACCATTGGTGCCAGAATCCAGGATTTACAGTTTTATTTTAGAGACCTGCCCAGTTTCCTTAAAACTGAGAGGTTGTTTCCTCTGAAAAGAATATTCATTGATTTGTGTTTAGCTCTTTTCAAACCTCTAAAATCATTGTAACTAATTGGGTTAGTGTCAGCATTTATCATACTTACCTCGGTTAGTCTAGACCCATAGATCTTTCCAGACTGTTTGCTAAAGTGCTTGGCACGTCTTACCTTATCTGGCCCAGTTAAATTATTATTCCCCTTTTTGACAAATCTAATCTCTGCCTTTCCTTCTGCAAAGAGAGAGAGAGGCATCTTCAGAAGTTTTTGCTACTTGTTTTACAGCAAGCCAGGGAACATCTTACAGAACTTTTCAGAAAGATGCTTACAGCTGCTGGTGAGGATTTAAAAGGATCCAGGGTTAGTGGAGGCTGAAAGTGGGTTTTGTTGTCAGGATGGTTTTCTCAATTATGGTCTTATTTTCTTATGATGGTTTGCTCAATTAGTTCAGTTTTATCGGCTAGCGGTACATTGGTCTGCTGCCAACATCTGCATTTCACTGTAAAAACAAAATAGTCAGTTCTGCTAAAGTTTACAAGTTTAAATACCTGCAATCTGAGGTGGGTGAAATGAGCATGGGATCTGTTAAATATTGTGTACTACACACACCATGCTGGGGTGACTTGCTCACGACCCTTTCTTCTGAGCCTATAAAATCACTGTTGTTTTTCTGGTTATTTCCTGACAGCATGATTGAACTCCGCTTTAATGGAAAACATTTATAATGTTGTCCTGAATCACACTCTGAGGAGGGCCTGATTCTCCACTCACTCATACCAGTGTAAATGAGCAGTGACACCACCAGCCTAAACCGAATCACATGGGGACAAAACTGTCATTAGTGGAAGGAGACACAAGCCAGGGAACCCTTGTTTTATGTGTCCTATAACAGCTTATAAGTTATTTTTTTCTAGGAAAGCACATCAGTTTTTTCCCTCTCCCAATAAACTATGTTCAGTTGTATTTATTTTCTGGTCTTCCCTCTCCTTCCTTTTCAGGGTTCCAGTGGATTCACATTCTCACTATGGAGCTAATGTTAGCCACAATCAGGGGAGTTGGATTTTTCCCTGTGTGTGTGCATAATTTTACATTATTTTTGCATAATTTAAATTCTGATGCATAATATTCCTTTTCACCTCCCCTACTTTGAATGTACCGTGTGGCTCAGCTGAGCTGGAGGCTTTTGTGCTGCCATCGGAAAAAGGGGGCTTTTCCTCTGCATACTTTTTATGTTGCGGGGACCTCTTGAGATTGTTTCTTCTCTGTGTAGGGTACATCAATGAGTGATTTAATCTACTCTTTCTAGCATCAAGGGGTCATCATGGCTTTTTATGAGCCTCAGTGCCTCCAAATAGTGAGAAATTTCATCTTTAATTTTCCAGTGAGGAACATTTGCTTGGATCTGAAAATTTCACCAGATCCCTGGTTACTAACCAAATGTATATGCACCAGGCTTGGGACTTCAGGCTTTGGTGATTGTGCTCTGTGCTGGCTCCTCTCTCCCTCTGACTCACATTCTATTCAGCAAAACACTTGAGCATGTGCTTAACTTCAAGCATTTGAGTAATCTCATTGAAGTTCCTGGGACTCAGGCTCAAAGTGAAGCCTATATTTAAGTGCTTTTGTGAATCGGAGCCTGAAATGAGTCTGGCCCTAACGCACCACAGCTGCCCATTGTTCATTCACGTGTATGGAGCAGACTGTTTGAGGCCAGGCTGAGGAGGTCTCTATGTGGATATTCAATTGGAGAGGGCCCAAGGATTCTCTTCTCAATTTACCGCATCAGGGGCCAGTAATAATGTAACTGGGAGTGCAGGCCATACCTCCTAGCTCTGGTTGGCAATGTAGGGGCTAGATGTCTGAAGTGGGATAAACTGGGGTCTAATTCCACAGAGTCCCCACAAAACTATATTGCTCAGGATTCAGCTTCAGCCCCGGGTGGTGGGGCCGAGGCTTCAGTTCCATGCGGTGGGGCTTCGGCTTTCTACCCTGGGCCCCCGTGAGTGTAATGCTGGCCCTGCTTGGTGGCCCCCTGAAACCTGCTCACAACCCCCCTAGGGGGCCTCAGATCACTGGTTGAGAACCGCTGGTGTTGACCAAGCCTTAGTGAAGACACTACCTATGCCAAAGGGAGAGCTTCTCCTGTCAGCATAGCTAATCCATCTCCCTGACAGGCTCTTCTTCAGGTCTGAGACAAGAAGAGCATTGTGTAGGCTTGAAAGCTTGTATCTTTCACCACGAGAAGTTGGTCCAATAAAAAATATTACTTCATCCACCTTATCTCTGTTCTCTTCAGACCAACATGCAGTGGCGGATTTAGAGTTAGTGGGGCCCTGTGCACAGCTTCATTTTCAGAGGCCCCACTTCAGGAAGGAACATTTTATCTATCTTCCCACACCCCCATTTTTCATTCTTTTTTTCTTCATTCTCCTCCTATATTATAAGTAATAGGAAGTAAATGAAAATAAAGTGAGGTATCTTGATTGTTTTTGTAGTCTAACTTTTTTTTTCCACAGACCACTTGAAAATTGCTGAGGGTCTCGGCAGACCATTTAATGATCTTTCTAAATGTTGTTTGTACCGTTAGCTAACTATTGTAAAGTGCTTTGAATAAGAGCGCTTTATAAAAATAAACTTAATAACCTTTCTTCAATCCACCTGAATGGAATTCTCGAACAACAGTTTGATAACTTCTGGTCTAGATCAAAGCTTGTATTTGCATTACACTAACGTGAAGAATGTGTGAAAATAAAAAGTATAGATGATGCATGAATGGAAAAACAAAAGTTAACTTCCTCTGAACTTATTCAATTAGCTTTTTTCTACACTTTTTCTTTACAAAATCGTCAATTAAGTCATAAGCAACATTTTGTAAAGAAGCACTTTCAATTATCAATATTGCTGAATTTGTCAAATGTTCCTGACTCATTGTATTTTGCAAATAATTTTTTACTTGTTTCAATACAGAAAAAGAGCCTTCACCAGAAGCATTTGTGACAGGTATTATTGAAAGTCTTTTCAGATGGTTTCTACATTTGGAAAGGTTGCCTGCAAACCATCACGTACAAGTCTATACAGATCAACTGGTGATCTCGAAGCACAGACCTCATAATTTTCGATAAAATGAATGAAATGTTTCACTTCATCTTCAAACAGATTTGTGTCTGTCTTCTCAGTAAAATTCACTTCATTTCTTACTGTAGTGGCTTTTAGCATTTTTGTCCACTGTGACAAAGTTCCTCCTCTATCTTGGTGGGTCCTGTGCTTATTGGCAGATTTGCTCACCTCAGTGATCTTCCCCACAGTCTGGATCAGCTCCTCCTGTGTCTGATCAGGAGTTGGGAGGTTTGGGGGGAACCCAGGCCCTCCCTCTACTCCAGGTTCCAGCCCAGGCCCTGTGGATTGCAGCTGTCTATAGTGTCTCTTGTAACAGCTGCATGACAGCTACAACTCCCTGGGCTACTTCCCCATGGCCTCCTCCAAACATCTTCTTTATCCTCACTACAGGACCTTCCTCCTGGTGTCTGATAACGCTTGTACTCTGTGGTTCTCCAGCAGCACAGCCTTTCACTCTCAGCTCCTTGTGCCTCTTGCTCCCAGCTCCTCACATGCACTTCCTCTCCTCTAGCTCCTCTCCACCTGACTGGAGTGAGCTCCTTTTTAAACCCAGATGCCCTGATTAGCCTGCCTTGATTGGCTGCACCATATTTCTGTGAAAAAACACACAAAATAAATCAACAGTTTTCTTTAGAGATTCATCTCTACTCTGCAATTGCACTATTATTGTGTCACAAACAACGATGATCATCTCTTTTCCTTTTATTGATTTCATTGTCTCTGGTTTCATCAAAAAATAACTTCCTGCTTTTTTTACGCTTCTCAGCAGATATATCGGAGAAACCTATATTTTCTGTTAATGTTAGTGCCTCTCCTTCCACGGAGCTATAGTCGTTTCGAACTTCCATGACAAAACTTTTAACTGAGGGTAACAATTGTGCAGCATTCAATAAACTTGTATCAATCTTTTGCAGTGATTTGCTGGTGGCATTAATTCTTTGAAGTAAACTATTCCACAAAAGAGTAAAAACATCAATGTCATACTTTTCAAACTTTTCTGCTAATGATTTTGCTTCGGTTTTCACATGCAGTTTTTCAGAATTTGATGTGGCTGTGTCTAATAAGGTTTTCTTTATACCGCGTAGCTCATTTTCAAAGCCAAAACAGCGTCTGCACAAGCAGACCACCTGGTGTCACAAATTCTTTTGACTGTCAAATGTTTTTCATTTGCCTGCTCCAAGCGCGATTGTAGCATACTCCACCAATGTGTGGAAACTGAAAAAAGGCATATATGTTTTGAATGAAGTCAAAAAAATGTGTGGATCCCTCACAAGATTTAGCTGTAGCATTGCAGATTAGATTTAAGGAATGGCTGGAACATCGTATGAACAAAGCAAAGAGGTTTGCATTGTTCAGTCTTGCCTGTAGACCTGAATATTTTCCTGCCATATTTGTGCCATTATCAAAGCTCTGTCCATGACAATTTTTGATGTCCAAACATAAATTTGCAATGATTTCCGAAACAGCTGTCTGTAGATATTCAGAAGTGTGGGATTTTAGTGGGACAAAGAAATCACTCTACAATGTCACCACTGCTGGTCATATACCTTAAAATTAATGTTAAATGGTCTACATGACTCACATCTAATGTTGCATCAACTATTATGGTATAGTACTTGGTATCCTTTACTTCATCGGTGAATTGGTTTCTGAGCCACTCTGCCATTATAGTGATGAATTTATTGTAGGTTTGGTGTGTTAAAAAGTTGGTCTTTCCTGAGCCACAATACTGATTATTTTTCAAATGTTCTTTGAGAAAATAGTCAAATTCACTAAGACATTCAAGGCAGGTTAAAAATTGCATTTTTGATTTAACAGTGATGACTCATCATGTCCTCTTAGAGGTAGTCCCAAAGAAGACAGCAGTTTGACCGTGGGAACAACATATCTCAGCACTTTCGTCCAATAAAAACACTCCTTTTCAAACTGAACAAATTAATTAACACAAATTAATTCTTCCAGATGATTTACACCTTTGAACAAACTTACACATCTTTGGAAGTTTCATGATCAGCAATATGTCTTGCAACATTTCTCCAATTAGAGTGCCCATCGATGAATGTTTGTCTTCTTTTACTATAGTCTGGGAATAATTTGCAAACACAACAGTAGACTGCCTTAGTAGTTTTCGAAAAAATCAACCAAATTCTCATTTCTGTTGTCCCATTTTCCTTCATCCTCAGAAAATGGGATTCGTGAAGACATCTAAATTGCTTTCGTCGTACAACTTCATACTCTTTTTTTTTTTCTTAAATTTTCCATATTACCTGCAGTTTTTGGTTTATTTACTAAGAAATATTCTATCATATCCAATTAAACAAATTTTGGCCATAATGCAATGTGTTCAAGGGAGGTTGCTTCCCTTACTTTGACAAAATTACCAATATTTTGTAGTTCCATTGTCACTTCAGAGTCCACTTGTTCAACTTTTGCAATCATTGTGGTATCCCCACAGCTCGGCAAATGATCAGATAATTCAGATGTTTTCTTGCCCATACTTTTTGATGAATGTCCACTATACTTCAAGCTTTTAAAAATAAGATGACAAACTGTCCTTTTGCTTAGCTTCATCTTCTTGCCTTGCCTTCATTTTTTTGCGTTTTTGATTGCCAGACTATAGTGTTGCTTCATTATTGCTAAAAAAACTGACCTTGATTTTAGGCAGATTAAAAATGTCTGAAAGAGCAGAGGAATAACCACAGGCATGCCTGGGTGGGCCACGGACTGCCCAATTAGGTGTAATGCCGGTAATCCCGTGTTTTTATCAGGCTCTGTCAAAACGGGATTTTAAACCATTACATACTAGTGACAAATCATAGGCCTTGTTGCGAAGTGTGAGGGAGGGTGCTTTTGTTCAGTTGGATAATTGGTTAGGCAGACAGACTTTGATTGGCAAATGACGATTTCCCTTTCTTGCTGTTATGCTATTGCTGAGACAGCGAAAAAATGGCAAAGCAAAATTCTTTGCTAGGCTACTTCAAAAAACCATGTTTAGAGCACAATTCGCAGAATAAGTTCACAGAATGCAGAAAGCCTGGACCGCTTCGCGACTGGCAATGCTTTAGTTATTTGTCAGATTTGTCCTGCATTTTGGGTCTCCTGTCATTGGGGGCCCTGTGCCACTGCACAGTTTGTTTCACGGTAAATCCGTCACTGACAACATGGCTACAACAAGAGTTAAAATAGCTACCTGGCACTGTGCTGTGAAAACAAATGAGACCTTGACGACCTATTGAAATGTTATTATGGACCCTGTGTGTATGAATGTGAAGTAGCTGAAAAAAATACAGGTATGTATTACCAGCTATGTTTCATTTTGGAATCCAAGAAGGGCTCTGACTGTTTCTGTTGGGGAAAGAGGGATATTTGTAACTACTCACACCATAGCAGCTGGTTTCTGACTGCATGTTGTTTTTCTTTCATACACATAATTGCAATTTAAAGCAGGTTTGTGGCTGCTATTTGTGGAATCCTCTTCTCTCTAGGCTAAAGTGTTCTAGAATTTCAGGGCCTTCACTTATCTTTTCTGCATCTAATTGTTTCTGCTTTGTGCTGAATTAGCCCTGGTGCTTCTGCCAGCGCCTGGCAGTACCCGTGTACTAAGAACAAAAGCTTCTCTGTAGAATGACAACGACAAGAACAAACTGTAAGAAGCCAGCTGAAAGTGACATTTCACTGGATGTCCAACATACGTCACTCAGCACTGCCAAGGTTTTTTGCTCCCCATCCTGTTGACACAGAAGAAAGGAGTTTGCATCTCTGATTCATTAGTGGGAGTAGCTGCTTTGAGGATTCACTGATTGAGGAGAACCAGGTATACTTGTGCACACCTTGGGCGCTTCATTTTCAGGTCCGGAAAGCAGCAGAAGGCAGACATCTCTATGAAGGACCTTCCCCTTGGAATATGAAGTCTTATTTGTACCTTGCTTTGTAGGAGTGAGAGCAAATGGCTTGGTGCCTGGAGGAATTTGGTATATTATTGTAGATTGAGCCTATGAAATACCAGATTTGTTAGTTATTTCAGCTGGATAAATTGCATAAAAAGCAGGTTCTTTGCTTAAAAATTTCTGTGTGCAAAATTTCCTAAGGCAAATGAATAATGATACACTCCTCACTCCTCTTAGCCAATCCGAGGGTAGGCACTGATGGGCTCTGAAGGGAATTACCTCCACCCCTATTGTACCAGAAGGGCAAATTAAACTGAACCAGGCCTCTGGAATTGGAAAGGAGGAAATGGGGAGACCCCTCTTTTCTTCCAAAAAAGCAAAACATGTAGGGAAGCAGTTAATGTCTCTCATATAAGAAGTAATGTCAAACTGGATTAACTAGTCAAGTCCCAGGTGGAGAATGACGGGCCAAACCAGAATGAGAAGCAGAATCCTCCAAACCTAGATTAGGCAGAATCCCTGTTAATCTTTCCCTATCTGCGTAAAATAAAGGTTAATAACCTGACTACAAGAGAGCTAACTGGGGAATTAAATATCACGCAGAAGGGATTATCACATTTTGAAAAGAATTTGAAAGTGACCATGACATAATAAATTCATTAAGTGCCTTTTCAGATCTGTGCTGTGTTGTACAGAAGCAACCCATGAGGGGGGGTTGCGGAGCTTGTTTTTGATATCTTAAATACCAAGCAGGAGCTCAGAGTTGCTAAAGAAAGGAGCATATACATTTTCATTATTCATTTTTTGTGTCTTAAAGAGACCAACAGGGAGCTGGCAAATAGAAGGAGGCACAGGGCTGAGAAATAAATAATTAGCATCTTCAAATACTCGTTGCAGATTAATCTGGGGGAAAATGCTGGTGGCTGGTAAACCTCTTGTATATTTCTCAGATATATTTTTTTAACCCAATCAGTTCTTTCTGCTTATATCCAACCAGTAAACTTCATTTTGGGAGTTTTAAAAGGTCTTTAAATAGAAGATATCTAATCCGAGCCTGAGGAGCTGACTGACCAAGCAATAACGTTAGCCAATGTTTTGGCAAATGCTCTAGACAAACTCTTGCTCCACTAACAGGCCCCCAATGTTTCTCCCTCTCACTCACTGGCTTTCTACTAGCACTGTGAATGTTCAGCATGTGCTCATAGTGTGGATAGCATCTTCTGATTGGCACTAGAGTAAAAGACTCCACTTGGGGAGAACAGAGAGACCAGTTTCATTTTATAGTGACCAGATCTCTTAAAGTTTGCAATATTCAGATGTTATGTCTTCTGTGTTCCGCAGTGAGATCAATAGAAAAACATTAAGAAATTAATTCTGTACTGAGTGGTTCTTGGCTGACCCATGCTCGGGTGGTGATCGGGGTAGAAGCATGTCTGAAAGATTTTAAGCAGAGTTGGGCCTGGTCTGGTTTGGGGTGGAAAACATGCAAGGAGAACCCGGGGCTGTGATCGAATAATACTGAATCAGTGCTCCGGTTTGGTTCTGAGGAGCACTGTACTCCTGGAGGTACATCTCTTGTAGGAGACACAAAACCACTTGTAGACACGAGAGATCCCTTGGTACATGTTGCAACAATAAAAATTACATTGAGCCTGCTTACGTTTCTCCTGTGGTCTCACTTTCTGTCCTAAACTGTTCTATAGTATTGCTGTGTAATGTTAAATAGCAGCTACTTTCCACCTCAAACCTACAGTAGATACAGTTTGTAGAGTATTTACAAAGAGAGAGCCTGAATTTGAGTATCCTTGATTAGGAGAACAATCCTTACTAGGGCTGTTGATGAATCGCAGTTAACTCATAAAAATTTATCGCAATTAAAAATATTAATCATAATTAATCACACTGTTAAGCAATAGAACGCCAACTGAAATTTATTAAATATTTTGGATGCTTTTCTACATTTTCAAATATATTGATTTCAGTTACAACACAGAATACAAAGTGCACAGTGCTCACTTTATTTTTATTATTCCAAATATTTGCACTGTAAAAAGATTATTTCAATTCACCTCATACAAATACCATAATATAATCTCTTTACATTTCTAAGTTGCACTTTCGTCATAGATATTTTTTGTTACATAACTGCACTTAAAAAAACAAAACAATGTAAAACTTTAGCGCCTAAAAGCCCACTCAGTCCTACTTCTTGTTCAGCCAATCAGTAAGACAGACAAGTTTGTTTACTTTTACGGGACATAATGCTGCCTGCTTCTTATTTACAATGTCACCTGAAAGTGAGAACAGGTTATTCACATGGCACTTTTTAGCCAGCGTCGCAAGGAATTTACATGCCAGATAAGCTGAATATTCGTATGCCCCTTCATGCTTCAGCCACCATTCTAGAGGACATGCTTCCATGCTGATCATGCTCATTTAGAAAAATGTGTTAATTAAATTTGTGATTGCACTCCTTGGGGGAGAATTGTATGTCTCCTGCTCTGTTTTACCCACATTCTGCCATATATTTCATGTTATAACAGTCTCGGATGATGACCCAGCACATGTTGTTGTTTGTTTTAAGAACACTTTCATTTCATATTTGACAAAATGCAAAGAAGGTACCAGGGTTGAGTGCTGCAGCTATCTTTAGAAATCTCGCATAAGGTTTAAGAACATGAAGTGGCTTCCAACATCTGAGAGGGATGAGGTGTGGAACATGCTTTCAGAAATCTTAAAAGAGCAACACTCCAATGTGGAAACTGTAGAACCTGTACCACCAGAAAAGGAAAATCAACCTTCTGCTGGTGGCATCTGATTCAGATGATGAAAATGAACATGTGTTGCTCCGCATTGCTTTGGATTGTTATCGAGCAGAACCCGTCATTGGCATGGATGCATGTCCTCTGGAATGGTGGTTGAAGCATGAAGGGACATATGAATCTTCAGAGCAGTGGTCCCCAACGTGGTGTCCACAGGTGCCATGGCGCCCGCCGGGCATCTGTGTGCACCCGCGTACTGTCCAGCGGATGAGCATCCGCTGAAATGCCGCCGATTTTCGGCAGCATTTTGATGGTGATACCTCTAGATGACTGCTTGTCGGCAGCATTTCAGTGGCGATGCCTATTGACGTCGCTTCTCGGTGGCATTTCGGTGGATGCTTGTTTGCTGCCATGATCCTTGGTGGTTCGTCATCCAGCGCCCGCCAGACAAAAAAGGTTGGGGATCACTGCTTTAGAGAATCTGGCATGTAAGTATCTTGCAATGCCGGCTATAACAATGCCATGCAAACACCTGTTGTGACTTTCAGGTAACATAAACAAGAAGTGGGGAGCATTATCTCCTGCTAACTTGTTTGAGCAACTGGCTGAACAAGAAATAGGACTGAGTGGACATGCAACCTCTAAAATTGTACATTGTGTTTTATTTTAGAGTGCAGTTATTTTTTGTACATAATTCTACATTAAGTTCAACTTTCATGATAAAGAGATTGCACTACATTATTTGTATTAGGTGAATTGAAAAATACTATTTCTTTTGTTTTTTACTGTGCAAAAATAATAATTTAAAGTGAGCACTGTACACTTTGTATTCTGTGTGGTAATTGAAATCAATATATTTGAAAATGTAGAAAACATCCAAAAATATTTAAATAAATGGTATTCTATTATTCTTTACAAAAATTAATCGCACTTTTAATCACTTGACAGCCCTAATCCTTACTCATGCAAATACTTCCATTTACTTCAGTGGGATTGCATGGGTTAGTAAGGGCTATGTGAACAAGTAAGGGCTTGCAAGATCAAGCCTGAAATCAATGATAAATGTAAACTTTACAATATTTAAAAAGTAAAATTCTGTGTGAAGCTTCAAGAGAAAAGATGCATTGTTGCTTTTAAAATTAATCCATGACTAGGTTGTCTCTTGGAGTCAGCACCCATAAGTCAGTGCCTTCAGGGACCTTCTAAACGAGGATTAAAGTTAGTTCAGTGGGAAAAACTATACTGAAAGGCAACTAAAGATGGTGTTTATTTGGATATTGATTTACTGTTAGAATGGTGAGGACTTTTTTTTTGCTGGTGATCTTTCAACTCCCCTTTAAATGAAACATTTAAAAATGTTAACATTGCTTCTAAAATAAGTAAAATTGGATATATTGGCCTAGTATCCTGGTGGCAGCAGAGAGCTGCAATATATTGGAAAGTGAAGGGATTTAGTTATGTTGAGGAGGTATGATTTTGTGGTTAAAGTAGAGGACTAGCAACTGAGACTTATTAGGTTCTAATCTCTCCACTGTGACAATGTTTCCCAGCTATGTCCTAAGTTAAGTCATGTCTCCCATCTGTACCTTAGTTTTTCTGACTGTAAAATGGGGATAATGTGACCAGTCTCACTGGGTGGGATTGTGTTGTGTTGGAAAGATTAAAGTTTGAAGAAAAAAAGGTCTGTGTAAGTGCTGATTATGATTTATTTTATTTTTTGACAAGCCGTAGTTGGGGACATATCCGAGAGTGGTCTCCTTTTGGGCAAAGCGGAGAGCATTCTGGGAGGCTCCACCACATCCCAGCTAATCCAGGTGCCCTTTTGAAGTAGTCTGAAGATGATGGAGTATGTACAAAGCAGCTGGGTTGCAGGTCTAGTGTGAGAGGAGTGAAGATAGGAGCAACAAAGGAGTTAAAATAAGGGAATCAGAAGTCTGGCTGGTGGCAAGAGGCAAACAGAGAAATTGCAAGGCTGTGTATCGCTAGTTCTTTTAATCATATCTGAAACCTCAGTAAATCACCTGGATGTCACTGAGAGAGGTTCCCATTTCTCCAGAACTATTTGTCTATTTAAATAAAACCCCAGAGGAGGTGCTTGGTGTCTGGGAGTTGCCTTTGATTGGTGACCCAAACAAGAGGAGAGAAGGTCACAGGAAAGCATGTCACAAGGGTGTGACTGAGTGTGAGATGTAATATGATTACTCTTAACTAGCGAGACCATCAGAGCCACTGCCAAATCATTGAGTTCTGCATTTATCCTGCAATGTATTTGTAGTCACTTTCCTATCCTTTTCAATTAACTTCTCTCTTCTCAATTCTAAAGGCATTAGTCTTGTTTGCACGCTTCATCATACCATACTGATGTGCTAGTGTGGGGTGTAATCCACCTCTTCTGCAGCATTTACTGTCAAATTAATCTAGTGCAGGTTAGCAAAGGGTACCCTGGATAAGTGGGAAAAGACACACAGAGCAAAGAGTAACTAAGTGCTAAGATTTCCTGGCTAGCATTCTAGTTATCAAGTAACATTCAAAAGCAAGTTCCTAGATGGGTCATGTGCCAGGTCTAATAGACACATTGTTGCTATCAGACTCTGCTTTTAAAATATTTGTGTTACCCTATAAGGAGGGAATATTTAAGTCCTGTGATCATTCAAATTCCCTAAAGTGTAACTCATGGAAAGGTATAGAGATAATACATCACAGTGATAGGATGAAATAAGAGAGGATGGGCTTTCCAACTAGTAGATGCTCCTATTAATGAAAGCACCCCTTACTTTATAAGAACCACTGCTGCTAGCTTAAGTTAAAATGGGAGCGCCATCTTTTCCTGAAGGTCTTATTCCCAGAAATTAAAATGAGGTTGTTTTATTTAGCAGATTTGACTGGTGCTCACACAGCCACGCAGCATGGAGCTTTAATTTCAGTCAGGTTGGGGGATAAAAATCTTATGAATGAAAACAACGCCTGCAAGTCGCTGGCCACACTGCAGCACTGGAAACAAAGTAATTCATAAGGCAAACAAAGCCTAAAGTGGATTATAAAACAAAGCCATTAAATTGCTATCACAAGCTGCAAACCCATTCCAGTAGCTTCAGCTCCTGTCACATACTAACTAGAGCCATGACTGTAGGAAAACCTAATATTTTTACAGTATCTGTGGCTTTTGGGGCTTGTTCCTCAAACTAGGACCCTTCTCCAAATGTGACACAGACTTTTCCTGTAACTCCCTGAGCAAATCTTGGCACAGTGGCACATAGCTGTCAATTTCTGGGTCACATAACCCATTGCTTTCCTGATTAAATAGAAAACTCAGGAAGCATAGACTATAGGCAGCATTTACCACAGTGGAACTATTTGGATAGAACATTCCTAGCTGCAGCTTACCCTGAATCCTGGGATCCAAAATATTTTCTCTCTCTTCATTTGCACTTTTGTAAGAAGTGTGAATAATCTATTTTTACCTCTCTGTATACAGAGACATGCAAGAATAATAGCATTAATTATTTTCATACAGTTCACTTCCACCTCAAGTCATGTCCAGATCTTGACCCTGATCCTGCAACCTTTACGAGGATCCTCACTGGTTCCAGTGGGACTAATTGTATGAGAATCTGGCCCTTTTTAAAAAGCCTGGTCAAAGTTAGCAGAACACAGAGCCCAAATCAGAGACTTTTGAAATTCATAGCAGAAAGAAAACTCCTGTTGCATTGAATTTAGAGGCTTAATTTCTCTTTTGTGCATTAAGAGGACAGAAGTATTATCTGAAACTTTATCCCATAGAAATAAAGTTGAATATTAACATTGTCACAAAATTCTGATTTATTTTTTTTTATCATCAGTGACAGTTAATACTTTGAGAGTTGCCAGAATGGATCAGACCAGCTGTCCATCTAGTCTGTCTTCCTGCCTCCATCATTCATCAATACCTGATGTTTCAGAGAGGCAATAATTCAAGAACGTAAAGCATTATCATAGACATCTGCTTTATTGCGCAATGCCCTACCAGGGGAAAGAAGGAGACAAAGTACATTCTTGACCCCTGATCTAATTACCTCTGTTGTTACTAAATGTTGTCACTAAAACTGGATGAATAATTTGCAGCAAAAAAAATATTTAATGAATAAGTGTTTTGTTGTTGTTTTTTTTTGTTTGCAAATTGTCCATGAATAGCTTACACATTTCTCAACTGGATTATTTATTTGAAATTATTCACAGAAATTCTTTTGGCTAATTTGTGATATGTTGACTGTCTACAAACAGTTAATTGTGAGTATGATGCTTGAAAATCCAGCTGTGTCATTTAGTGCTGATTTGGATATATAGGTCATCTGATATTATTTCTGTGCCTTGACTAGATGAATGTAATTCTTAGGGTCAGGTTTCTGATATGTGCACTGAAGTTCAAAATTCACTTTCTGCACATAGTCTCCAATATTTGCTTAATATTAATTAATTTCCTGCTGGTAACCTCAGCTGGTAGAATATTGATGGGTATGAATGTAAGTGTAGCAAACAGAAACATAACTGAAGCAAATTTGTTGTTAATATTTGAAAGAATAACCAAAGATTTTTTTCCCCCAGTATTTGTCTGTCTCTTTACTAGTAATCATAAAAATATTCTTCAGTGATAAATTATGTCTATGTGAATCTCTGGTTATGGGAACAAGGTACATGTCTGTGTTTTTTACTAACAATGTAAGCCTTCAAATGTAACCATCTTCTGTGAATCCAGTGGCCCCAGCCTTCATGTCTGGCTGAGCTCTGCTTGGTTTGGCTCTGAGATAGATTATTAGGGTAGGAGTTGTTCCTTCCAGTGTACTAATTGATGGTACCAGATTCATCACCTTTGATGGATTTTAAAACCCCCAGAATGTGCTGTTTCAAACATTGTCCCTGTGTCCCTCAAAAAAAAAAACACACTTCCGCATAATCGGACAGTGACCAACCAGAAATATGGGATCAACATATTCCAGCTCTTAGTGCATCCCTTACTCCTCAAATGCCCAAGTACAATGATAGGCTTTGCTGTGTTGTCAGGAGGTCAGCAGGTTCAGGAAGTGCATTCCAGAGTTGAGGGCCCCTCATATAACATCTTCCTGAAAGCACACTCTCTTTTATTCCCAAGGTGACAGTAAAGATATGTGTACTTTTATCATTTTCATATAGGAGAAAACTGCCCTGGGAAAAGATAAAATATAATAGCTCAGATGTCGAGAATAAAAGATTCTCGTTTGTGTCTAACCCAGGCATAGGCAACTTATGGCACGTGTGCCGAAGGTGGCACATGAGCTGATTTTCAGTGACACTCACATGCCTGGGGCCTGGCCACTGGTCCAGAGGGCTTTGCATTTTAATTTAATTTTAAATGAAGATTCTTAACCATTTTAAAAATCTTATTTACTTTATATACAACAATAGTTTAGTTATATATTATAGACTTGTAGAAAGAGACCTTCTAAAAATGTTAAAATGTATTTACTGGCACGCGAAACCTTAAATTAGAGTGAATAAATGAAGACTCGGCACAGCACTTCTGAAAGGTTGCTGACCCCTGGTCTAACCTCATGGGAATGTGTCAGAGATACTTCTCCAGTTTTCTCTCCATGTGCTAACAAGCCAGTTAGGTGTTGTGAATCAGGCCTTTTGGAATTCGCTTTGCTGTGTCCCTCTGCTCCTTTTGTTGGTCCCTGAAGTCTAGCATCTTGTTTCCTTTCAGCTAGGGTCTCAGTGTTTTCCTTCAAGAGCTCCTTATACAGTTTGGGTGTGCTGATTGCAGTATGGTGGAAAATGGCCTACTGGAGATTTGTCCCAGAGTCTGGAGCTGGGATGTTGCCTCTCATGGGGGTTTTTTTTGTTTGTTTTTTGTTTTTTTTAAATGAGGTATTTTCTTGTTTCATTGTTGGGCAGATATGTGCTCATCTGAAAGAAGGCAACCTGCTTGAGAGACACCAGTTTGTCTGATTTAGCAAATTCAAGGTTAAGAGAGGGCAGAAGGGATGTCTGTCTGTCCGCTGGTTGAGCATAAGAAGCTATTTCTCTTCTCCTCGGCTATGATGAAAGCCAGTTGTTGAATCTTCTTCATCCCTCTTGCTAATCCAAAGCTATTTATTTTCCTTAAATGGTGCCACTTATCCCATATTGAGGGAGCAGGGTTGGGGAAGGGACTTTAGCATCATATATCCTACTCCTGAGGTTCTGGCACATATGTTGTAGGGCATGCTTGATGGTCAGTCATGCCCATGCCATTTCCATCTTTTCACTTCATGGGACTCAGAGTTGCTTATGTCAAGTTACAGGAGACATCTGATTCTTCAGTTAGATACACTTGAGTTGAATAAATAGTTCTGCCTGAGTAGCTTCTGACTTCAAAATCTCAAAGATTTAAACCCTCCTTCACCACCTGGTGTCTAAAGCATGGGTTGGGCTTCACATTTGCAAAAGAGAGTGAGTTTCATGAATGCGCAGCCTTCTCCTGATTCCTGGGCTGACTTCCCATGCACCTGAGAACATTTCTCAGCTGGCTGAAATTATTCCTTTATGGTCCTTGCCTCAGCTGTTTGCAGACTGCTGAATCTTGCCAACTGGTAGCCAGACGCTATAAGCTGTCTTAACTAATAATGGATTGTATGCAACAGTTTTTCCCAGGTGAGCCAAAAGAGAGATTTCCCCTCTGAAAGAGCTCTGCTCAGTTTACAGCATCTGGAAGTCACTTTCTGAAGATCTTTTATAGATCTGGCTTCATCTAGAATGGAACATAGACAGACCTTGAAGAGAGCTACTGTACCTGCTTTAGTGGCTGAGACAGAACTGTGCTGATATTAGTGGCACCCTGTTTACTGTATGAGTCCAAAACAAATAATTCAGTAGAGAGTTCATGCAATTGAAAGTTGTTTTTTCTTCTTGCGGTTTGTTGAAAGCAAACTCTGCCTAATTAGCCCATATTCTGCCTGCCGTAGACCATAATTCTCGTGGAATGGGTTAGATGAGAGCTGAGCTCTCTTAAAAGCTAATGTTTTCAGGCCAATAAGACTCCTTTTTGTTCACACCCTTCCTCAGCCAGGATTGTTCACGCTCTTGTGGGCAGTGTAGTGCTTTTCCCACTCTCGTGGTTTCCAGGATGGTGTGAAATGCTGATGTGCAGAATGTGACATTTATTGCAATAGTGGGGGGAAAACAGAAACAATACGAATTATTAAGGAAAGGAGTCAGGCAACAGTGAAGCCATGCTCACTGGCAGTAAGAATTCACAGGCAACCTTATAAAATATAATAGGGTGCACAGACCTACTTGTGAGGCATAAACCTACAATAACAAACCAGTGTGCATAGTAAAGTTGGGAGAATTTTTTCTGACTAAGAGTTTATGCATCAAAAAATGCTGTTTTGGTTGACTCAAAATTATTCACAAATTCATGTCAAATTTGCCAGATAGTTTTGGCCAAAAATAACCTTTTTGGGGTAGATTCATAACAGGTGGTGGTGATGGTGCCGGTGCCCAGCTTTTGCCCTCTGGCTCAGTGATCAGAGCACTCATCTGAGATACCCACCTTTAGGACCTCACTCTGCCTGATTTGAACCAGGAATTTGAATACAAATTTTCCATTCTCTTCCATATCCCAGGCAAGTACTCTAACTAATGGGTATAGTGTACTCTGAGGTAAGTCTCTTTCAGTCTCTCCTGCTGAAGTTGTTACATTTTGTATAAATATTTTACTATTAATTGGGCCAGAGAAAAAGAGAAGTGTTCTGTAGCCTGGTGGTTAGGCCACTTGCATGGGAGGCTGGACACCTGCATTCCAGTCCCTTTTCCAGTGAATGTTTAATGGTTTAGACAAAATGGAGCAGCTTCAGCAGGGGAGGGTGAGAGAAGTACCCCAGAATAGCCACTAGCCTGATGGTTAGACCACTCTCCCGGGAGTGGGGAGACCAGGGCTCAAGACTCTGCCCCAGAGCAGAGATTCAAAGTTGGGTCCCCCCATCACAGATGAGAGTTGTAGCCACTGGCCTACTAGGATATAAAAGGGGGAAGCTCCTTCTCCTCATGTTTGTCCATGCCCCAAAGCAGAAGGTCTTGGTTTCAATTGACCCAAAATAAATTTTTTTTCAGTGTTTTGTTTTGCTCAGGAAACCAAACAATCTTTGTTTCTTGTCTATGTGAAACAAAAAATGTTGCACATATTTTAGTTCAGCTGGTGAACGAAAAAATCAATTAGCTTTAGTGCATAGCCTAGTTCTCAGGAGCAGACCCTACAAGTGAAGATAGCAGCATAATGGAGGGAAAATAAATTGCTGAGAAAATAAGTTTTGGTTTCAAGCTTCTATGGATTGTTATAAGCACGTGCACAGAGAACATACATTTTGAAAATTAGATATTAAAATAATGTATTCTGATGTGGAGCCGATGAGGGTGGGGGCAGGGGTTAAAATATGGCATGGATTAGCAAGACAAAAAGTCCACATTTTCAAAAGTGACTAGTGACTTTGAGTACCTCCAAATCTGTGTGCCCAATCTGAGACTGCTTAAAGGGGCATGATCTTCAGAAACTGGGTGCTCAGCACTTTCTGAAAATCAGCCCCTTTCAAAGCATATCAAGTTGGGCACCCAGATATGGAAGTACCCAAAGTTGCTGGTCACTTTTGAAAATGTGGGCCAAAAGGTTTCGCTGCATGGGCAATATTCTTTGGGGGCTCTTGCCTGCTTCCACTGCAGTGAGTGGGATTTTTGCTACCTATTTCAATGGGAGCATAGTTCTTTTTGTGATTGCTGCACCTCTTCTGTTCACCACCTCAGAACTGCTGGGTTTTCCACTTGCCTTCAAAAGATTTGCATTGCATCACTCCCTGCCTCTGCTGCTATAGCATCTTTGTCCCAGAAAATAACTTCTCTAGCTTTAACTATGCAACAGAGAGGCAGTGCACTGGCGATTAGCACTGGTGACTGGGTGTCAAGAGACCAGAGTGACTCTTTCACTGATACCCTGTGACCGTGATCTGTTTCTCCATCTGTAAAATGGGGGTTATCAAAATTGCCCATCTTTGAAAAGTGCTTTGAGATTCTCTGAACTTTAGGTACTGGGTTCGTTTGATATTGCTGCTGAGTTAGCTGGGGCATCTCGCTGTGTTATATACATGTTGCCCTGTATTGTGGTGGTAATAATGCAACATTAACCAAAGTAACTTTCCACTTCCTTGCTTTCTGGCTTCTGTTGCACTCTTGGGCTTTCCCGTTGTTAAAGCCATTGAAGAAAGGAGGACAGAACAGCAGACTCTGGGATGGGGTGGAAAGAAAAAGTGAAGAACTAATGAAAAACAGTTGAGAAGGGGAGACGTGCTAGTAATGTAAACTGGCAAGAGTCCTCAAGAATGCTGCCATGAGAAAGTAACCAACAGGAAATAAACAGCCTTCCCTCTCTCCCCCTGTAGTTCCCTCTTGCATACTGTAATTTCACTAAATGCCATACAGCACAGAACTGCCATAAGGTGCTGTACAATTGAGCGTTAGCTGGGGGAAAACATGACCTCATCTTTTCTTTTCACCACATGCTGTGGTTGCTAATAAGTTTCTTGGTAGTTATACATATATTTTGGTCCAGTGAACTGTCTCACACATTTTCTACCTTGCATTGCAAAAAAATAAAAAGTGGCCTGTTATAGTTTGCTGTCTCCTGAAGGATTTGAGTATTAGGAAGCCATTACACCTCTTTGAGATGCTGTGGGGTTGTAAGAGCTGCCTGTCTCCTGGAAATAAGGTTTTCATTCTCCTGGCAGGAAAAGGCAGAATCACCCTACCTTCCACCCCCTTGTTAACGCTGAATCCTTCCTTGCACTGTCTGATTCGTTGTGCATTGTTTATTTCCAGAGGTTCTGAATCTTTGCCCCTTCCAGCTATTGATGTTCTCGAACAGCCATCCATGATGAATTAGGGCATATGTGTTTGGACGCCTGAGAGGAGCGGGCTCCATCCACCCAGATTTGTGCTATCAGTAATCCATTCTGACATCACTCTGAAAATGGCCCTCACAGCTCCTGGCTCTCTATTGTTGATGATGATGGTGCCAAAAATCTTAAAAATTCTGAGACTTTTCTTCCTTTAGGGCCCAATCCTACAACCTTTCATCAATTAGTAGATCAGTTGCCTGGTTGGACCCTGGTTAGCTAACACTAAGGGTGACATCTACGCTGCAGCTGGGAGGTGCAATTCTCAGTTTGGATAGATGTACACATGCTGGCTCTTCTCAGACTACTGAGCTAAAATTAGCAATATGGTCACAGCAGCTAAACTCTTGGCCCCCCCATGTACTCAGATGGGCAGAGCCATCCCTTGGGTAGGGTGAATCGGGGTGACCAGTCTGGGCCCTGTGCTTTGTGGGGCCCCACAGGCCAATGTGATTGGTTGGCATGGTCGGTCCCAGAAGTGACAGATTTATCACTTCTTCCCCAGACCCTGCACCCCTCTAGGGATGTTCTTGCAGATGAAGTTGTACTTAGGAGGCTAGCCCAAGTTGCTGCCTGTGCCACTTTGGCTACACTGCCATTTTTTACCTCATTAGCTTGAGCTGAGCTAGCATGTGTACATCTATCTTAGCTGGGAATAGTATGATGCCAACAGACCCCAGTCGTCAGGAGCGAACCTGGGGCCTCTGGAGCTTTAGTGCATGAGCCTCTACCGCATGAGCTAAATGCCAACTGCCTGTTAGCTAAGGCTGTAGAGCAGACTCATCATCTCTTTCTAAGTGGTCTTGGTGCCACTAGATGGGACAGAACACCACACCCCGAAGGTGCATGGGTTACAATAGCACATCCAAGCTGTAGCATAGGCGTATCCTATGTGTCTCCATCCATTTACACACTGTATATCTAATGCAGCTTAAGTCAGCATGCTCTCTCTCTGTTCACCTACTTGTTTGCCACTGTAATTGTCATTGTGATCAGCCAGAACATGCGGAGTGCAGTTGAATGAATTTTTTCAATGAAAAATTGCTTTTTGAAGGAAACCATTTCTTTTTTAAAAAATTAATCTTTTTTTGCAATTTTCCATATTTTGATTAAATGAAATATTTTTTTCTTTTGTTTCACATTTGTTTTTTAGTTTAGTTTTTGCAAATCAAATACATTTCCATTGGGATGGACCCCAAAAATGAAACTCAGAATATGTTCAGTTTTCAAAAACCAAAACTTAAATGTTTTTTTCTATATGAAATTAAGCAAAATAATTGTTTTGTATTGGTTCATCAAAAAACTGAGAAGTTCCACAAACTGAAATACTGTTCTGATTGAAATTTTTTGCAAAAAATCCTTACCATTTTCAGTCAGTCCTAGTTCAGAGCTTTGGGAACAAGGTTCATATTATACAGCTGCAGAGTCAGTAGGGAATCTCTCACACTTATTTAATTTTTTTCTAGTGGACCCACAAAAATGGAGGCATTCTCCCCATACCCTTTACACTTTTTGGTTATAGGAGACAAGTGTCTTCAAATATTGTGGATCTGGAGTTCTTTCCCCATGAGATTGTAGCAATTTCAAGGTGAACCAAACTTTCTCTGACCTACTTTACAGCATCCGTTTTAACATTTTCTATATCAGTGGTTCTCAAAGCCGGTTCGCCACTCCAGGCCAATGAGGGCTGAGGGATTCGGCACAGGCCAAGGGATGTGCTGGCCGCCCTTCCCGCAGCCCCCATTGGCCTGGAGCGGCGAACCACAGCCACTGGGAGCCACGATCGGCCGAACCTGCGGACGTGGCAGGTAAACAAACCGTCCTGGCCCGCCAGGGGCTTTCTCTGAACAAACGGTGGACCGGCTTTTAGAACCACTGTTCAAAATGTTTCCCCTATTACAATACAATTTCCCTTCACCATAGGGCTTGATGTAAAGTGGCCTTTAATATAAAACTGCTCTAATCTGGTTAACTCCCATCAGCATTTGTTTCAGGAATCTTATTTATACTCTGCAGTTATGTTGAT
Organism: Chelonoidis abingdonii; assembly: GCF_003597395.2. Classification (NCBI taxonomy): domain Eukaryota; kingdom Metazoa; phylum Chordata; order Testudines; family Testudinidae; genus Chelonoidis; species Chelonoidis abingdonii. The sequence goes on from NC_133772.1 coordinate 76,849,438, forward strand.
CTGTTCCTCTAGAACAGCCTTTTGTAGAGGGTGACTGATAATTTGAAAGTGAACTGTGGTAAATTCCTTGCTTTTTTAAAATTACGGGTTTATTTTTTGTGTCAACAGAGCTAGGACTACCTTTGATTTTGTAAAGGAGTTCATGAGGGAATGGGTGGGTGAGGCAGGGAGTTGGTAAGCAGAAAGTTTGCGGGCTAAGGAGTTTTAGTATTTTTCTTTTGTGCTCAGTGAAACAATTTCCTTTTTTTCCTTTGCATTTGGCAATCTCATTTCATGCACTGACCACAAAATTCATTGGTCTGAATTAGTGAAACCTTTTATGCTTAAACCTTTGAGCCATGTGCTAGATATTTGGAAGATGATGAAAATGCCAAGACTCACAGTATGTAATAGCTTTGGTTTGTGGTCATAACAGTTTAGATTGAGTGGAGGGGTGGGAAGGGAATTTCAGAAGCTTTAAGTCTTCATTTCTAGAGGATAATGGAACAGCACTGTTTATCCTTTTCCATAAATACCTGCCTATGGCTTTCTCCTCAGCCTCTACCATACAGTCATGAGTTTGTTTGAGCTTGTCTCTCTCGAAATATCATTGCTAAGTCCTTTAAAATTGTTATTTCTGTGTTTTTCTTTTAAAGAAAAATAATTGGATCTTAAGAGGAATGTTGTGTTTGGTGGGAAGGCTAGAGTTTGTTTGGAGAAAGGGGATCTAAAGAAGATATAAACCAGAGATACAAGCTATGAGGTATTAAGCATGCATTCCAAGAGAGAGTTGAAGAGATATACAAGGTTATAAAATACCCCCTTGTATACCAGTGTCTTTCCCTTGGAAATCTCTTAAAGCACTGAACTAGTAAAAAAATTAGGCTGGAGATGCCCAGAGCCTGCTATGGAATGAACAAATGGCACTAAATTCTGAAAGGGAGAATCAAAACCTGGCCAGAGTAAGCTCTCTGGCATGGGATACTTGAATTGCCAGCAATGCAGACTCAGCCCCCTGCTGTGCATTGTTTGGTGCTCAGTTTTTCCTCTGGTGCTTCAGTCATTCTTGGAAAATCCTTCCTAAAGGTGTCAAGAAGCATCATTATTGTGTGCTTGCTTGGATGAATGTGAGGAAGGAGATGCAGGAGAGAGAAGAGGACCTGAGAAAATGAGTGGTACAAAATACCCAGATTATCAGATCTCCTAAAGTGGCAATTTTGAATGTGAAAGCACTAGTGCTAGAGCCTTATAATTCCAAAGAGCACCCAGTGGCTGCCACCAGGGAAAGGAAAGGAAAAGCAACAGCAAATCTAAATTAACAGTTCAAGCCAACAGAAATTGCAGTTTCTGAGTCAATGAAGAAGGAATAACTTTTAAAATGGTTACACTGAAGGTTGTTCTTCGTAGACTCCAGATGTTTCAAACATAGTAAAACAAAGGAAGTGCTGGTTAAAAGAACAACATGTAAATTGCCGTTAACAATACAGATGCTTTTATTAGGTACCCTGCTCCCTCAGAGTAGATAAAATAATCCTATCACTCAGGAAGCACTTCAGTTTCTTTCTCCAATAGATTTTGGGCCAGGAGGGCATTGGGATTCATGAGAGGCAGTGATGGTGGAAAAATATTCCATTATCCTTACCCTTTGGCAAGCCTGGATAATTAATGAAACCTTTGCAAGAAATATCACTCGTTTCAATGTAATTGCAAAATAATTATCTCATATGGTAGGGGTATTAACTGTGTTGATTGATAAGGTGCAGGTAATGTATGAAACATCTGCTTCAGGAATACATGTGCTGCAACATTGTTCTAATTGGTCAGGTCAGCAGAATGCCCTACAATTAAATATATCAAAAACAGTGTCAAATGCTGGAGGTGTTTTGCCATACACACAGCATACGACATAAAGAAATCAGTCTCCTTGGGGAGGTTTCTACATGCCAGATGGGAATTCTTTGTTCACAGTGTTGTCAGTGGATAGGTGATTGAATTTTTGAGTATGGGCTTCTATACTTAACTACAGAACATTATGCACAACTAATAAAAACAGAGAGGGAAAGGCAGAGAGTGAGAAGGGATCTTCAGACTAAGGCACTGGATTGAGACTAAGGAGATCTTGGTTCATTTCCCATCTCTGATACAGAATGTGAGATCTTTTGGGCAAGTCACTTCCTTTATCTCTCTCTCTGTCTCCCATCTGTGAAATGGGAATAATAGTACTTTGTTTCTCCCACTCTTTGCTGTCCTGCCTAGTTATACTTCAGAGCATATAGTCCCTTACTATATGTTTGCATGGCACCTAGCAAAGTGGAACTCTGTCTAGAGCTGATCAGAAATTTTCCAATGAAACTAAGTGTTTTTTTGAAAACGTCAGTTCATTGAATGCAAAATTTCTTGTGAAAGCAAATCAGATTTGACAAACTTTCGCTAAATTATAGACAATGTTCTAGAGATAAAACTGTCATGAATGTCAATTTCACTCAACAGTTGCCAATCCCAGGGAACAAATTTCATTTCAGAGACTCCGTGCGTCACTGTTTCCTGAACACATTTTTGGGGGATTTCCAATAAGCAAGAATTTTTTTTAAAATGTTGTTTCATTCTGATTTAGAATACCAAAATTTCTCACACACCAGAAGTCCCAAGTTTTGAGCAGCTCTAGCCCAAACTCAGTTGGAGCCCATAGGTTCTACTAGAATACAAATAGTAACAGTAAGACAGGAAGGCCTTTTGAAGACATCTTTTGGGAAGGCGGTCAAGGAGTTATGTGGAGAAAATTAATAGAACTTGGAACAGCCAAAATGTTCCCAAAATAGATTGTTAGTGAGTAATTTGAGAAGAATTAGTTCAGTAGGGTAGAGTGCCTTCTTCCTGATCATGCTCCATGTCATGAGGACCGCTGTCGCAGTGGCTGCCATTAAAAAGTCATGGCATGCTGTTGAGTGGCATCTGAGCAAACACACGGTATTTTCCTATACATTGTGACAAAGTTCCTCCTCTACCTTGGTGGGTCCTGTGCTTATTGGCAGATTTGCTCACCTCAGTGATCTTCCCCACAGTCTGGATCAACTCCTCCTGTGTCTGATCAGGAGTTGGGAGGTTTGGGGGGAACCTGGGCCCGCCCTCTACTCTGGGTTCCAGCCCAGGGCCCTGTGGATTCAGCTGTCTATAGTGCCTCTTGTAACAGCTGCATGACCAGCTACAACTCCCTGGGCTACTTCCCCATGCCTCCTCCAAATACCTTCTTTATCCTTCACCAACAGGACTTCCTCCTGGTTATCTGATAACACTGTACTCGTAGTCCCAGCAGCGCATATCCCTCTCACTCTCAGCCCCTTGTGGCTTCTTGCTGCCCAGCTCCTCACACGCACTTCCTCTCCTTCTAGCTCCTCTCTTCCCTGACTTGGAGTGAGCTCCTTTTTAAACCCAGGTGCCCTGATTAGCCTGCCCTTGATGGCTGCAGGTGATTCTAATCAGCCTGTCTGCCTTAATTGGTTCTAGCAGGTTCCTGATTACTCCAGTGCAGCCCCTGCTCTAGTCAACTCAGGAAACAGAAACTACTCAGCAGTAACTAGTATATTTGCCTCTACCAGACTCCTGTACCACACTGGCCTGGTTCTGTCAACATATCCTCCCTTCCTGCTCTCAACACCAAGGGTTTGGGCAGCTTTGGGATGCCAGACAGTGGACACGTGACAAGCCATCGGCATTACCGTGACGGCTCCCTGCTCTGTTGTTGCACATGGAACTGGAAAGGTTGGAGGATAGACCTGGTCACCGCTTTGTGTTTTCTCCTTTTCCACTGCATCCACTTGAAGGTGCGCATGGTCGGTCACGAGGACAAATCTGCGCCCGAGCAAGTAGTAGCCAATTGGCTTCCATGGGCCCCATTTACGACAGGCACTCTCCATCCCACCCTGATATTTTTGTTCCTCGGAAGGTTTCTACTTGAGGTAGAGAATTGGGTGTTCTCCTCCCCAACCATCTGTGATTAGACGGCCCCCAACTCCTACTTTCCGGCATCTGTCTGCAGATAAATTCCTTGGTGAAATCAAGGGCATCAGTACAGGGTTACTGCAGAGGGGCATCCGTAGCGTCTGTAATGCTTACCAGATCAGGCCACGGCTTTCACTAGTCTGTTCAGGGGGGCTTTGCCCTTGGGCAAAGTGGGGGATAAATCATCGGTATACCCCCACTAACCTAGAATGGCCCGACTTGTTCTTGTGAACGCGGTCGGGGCCAATTTTGGATGCTCCAAATCGTTCACTTAAGGGTTTTTACCAGACCTTTTCCCACATGTTAGCCAAGATATTGGCCTACTGTAAACCCTAACAGCGCATTGTGGCAGGGTTTGCTGTAAGGCAGACTCACCTGAAGGTATAAGGACTGCCTGCACCTTCTCTAGATGGTTTCCCAGTCGTGGATAATGAATGACCACATCGTCCAAGTAGGCAGCAGCAAAACTGTTATGCTGGGCGTAATAGCTTGTCCATGAGGGCACTGAAAGGCAGCTGGGGCCCCATGTAGTCCAACACGGAGGACAGTATATTCGAAAAAGACTTCTGGTGTAAGAGAACGCAGTTCTTTTCCTTTTGCGTCTTCCACAAGGGAGAATCTGCCAGTAACCCCTTTGTTCAAGTCTAGGTAGTCAAGTACCGGGCATTCCCCAGACAGTACACTAGCTCATCTATGCAGGTATGGGGTACGCGTCGAATGGATACTTCATTTAGTCGCCGGAAGTCATTGCAAAACCTTGTGTGCATCAGGTTTGGGCACTAGCACAATTGCTGGACACTGGACGACACTGTGGATTCTTCGATGATCCCAACTCCAGCATTTTTTACTTCTGCTTTATTCCTCTCTTTTGGTCGCTGACACCCGTAGGGCCTCATTGTTATTCTGGCCCCCAGGGTTCGTAACAATGTTGGTGGTATGTCTCGTGTTCGACCCGGTTTGTTGAGAAACGGTCGTAAGAACGTATGTCCATCATCTCAGACACCTTATTCTTCTGGTCTGGTGTGTAAATCGGGAGACCACTCACCTGTTGGAAGGCTTGTTTTTCCTGGTTAGGTCTTTTCGGATATATGCTGCCTGTTGTGCATCCAGGGTTTCAAAGATTGATGTGATAAATCTTTCTTGTTTCGGTGTCTGGCTGCACACCTTGTAGGTTACTTCCCCACGGTTCACCACCTCAAGGCCCCTGCATTGGCAGAAGCTTGCTTTTCTGCGTGGGTACACCCACATCACCCGATCCCTGACTGGAACTGTCAGACTTTGCCTGGCAATTGTAATAGTTCTCTCGGCCTCCTGTGCCTTTCCAAATTTTCCCGTATAATAGGGTGACACAGGCTATCCGGTCTCGCATCTGTATTACATGTTCTATTATATTTCTCCCCTCATTGTTCTCTTCCAAATTCTCTTTGGCGATATCTAGTATGCCACAGGGGGTGTACGTCCTATAATACTCAAAGGGAAAACCCAGTTGAGCTTGAGGTACCTCTCCGGATAGCGAACATAAGTAGGCAGTAGATTGTCCCAGTCCTTCCCATCCTGAATTACCACCTTCCTTATCAAGCCTTGAGGGTTCGATTAAGCCTTTCTACCAACCATCAGTCTGCGGATGGGAAACTGAAGTTCTCAGGGACTATATTTGGAGCAACGTACAGAGCGTCCTATTAGTTGACATAAATGGGTTCCTTGGTCTGTTAAATCTCCTTTGGTAGCCCCACTCGACAAAGATCCCCACCAGCTCTTTGGCTATCGTTTTAAGGCTGTGTTCCGCAGGTGGACAGCTTCTGGGTACGAGCAGTATAGTCCAAAACAACAAGTATATATCGGTGTCCCAAGCCGTCTTCTCCAGGTCCCACTAGGTCCATGCTTTCGCTCAAAGGGGACCTCTATGATGGGAGAGGTACTAAAGTGCCCTCAGTGGGCGGAACTATGCAGCTGACACTCCGGCAGATGCACAGTACCTTCACACTTCTTCATGTACTCCAGGCCAGAAGAACCGTCGTAGACTCATGCAAAGGTCTTCGCTACCCCAAGTGTCCCCCAAAAAGATGACTTGCGCAAGACTTTAATACAGTGTTCTAGTGTTTTTGCGGTACTAAGATCTTGCTGTTACCTTCTGCCCCTGTACTGATGCAACTCAGTATAAGAGATTCTTCTTCATTATGAAGTAGGGTCCTGGTCCCTGTGTTCTCCCTTCCACGGGGACCCCATCTATTTCAGTCACCTCCTTTCTAATGTTGTACCTTGGGTCTTCAGCCTGGTCCCGTCCAAAATTTCCTCTTCCGGGGCTAATCTGCCTAAGATCTAGGGGCCCAGTCTCTGTTGCCTCTACTGGTTGAGAAGCATTAGGGTGAGGGTCAGACTCAGGAGCTTCTCCCTCCTGGGTGGCCTCCTTTTCAGCCGCTCGGTCCACCTACCTGCGAGAGCGACCCTCTGGCTTTTGGACCAGTATTCGGGTTCCCAAGGCCTTAGCTGCCCTCCTTTCCCTTTTCGACTTTCTACCATGCCTGGGAATGGAAAATAAATTTGGGGATATTTCAGAGAAGACTGGGGGTTGACAGTCTACTGTGGATGCCTCACTAACTTCAGGATTCCCCTCTTTCTCCAGTCCTCCTACTGGGAGTAAGTCTCCAAACCGTGGGAAGTCCCTCCCTATGAGCACAGGGTATGGGAGTTTAGGGACTACACCTGCTGCTACCTCAGTAGTGTTCCCCTGAATCTGAATTTTTCCTGGGATGGTGGGGTAAGAACCAACTGTCCCATGGATGCATGTTATCCCTGTACGCTTAGCCCGCAGCAGCTGACTACACTTCACAAGCTTCCCCAAGACAAGCGTGATAGCACTCCCCAAATCAACCAGTGCTGTGGTCTGTACCCCATTTAGCTTTACTGGTCTGGAATACATATGTGGGGTTAGTGAGATCCCCACAAGGTGGATTAGGGAGCATGGGTCTGCCCAGTTCCCCAAGTTACACTGCATCGGCTCCTCAGCATTGGGACACTGTGCAGCTATATGTCCCCACTCCCCGTACGCATAACACCTGTATGGGGCCTTACGCATTCCCCAGTCTCTTGGTTTGGGCAGTCTAACATCTCGATCCTCTTCTCTCTCAGAGCTCTGACTCTTTGTGGCTTCTGGTGGGCCTTCAGCCCCTCTCTTTTTCCACCTGGGCCCTCCTGGTGGCCCCGTCACTCGAGCTCTAGGGCTTCGTGCTGCTCGTTAACCCAGGGTGCCTCTTCCTTAACTGGTCGGGTCAGCTCCCTCGCTGTCCTTGGCCTTTCTACCAGTGCAACAAGCTCATTGTAGGTGGAGGGTTCGTTCTGGCTTACCCAGGCATGAAGGTCTGGCAGAAGTACCCTCATGTATCAGTCGATGACCAGAACCTCTAGTATCTCTCCTGGACTCCGGGACTCCGTTCGCAAACACTTTCGTGCGAGATGGATGAGGTCATACAATTGGGACCGTGGAGTTTTATTTTCCTGGTACCTCCACTCCTGATACTACTGGGCCCGCACTGCAGTCGTTACCCCAGATCCGGCCAGGATCTCTGCTTTCAGCTGGGTGGTAGTCTGCTGCAGCCTCTTCAGGTAGATCATAGTAGCCTTCTGGGCCTCCCCACACAGGAATGGGGCAAGGATGCCAGACCACTGATCTCGAGGCCAGGCCTCCCGTAGGGCTGTCCTCTCAAAGGCCAGAAGGATATGCCTCTACATCATCTCCCGTGTCATTTTCTGCAGCCAATGGCTGGCCCGTATGATCTGCGTCCTCTCATGGCCGTGGGTTCAGCTCTGTAAGGATCTTTACCTGGGTCACCAGTTCTCGCAACATAGCTCGGTCTTGAGAAGCTTGGTCCATCAGCAGGCGATTAGTCAGCCTGTCTGCCTTAATTGGTTCTAGCAGGTTCCTGATTACTCCAGTGCAGCCCCTGCTCTAGTCACAGGTACAGGGAACAGAAAACTACTCAGCCAGTGACTAGTATATTTGCCCTCTATCAGACTCCTGTACCGCACTGGCCTGGGTCTGTCACAGCATAGAATAGGAAATTGCATTCTTAGACGCTGCTGAGTGGTAATGGGTGAATAATGTAGTCTTTTTAATGGCAAGAAGCCTAGGGAGATGCTGTAGGGTAAAGGAAGTGGACTTGTTCAGCACCTGATCAAGTAGGTTGTGGGTCATCTGTTCACTATTATCTCCCTCTCTGCCCTCTCTGAAACTCATTTTCATTTCTCTGATACAGGGATGGTCAAAAACAAAACTTCATGGCTACTTTCCTTTTCAATAAAGTATAAAGTGTGCTACATGGAAACTATGAGTTTGATTCTGCTTCTCACACTGGTCTTACACCAGGTTACCAACTCTGACTTCAACTGAGTTGTTCCTGGTTTGCGCTAAGAGCAGAATCAGGCCCTGCAGCTTGTGTTGTAGTATGTCGGGCATCCAGACTGCTGGGACCATGACAGAGCATTGCAACAAGGGGCTTATGGTCTCCATGGGCTCAATTGTCATGTAAAAGAGGCGGGTTGCTATTACCTGGTCCATTTTATGCTGGATAGGTGTAAGCCTATGGGCACATTACCAGCATCACCTTCAGTTGGGCAAAATATGTTTTTGCCCAGTGTCTGATCTGCAGCTGCTGCTGCATATGCCTCTGCTGGGAACTTCATGTCTTGTACCAGGTCTGGAACGCCAATGAGTTCATATCAAGCTGTTAATGTCTGTGTGTGGGGGAGAGGTTTATTCCTCATTACTGACCTGATAGAAAGATAATTCCTCAGCTGTTCCTCCAACATGTGGGATTTTACCCACTTAATTAACTTCCTATCTTGTTAAAGTGGCTCCCCAGGAGCTGTGTACAACTTGTGTTCAAGGGCTTTTCTCATGTTCATATCAAAGGTATCCAAGTCCCTAAGGCTGGTGCAAGGCCTTTGAAGTGGGTGGTGCTGCTGCAGAGGCCAAGTGTTTTCTTGTGTTCTGATAGCAAGCTGTTGAAGAGGAGCCAAGTCTGTTTTATGTCATGTCTGACACAGAGGTGAGATGCCCCACCCCTGCACCCCCAAAGGAAATAAACGGAAACTAGTGACATTGGCCAGATGAACCACTTCATGCAGAGTGCCTGGTGGCATGCTTTAAAATGCAGAGCTACCACATACTCATCAACCTTTTGGCATATTGGTGAACTGTCTATGTAAATAAATACACACTTCAAACCAGGAGCGGACAGCTTTTTACCATGTTTCAGGCTGAGATGTTGATTTATGATACCGCTCATCTCAGCATCTGTCAAATTAGTGCCAAGACCGTGGCTGTATCTTAGCTGTATTTAATGTACAGAGATTTACGTCATGGTAGCTGTAAAATGTAATGAGAAATTGGCTGGTTTTACATCTGTTTGGTGTTGCTCACGATTTATAGGAACATTCAACTTAGATGTTTCTTTCATCGTCATCATCCTCTCTTTCTTTCTCTCACATTCTCTATTCATTCATTGTGCCTGGTTAATTGTGTTTATATGTCCATGTGCATCATTGTGGAAGTATAGAGGGATCAGAAAACCCTGCAAGCAAGGCATCCACCCCACAATGCCACACAGCTAACAGATGGTGGCAGGAGAAGGATCTGTGAACAGGGCTGAATAAAACTTCTTATCTCCAGTAGTGAACCAAGCTGCGCTCTTTAAACCAACACAAGATTCTGAGCCACAGAGAAAGAGGAGCACATATGAGGAAATTTCACTGAGGAGTGTACAGAAGAGGGATTACTTCTTACTCCCCTGATGTCACAACTGGTAGACAGGATCTGTAGAGTCTGCACATGGAGGGGGCATCTGCTCACTGTCACACAACACTTCGATGTTAGGGTGAGATGGGCACTGAACCGAGAGAGAATGATGGATCTGCTTCTACATACACCAATCCAGTGCCAGTGCCCTTATAGACTGCAAGATGTAGGAGCTAATTTCATCCTGGTGAAGGAGAACTTTTCCTCATCCCCTCTGGGCACTTAGGCTTCAGGCTAGGACACAGGATTTGAGAGAGAGGGTACAGCAGCAAGAAGCTACAAACTGGTGTCTACTGTCCAAACTGGGGCTACAGCATGAAACTAAATTCCTAGTGCACTTACCAGACCAGACAGTACAATGACTGCATTTAATTATCAAAAGTGACAAATGGCTATAAATGGAATTGTAGATATCAGCAAGATGAAAGTGTGTAGAGGCTGCAGAGGAGTTTGAGTGAGTGGCAGACCTACTGTCGGTGGCTTCCTATCTTCTTGTAGTACTAACATCACCATGTTGCCAGATTTATTATAGGTGGGCTGGGAGTAAAGGGATGAAATTAATGTGAAGAAGATGTAGACAGTTTATATGAGATGTCCCTAATCATGAGATCTGTTAGATTTCGCAATGGTCTGGCAAATGAAAGAAGGGTAATCCCATTTCTTCCACTGTTCAGAACTGGATTGGACCAAATATTGGACAAAGAAGGGCACAATCTTTCATTGGCTAGGAAGGATGGGCTTGGTGAACTAATCAGTCCTTTCTGTCTATAATATTCCATGATCAGGTGGATAGGGGGAATGTGGTAGACATAAAATATCTGGACTTCAACACAGTCCCACATGACATTGTGATAAGTAACCTGGAGAAATCTAGACTCGACAGAACTACCATTAAGTGGATACATAACTGGTTAAACAACCACAAACAAAGTGTAACTATTAATGGAATGATGTCGGATTGGAGGGAAGTCTCAAGTGGCGTTCCACTGAGATCTGTTCTGGGTCTGGTGTTTAATATCTTTATTAATGACCTGGATGACCTAGAGAGTATACTGATGAAGTTTGCAAATGACACAAAACTAGGGGGGTGGCCATTATTTTGGAGGATAGAGCTAAAATTCAGAGGGATCTTGAGGAATTGGAGAGCTGGCCTTTAGACAACAAAATGAAATTCAACAAAGACAAATGTAAGATATTACACTTAGGGAAGAAAAAACAAATGCACAAATACAGAATGGGGGAAAACTGGCTTGGCAGCAGCACTGCCAAAAAGAATCTGGGAGTTGTGGTGGATCACAACCTCAATGTGAGTCAGCAATGTGATGCTGTTGTAAAAAAAGCAAATGCAATTTTAGGTTGCATTAACAGAGGCATAGCATGCAAGTCACGGGTAGTAATAATACCATTGTACTCTGTGCTGGTTAGGCCTCAGCTGAAGTACTGTGTCCAGTTTTGGTCACCAGTGTATAGACAGCATGTAGAGAAACTGGAAAGGATCCAGAGGTGAGCGACAAAAATGATCAAAGGGATGGAATGCAAACCATATGAGCAACAGCTGAAGGGACTGGGTAGGTTTAGTTTGGAAAAGAGGAGATTAAGGGGGGATATGATAGCTGTCTTCAGATACTTGAAAGGCAGCCATAAAAAGATGGAGAAAAGTTGTTCTCCTTTACCACAGAGGGCAGGACAAGATGGAATGTGTTCAAATTACAGCATAGCAGATTTAGATTAAATCTCAGAAAAAAGTTCCTAACTGTAAGAACGGCAGGACAATGGAACAGACTCCTCGGGAGGTTGCGGAAGCTTCTTCACTGGAGGCTTTCAAAAGGAGGCTGGATAGCCATCTGTCTTGAATGGTTTAGACACAACAAATCCTGCATCTTGGCAGGAGGTTAGACTACATGACCCTTGTGATCCCTTCTAATCCTATGATTTGAGATGACTGAAGATACATGAATAAATGTCTCTCACGAGAACACATACAACTCAAAATATAACATTAGTGACCCTAACTATGTTACAGCCCTGTGCTTCTGTTTCTAATGGTGCATTGGTTGAAATGGCCTCAGACAATGAAGAGTTGTTACCTACAAGGGCAGCACAATACCTTCCTAATGGAAAAGGAAAATTGTTACTAAAAATGTCACTGAATCAAATTTTTGATGATTCATGGTAATTTGTGCACCTGCCTATGACACCTTCCATCAGATAGTCTCACTTTATAAACATGAATAAATTAGCCCCTCAAGGGGCAGGAAAATATCCCTATTGTACATTTGAAGAAACAGAGTTTAAAGAGATTAAAGGAGTAGATTTCCATGGACAATCTACTCATGTGCCTGGACAAAATTGCACACACAAGCACCTATGCTTACACTTTGTACGTGCAACCAGCTGCACTCATGTCAATACTTCTTTTCTCCCTTTAAATAGTCTAGCACTTGCATAGGTGCATCTGTTTGGAACATATAGCAGCCTTAGGTGCTTGCATCTGTGAAGTGCAGGGAACAAGTATGTATGTGTACATATGTGAAAGATGGGGGAGATTTAGCTGAAAATGTATTCCTAATTGACTTGCTAGGGTCACATAGCAAGCCAGTGTCAGAGCCAAAAATAGAAGCCAGACTTCCTGACCGTTTGTGTAGCGGTTAGACCAGGGGCTATGCTACCACTCTACGATTGCTGAATTAACAACATAGGAGGTGTTGTGTCACAAGTCTGGCTATGTCAGACTGGTCCCAACGTTTAGAGTTCTGGTTTCCTACTTCCATCCTTTTTTAAATCTGGGAAGTATGAAATAACACTGGGGAAGGCAAAGATGTTGTAGGGGGTGGAGGGGAGAGCTGCTGATCCCAGTGTGCATGATAGGGATCTAATTGAACGCGGCCTGGCATGACATTAGCACTCACCAGCTTGCTGAACACTAATGACATTTACATTTTGCTGGCGAGCAAAATAAATGCTGTGCTAGCTCATGCTGGCTGGCTCATTCAGAAAGCACAACAGGGAACGGAGGCTTGGCATGCTGTGCAGCACCCCCATCTCAGTGTGCTTCACTGGGATTGTCTGATGGGTGATTGAAAGGAGTTTGTCATCTATTTTTTCTCCTAAACCATAAATGTGTTTATTACACATTCGGACCTCCAATGCTGTAAGAGGCTAAAACTCCAGACCAGCATGTGACATCTGGCACTTGAAAGGGCACAGGGGATGCCAGAGCTGTGCTAGTCAGACGAGAGAGGTGGTGAAGGGGGAATGTGAGGAGAGAGAGAAGCCCTGTAACCACTCTGGCATAGGTTTGTGTTGCACCAGTTCCTGTCTGAATCCCATCTGTCAATGAGAGTGCGATCCAGACCCAGTGTTGCTCAGCAGAGCAACTACTTTGTATGGTATGTACTGCTCCTCCCTCTCTGCCCAGCATTCTGCTGACTTCTCCGAGGGGAAGACCGAGAAGATCTGGTATGACCTTTCTCTACCTGCTCCTCTCCCAAGGGCCCTTCCTCCTTTACCCCAAACACTGACTACAAGGTCTTTTGTTTGTTCACTATGTACACCCCCTCCAACTTTTCCTATGGAACCCATCCTCTCCTGGCTAGTCACGTATCTTTGTCCATTCTCAATGCCTCCCCACACCTTCGCCATTCACTTGCTGCTGTCTTCTTACCATTTATAAATACTACTTCTCTGAAACACACAGCCAGAAACTTGCCAATCTGCCTTCCATCCTCCCCACACCAGTGAAACTTCTGTCAACAAGGTCTCGAACAGTCTCTCCCTGGGCAATCCTTGTGCCACTTTCTCTGTCCTCCTCCTCCTTGAACTTTCTGCAGTGTTTGATGCTGCTGATCACTTCTTCCTCCTGATAGCCCCTCCTTCTTTGGCTTTTGCAGTCTCCTCCTCCCTTGGTTCGACTCTTCATAGACTTTAAGGTCAGAAGGGACCATTATGATCATCTAGTCTGACCTCCTGCACAATGCAGGCCACAGAATCTCACTCATCCACTTCTATAACAAACCGCTAACCTATGTCTGAGTTATTGAAGTCCTCAAATTGTGGTTTGAAGACCTCAAGCTGCAGAGAATCCTCCAGCAAGTTGACCTGCCGCCCCCATGTTGCCAGGGAAGGCGAAAAAAACCTCCAGGCCTCTGCCAGTCTGCCCTGGAGGAAAAATTCCTTCCCGACCCAAATCTATGGTGATCAGTTAAACCCCTAAGCATGTGGGCAAGACTCACCAGCTAGCACCTAGAAAGAATTCTCTGCAGTAACTCAGATCCCCAGCCCATCTAACATCCCATCACAGACCACTGGCATTACTTACCTGCTGATAATCAAAGATCATTGCCAAAAATTTAGGCTATCCCATCATACCATCCCCTCCATAAACTTATCAAGTTAAGTCTTAAAGCCAGATACGTCTTTTGCCCCCACTACTCCCCTTGGAAGGCTGTTCCAGAACTTCACTCCTCTAATGGTTAGAAATCTTCGTCTAATTTCAAGTCTAAACTTCCTAGTGTCCAGTTTATATCCTACTTCTAAATGGCTCTTTCAGCATCTTCTTGGCAGTTCCCCCTCCCCTATTTTCTGTGTAAGTTGCACAGTGTTTTGTCCTGGGACACCCTGTCTCTTCTAACTCTATACCTTATCCCTGAGAGACTTTATCCATTCACAAGGATTCAGCTTTTATTTCTTGTCCTGTTTCTCTCTAGCCAGTCTGTCTCTCCATCACCTCATCCTGGATGGCTCACTGGCAGTTCTAATTTAACATGGATAAAAACAAGCCCCTTAGTGTTCTTCCCAACCCCTTGCTTCACTTTTGCCCTTCTCCACTGTTGTGGACAGAAGGTCTCCTCCAGGTCACATAGCATCACTACTCTGGGGTCATCTTTGACTCCACCCTCTCTGCCTTTCTACACATCCCGACTGTTATCAAGTCTTGTCACTTCCTCACAACCTATTGACAATCTGCTCCCTCCTTTCTGACCCAGTGGCAAAAGCTGTTCCTCCTTGATCACTATAGCCTCTTCCTCTCCAACCTCCTTGTCATTCCTGTCACTCCACGTCAATGCATCCAAAATACAGCTGCTAACATCATCTTCCTTGCCTAATCAGAGCATCCCTCTTTCAGTGCTCCCTTTGTCCCTCTGCCTCTTCACTGAGTTTACATTTCTTGTCTTCATCTTTCAAATGTCTGTCCCAGCCTACATCTTGGATCTCATTTACTGTGTCCTCATTTCTTTCACTCCACCAGCCATGCTGGCCTTGATGCTGCATTCTTTCCTTTCATCCCCACCTTCCTGCCTCTTTCCATGCTGCCTGTATGCCTGGAGGTCAGGGAATCCTCAATGCCATGTGACTCCGTGAATGCACTAACCATGAAACCCTATGTAACCTCTGTGGAGGCTGCTCTGTGCCTGAAGAATCAGTAAAAGGTGAAGAGCAACTCTGTTGCTGCTTCAGAGCCTTGGTGGACAGATTCCTCCTTCTCCGTAAAGGGCCCACTATGCCCAGGCTAGCTACTTAGGCATGGCATTGAGGAGTGAGAACGGATTGCTCCTTGGGGAATTTGCAGCATATATGCCTGGAGAAGTTTGTGTGTTTTCATTGAGCTCATTCAGGCACGCAGGGAACTTTTGACTAGCGGCTGCATAAGCAGAAGTGACTAAATGAAGCCTGAAATCTTCTCCCAGTTCCTGACACTCTGGTATATTTTGTTTGTTTGTTTGTTGTTCCTGACAGGTCAGCCAGCCCAGTATCACCAGAAGGTTGCTGAAGCAGGAGATCTTGATTGATGCATGCTTACCTCAACCTGACTTCTGGAAAAGAACAAGTATTGTGCTGAGAGCCTGTCACTGGGAAACAGGTAAGAGAGCCCGCTCCTTTAGCGCTTCTAACTCTGCTGGCACCAGGCTGAGGCTCTGGCCAGTGTTTGTTTACTGTGCTGCTTTCAGCTGAGGAATCTTCCCTGGTTTGTTTCTAGAGGGGCTGCACCACCATGAAACTCTGCATTATGCTGACTCATGGAAACTGGAGCTAGAAAAGATGGTGCCTTCTAGTCCAGCCCCCTAATCCTCAGATAGGCCAACATAGCTCCCTGGCAGTGTATTCCCCTGTTTTGTTCTAAATGATGGGATTTTCCTTATTTCCCTTGAGACACTATTCCAGAGTCTAATGGAATTAATCTGCTTACTTACCTCTTAACCCCTGGCCACTGCAGATGCAATTAGTAGCAGGTGATGGGAGGACTCCATTTCCTGCACTGTATTGAGAAGGCTGGCCACATGCAGCTCCTTGTTAGAAGCACCATAGGGCTGCACTAGCCATGTTTGGCTTAGCATAAGAGTGCCGAGGGTGATGTTTTAGACCATAAAATTTGGTGCCCTCTGCTGGGTATCTTGTATCTCCCTGTAGTGACTAGTACCCACAGACTTTTCTCCTTGGGAACACAGGAGCATTTTGATCCATCATTATTCAGGGCCTGGCAGGGCAGAGAGTTGTGTTAGATGCCTGTAGGAAGAACAATATTGCTGGAAACTAAAGAGGAATGCAAAGCTGTTGTGTTGTCTTCTCTCGCTGGAGACTATCTGGGGCTGTTTTGTCAGTGGCACTAGAGCACTCTGGTGCTGGACTCTGAGCTGAATTTCAGTTTCTCTGGACTGTATGAATTTGGTGTCCTTGTACCTGGTTTGTCATTGCTGGAGGATCTCTGTGTCCCTCTGTATACTGGCCCCAGGCCTTTCTTAGATGAATGCTATAGCCTCTGGCAGTATTTACTGAAGGGACTTGGTGGAAGAAGCAGTTGAACATATATTTAGAGAAATTAGAACTAGAACATCCCTAATAGATCTTGTTTAGACTACCCTCTCCCCCTTTCCCCCACGCAAAGGCCAACAAAGGGTCCTTCCTTACAGACCTCACCAGAACACTCCAATCTAGTTTTAGATAATCCAGTGGAGGAGGCTCCCAGCATTACCCTTGGAAACCGTTCAACATCCTAAGTGATCCTCCTGAAAGGAAGCTTTTCCTGGTAGTCAGCCTATGTTTTCCATCCTTTACCCTGGTGTCCCTTTTTCTGTGTTTTCAGGGAGTATAGACTGTCAAAGCTGAGTTACCCTCTGTGAGTAGAGAGCAAAATTTTACTCTGGTTGCTTCATGTCATTGGGAGGTTTGGGGCCAATTTCAGTAGCTGGATCAATCACTTTCTTTCTAAAGCATCTGGACTGATTTAACAAACACCAAGTAAGCCACTGATACCAAGATTTATTGGCGAAGACAATGTAACGTAGCCTATAAAATGTTTACTATAATGACTGTACTTATCAGCACAGTATTTTCTAAGCCTTGGGGATAGAGTTACATGGATTTAGTGTTTGGAGGGGAAGAAGGGTTGCCTGTTGAGTCCAAAACCAAATTACCCATTGATTTTAAATGCTATAACCAATTCCTTTTCAGCTGACTTCTACTTGGAGGTTGGCTGCTGCATCTCTTAGAGGAGAGGAAAGCATCTGCATCTGGGATTTTCCTTCCTTGGTATCCCTGCCAGACTTAACTCCTTTGTGAGTTTCAGAAATCCTAGGAAGACAAATTGCATAGGATATGCCACATGTACTCTCCCAGTCTCTCACACTTATCTTGCTGCTGCAAGGACTGCATTAGAGTTGGTGTTGTGGAGTACAAGGCACACTCAAAATACAAATCACGGTGGTGGTCCTCTGAGAAGCTGCATTTCTCCATGTGGAAGCCATTGATCCTTCTTAGTGCAGTCACACACTCCCCCACACAAAACAACAACCCCACATCAGGGGAAATGGATAGTGGGGACCAGTAGAGAGTCCCTTGTTTTTACTCCACCACCCAGCCTCGCCTACTGTTTGAGACTCCTTACAGGGCACTGCTAAGCATATGGAGAAAGCAGCATCTTGCTAAATTAATTCAAAAGATTGATTTTTATAGTCAGCTTCTTTCCATCTCTTCATGAGATTTGTTCTGCTTTTGTGCATGGAATATGTAGACAAGAGGGATCAAGGTGGATTTCTTTTTTTCTTTCTTTCTGTCTGTGTGTGTGTGTGTGTGTGTGTGTGGTGTACGTACAGTGCATGCAATGGATTTCACCTTGGGTCTCTAGTCCCAGTTTAGTTGATCATGCTAAGTAACAGAACGTATTAAAGCTCAGCTGCAGTGTTAAGAGCAAAGGCTGCTACTGTGAATTTTCCTGTAACACGTTTGTACCCAGTAAAGATTCTCTTTGTCTTTCATTGTATCTTGTTTTAGAGATAAGCAGGTGGCAGGACATTGACACAGTGACCAACTTGCACTTCCTTCGCTTTGCTCCCAGCTTAGAGGTCCTTAACAACCATTTCCAGAATTGAGGGACTCTTGTTATAACTGGGTTCTGCCTTTGCAAAGAACTTGCCATCTGTTTGTATGATGATCTTCACTTTCATTAGGTTAGGCTCAGACCTTTGGGTGGAATGAAAGCTGGGTTTGGAGAGCTAGCAAGGCTGAGTGAAGTGCCACTGAGCCAAGCATTACCTGTTACTCAGTTCGCCTTAGCTGCAAACAGTGGTAGAAAATGAAGTGTGTGAAAAAGGATAGATGTAGTCCCGTGTCCTTGGCTAACAAAGGAAGCTGAGGGTTTACACTGAAGACTATGGATGCCTCCCCTACCCTTGTTTTGTTTGTAAAACTGCTTGAGACTGAAGTCTTATGTGGTGCAATTTGGTGGCTTGTGCCAGTTTTGGCTCTCTGCTTATCTGCACATCCTGTGCTCTCTCGATTCCATTCAGTGACCAAGGCTAGTTCCACTAGCACTGGATCAACCCCACTTCCCCAGTGACAACACAGAGTATGTCTTCACTGCAGAATTAACTCTATTGTTTGGCATCCAGGCCAAAGTCTGGTTTTAAAGCTCCACTAAATTAAAGTGAAAGGGTTTTGTGTGTTGGAGGAGTGGAGGGTTAAGGACAATACTCAAGTAAGAACTCAGGCTAACTCTTCAGTGATGGTGTATACTAAGGCTGTGTCTGCACTGCAGAGTTAACCTGGGAGATGGGCTCATGGGTCTTAGCACCCCAGATGAGCCTTTCCCAGGTTTGAGTGCTCCCATGGCAAAGTCCTAACCACATGACTGTGCTCTCACTGTTTCAGCACTTGCCTGTGTGTGTGTGTGTGTCTTTGAGTTGAGATGCTATGGGATTTTTTCCCCAATCAGTTGCGTCAATTGCGGGAGAACTTTTCCGTCCTTTGAGGGAGTGTCATGGAGTTGCTGGCCTCTTAAAGCAGAGTTTGGTCCCAGGCTACCCATGATGAGCTAGTTTAAGAGGAACCGGCCTATCTTGGTAGTTAATTGAATAATGAGCCTGATAAAACAAGCATCAGGGATCAGTTGCAGGGAGGTACTCAGAGAGAGAGAGAAGCTCTCCTAAGGAAGAGTAGCTCCAAGAGACCATAGTCCCTGGAGCACAGGGTTGTGCAATCCCTGAGCCAGCAGGAGTGACTACAGGCCAGAGAGGTCAGGATTGAAAAGCAGAGGCCCCCAGGATGACAGCTGTGCAGCCCCTGAGCCCAACGGAAGAGAATTTATTTCAGATTATATGTATTAAATAAAGTAGAGCCCCAGCAGGGGAATTTTTTCTTACACCCTTTTGGATTGTGTGGAGGTCTTACGGGCCTCTGAGAGAAGGGAAACTGAGGCAGAGAGTGCCCACAGTGTTACATTAGGTCAGATGGGAGCACTACAAGACAAGCATATCCTGTGAGAGGAGAATTTTTGAAAGGCCATTGGAGGACTGTCTGCAAAGGAGTGATTTAGCCTGTGTCCTCACCGCACAGTGGGTAGTTTCCAGTCACTTGAATTGGAGCTGGATTCTCACCTACCCCCAGCTGGGTCAGATAACCGGATCTGAAAACACCTCCAAACCCGGGACAGAGGTTTTTTCTGTGCAGACAGGAAGTGAGACTAGGGGTAAGAACCAGGTAAGAGTCTAACTTAATTCTGCATAGCCATAACCATAATGTTTTCATACCATATCCTTTCCCTTTGAAGGGAAGCAGATAGAGTGCTTGAACAGTCAGCAGAAATCACAGACAGCTGTGATATTTAGCTGCTGAGTCCTATCTGGCATGACAAGAACAATTTTGAAATACTGAGAAGGACTTGTAGCACCTGCTCAATCAGAAAGGGGGATGGGTGAATGAGTCAAGCTCAGGAGAACATGTACATTAACTAGGGAGCAGTGGTGACAGGTGGAGAGACAATCCCTGTGTTTTCTTGGGCAGGATTGGCTTGCTGATGAACAAGAATCGCTTGCTCTGAAGAAACAAGTCCCAGCCCAAACAAACCCATTAAGTGATGCATATAAAACACATTCAAAGCAATATTCGCATAAATAAATCTGAATCCCCTGACTCCTGAAAAGAGCAGGAGAGCATGGAGGGGGAAATATGTAATCAGCTTTAAGAACTCAGGGTTTTAGGCAGTTATTGGATCTGTCTGTATGTGTTTGGTACTCCCCCTCTCCCTCCCCCCACCTCCCATAAAAATAGTCAGAATACAGTCGCCAATACTTCAAGTGCAGCTTTCTAGTGTTACCAGCCATTCTGGCTTTTCCTGAGACTGCTGATTGCAATGGTGTGAATACATCCAGCTGCTAGGATGTGAAAAGCTCTTTAAATAACTTTTTGGGGTCCATTCGTGACCTTCACATTGTGATATTCAATTGTAACCTTAACTGTATCGAGATTAGAACATATTGCAAATAGAAAACCTTTCCATGATTTTTTTTGAAAGAAACAAATATTTTTCTTTACTTTGGGGAGGGAGAGTGTCTTTCACTGTAAAACTTGGGCGGGAGAGGGATGGTTACTTTAGAAAACAGTTTCTCAGTTTGGGGTTTTATGTTGAAAAACTAGAATTTTTCAAAATTTATGAAAATGTGAAAATTTGCCTTGAGAAGAGAGGCCATTTTTGTCTCTAAAACTAACTAACTAAATAAATAAAATTCAAGCAAAAATTGTTGACCACCCTCAGTCATGGTACCATGAAGAGTGAATTTCTCTGATAAGACTAGCAATGTGTGGTTTTTGTTTGTTTGTTTGTTTGTTTTTTGTAATTCATAGCCCTATCCAGAATGGGTCTGTAGACTCTGAGGAGCCTACAGAAATGTACCACCTGTGTCTGTCTATTGGTTTTATAAAAGGGAGTGGGAGTGGAGACGTTGCTAGTAACAAGTTTGGATGGGGATCTTATTCCCTATTTCTCTCTGGACAAGGGGCTGAGTCGGTGGGGAAGACTGTGGTACTCTTCTATCAACAAAATGAGTTCCGCCCATGTGAGTCACCAAAATAAATCATTTGCTCACAGTAAATTGTGCTGCTGTTCAAAATATGGTTGTGCCTGCTCTCTGAGCTCTACTGGGCTTCTTGAACTTTGCTGCCCCTCTGTGGGACTTCAATGCACCCGTGGGCTCTGCTCGAGACCTTGGGTTTAGCTTCTTCTTGATTGGGGTTGGGGGAAATAAGTGTTGGTATCTCCCACTTATAGAATCAAAACGAAACATTGCTCACAGTGAAGCATGCAGAACTGTGACCCTCATGTGCCTTTCTCACATGAGCAATGAAATAGTTAACAATTTTGACATTTGAATGATTGTCATTGGGCATCTGAGTTAACACCTATTGGGATAAATGGGGCAATTCACATCTCTTGGAGCTATTGTTCCCATCTCTCTGCAGATTCTTGTAGACCATCTCTGCATTTCTACTGAGTTCACATTTGTGAGGTTTTCACAACCAGGACAACTAGAGGCTCTTTATGTAAATGAAAGCTGAGAGCAGAGAATAAGAGTCACTTCAGAGACATGCCTATAGGGAGTACAGCTATGTACCTGCTCAATCTTCTCTGAAAATTCCCTTAATAGCCAACAAGACATTCATAGGCTCTTGACCCTCACACTGTTAGCAGCTGCCCACGCTCTGGAGATTTTGGATGAGTCTTCTTGCCTATGGAACTGGGAGCTCGCATGGCATTTTTTAAATGGGAGTAAATGAGGAAGAAGTAATTTGTCTCTAGAAACCTATTTATTAACAAAGATAATGTTTCTAATACCATGTGTTAATAAAATCATTTCAGTCTGATTATATCCTGTGCAAAGTGTTTTGTCAAGTAGAGTTCCACAAAGTTACAGCATTGGAAAGCAGAACTTCCTTTCACATCATGCTGCATCCTGGGGGAGGCTGCAGGGCTGCTGTCACTCAAGAGAATTAATAAAGGCTTTGGATTCCTTATTTTGTGATCTGTGCAGGCAGATTTGCTTTTGATTTGTGAATTTCAAAAATATTGAATGAAATTGGGGACTTACCTTAATGGCAGTCAATAATTAGTTACTCTGTTGCCTTAGAGATTCCCCATGGAGCAGAGTGGCAGCATGTGTGTTTGGGGATGTGAGTGTGTCAAGGAGTGCCGGAACAAAGTTTGGGTCTGAAACACTGACGCTTCTGCTTCAAATGAAGCTCAGATCAGCAGTCACTGATATGTATTATATGCAGAAATAACAAGTGAGGAAGGATGGTCTTGTGTTTAAGGCACTGAACTTGAACTAGGGAGATCTGGGTTGAATTCCCAGTTCTGTCACAGACTTCCTGAGACACCATGGGCACAGAAGTTAATATCTCTGTGCCTCGTTTTCCCATCTGTAAAATGGGGATAACAATTACAACTGGTCAAAGGTTGTTTTTTCCCTGAAAAATGGCCTTTTATTGACAACAAATTATTTTGCACAAATTTTAACTTTGATTTTTTTTTTAATATTTTTTAATGAAACCTGAAAAAGAAAAAAATTTGGGGGGGGGGATGGAAGGAGGGAGGAAGGCTGTCAAAATTCCATTTTTCTATTTTTGTCCTCTCAGTGACAAAATGGAAAAAGAGGAAAAGGGAGGAAAGTGGGTGGGATGACAGAAATAGACAAATGTTTCCCCTACAAAAAAACTTTCCATAAAAAATTTTCACATTTTTTTTAGATGGTTCTTTTTCAAAACTTGCAGAATAAAAATGATTTGGTATTTTTATGAAACATCATTATCATTTTTGGCTAACTTTAATACTAAGATTTCCTTTCTCGCACTCTATATTATTTCTTTAGATTGTAAATTTTGGGGCAGAGTTCCTCTCACTCTTTATCTGTACAGCCCCTACCACAATGGGGCCCAAAGTCAGCTGGGCCTCTAGATGCTATCGTAGTATGGATAATAAATTATAATCTCATAGCTGTTTGTCCTGTGACAAATGAATTGTTGGTCTCAGACCAGCTCCTAATGGATGTGTACCAGCATCCTTAAGACAAATGCCATCTATGTCGGCAGTATCAGCAGAGATCAGGGACTGAATGGGGCACTGACACTATTTACCAATAGCCTTCTGTACATTTGGGAAAACTCAGACCCAACTTTCTTCACCGGGGTGCAATGAATTATGGAAACTGGAATGTAAACAGCATATAGGCATTTTGAACTAAATGACATAGTAGTAAAAATGCCCGCACCTTGTCTGTATTACAGCTTCCAACATTTGCTATTACTGATGGAGAACTGCATGGCTAAATTCTTGGTTGTAGATGCTCCATTAAAGATGAACTCATCAGAGCTGAGAAGACATTGGCAGGGTGGCAATGAGGGAAGCTTGCTGCCAAGCATGCATGTGTTCTTTGGATAATTTGAGGACCTTTCACCACCATTAGGTTTCTATTTCAAAATCAAAACCCAAAATAAGTTTTTTAATTAAAGGAACAAACCTCAAAGCACTGAGTGCAAGTAAATCAGATTGAAATCAAGGCATTTGAAATCACTGCTATTAACAACGTTTGGTTTTCTGCAATTTCCCCAAAAGAAGGAAACTCTCCTTAGTTAGTAGGTTTCAAACAGGGTGTAGCACTGTCTGCTAATTCTAATGTAAGCAAGCTCTTTGGCAGCAATCTATACCCTCTTGCTTCAGAGCTTAAACCAAGCATTAAATATTGACGGTTAGGAGAAAACTTTCCTTATGAGCGGATTATTCCATAAGTGCCATCTGAAATGTTTCTTTTGACTACCACTTAAGCATATGGTACTGGCAACTGCTGGTGACAGGATTCTGGACTAGATGGACCCTTGTCTGACTCAGTATGTCCATTCCCATATTCTGCTCTATAGCTGTAAAACTTCCAGTGTAATGATTATATAGTTGGGTAATATATATTCTGACTAAATCCCCATGCAACCCTTGCTGATTTCAGATAGGAAGTGTTGCACAGGTGAGGTGTATGTCAGGGCAGACAGTGTCCTACTCACTCAGCATATTGCGTGGGATATTTAAATAACTCTCAATGTATAGTGAGTTTAGTCTTTGTGGCAGATGGTTGTAAATTCAAATGTAAGTTTTAAACAGGTCTAAATTTTAAGCTAAAACAAATTCACTTAAAACAAAAAAAAATAGAAAAAAGGTTTAAAAATACATTTACCCTGCAAATATTCAACATATAAGAAGCAAGGGAACAGAGTAGATCCTCTAATTCTCATATTTAAAAGTTGGACTTCCAGAATAGCGCTAAAGGTTTATCATGAGTTACAGGCCCACTGTCTGAGTTGGGTCAGTGTACAGATTAAGCTACTAGAAAAGAATATCACTTGCCAGAGTTGCCTCCCAATTTCATACATTATCTGGTAGCTGCACTGCAGGTGAAACTCCCATTACATTGATTAGGACTAGAATTTGGCTTAGAGTAATCTGCCTCCTGCTGCCAAAATCTAAGGTACAAAATAAGTAATACGAAGAAGAATCAATAGTCAAATTACTTTACATTAATGAAGCTTTATGGTGAGTTTAAATGCACTGAAGTCAGGAAATGTGAAGCTGTAATTCTCACAACATCATTTGTTCGTATTGTGCATGGATAATATTCAGAGTGTCCTGGTTCAGGCTGTTCTATGTGTCTGTATCTTGGCATGGTGGTGGTGAGTGGTGTTTTTAAAAAGCGGTGTCAGAGTGTTCCAGAAATTACTCAGCATGTAAAAAACATGCCCATTAAAACTTTTTCAAAGGCACTCAGAAATGGCTTATTTGTGAAACTGCAGAATGGCCAGTCACAAGTGTAGGTCAGCATTTTCAAACATGGTGCTTAAAGTTAGCCACTTGAAACCATACTAAATCACCCAAGGGTCTGCCTACGCTGCAAAAACACACACACACACTGCGGCACCAAGTCTCAGAGCGCAAGTCAATTGACTCAGGCTAATGCAGCAGGGCTACAAATTGCAAACCCCAGGTTCTGAGACCTTCCCTGCTCGCAGCGTTTTGGGGCTTGGGGTCCAGCCCAACCCTGAACACCTACACTGTAATTATTAGCCCTATAGCACGAGCCCATAGCTGACCAGGGCCAGCTGCAGCCATGCCAGGGGTCTTTTATTGCCATGTAGATGTACCTTGAACTTTAGGCATCCATATCTGAAAACACTGGCCTCACTTAGTGAGATTTTCAAATGATTTTTACCATGAGATTGTCCTGTTTCTTGGAGTTACTGTAACTGATTAGAGTAGCCATAGCCATCACAGTCTAATGGATTACTTCCCTGAGAATAGGGGGTCAGCTCTTGTGTAATAGAACCCTTTTCAGATTCAGTAATCACTCCTACCTACTAGATCAGTTTTACAAAGGGGCTTTAGCTTTCCTGTGGGACGCAGACTGAGTAACTGATTTACTCTCCTTTGTCTAGAAGAAACATTATTGATGACCCCACATTCTTGGCAGAATGGGGAGCATGGGATTTGTTGGGGGTGGGGGGTAAGAGCATTAATGCTTACACCGTCTTACTGTTGTTTTCTCACCTTCATTACTCCTAGTCCCAAGGTTGCAGATGAACCATTTTCTTGATGCTGTTCCAGTTCCTTCTGTTACAACTGACCTTGCAAGTTACTGAGCACCCTCAACTCCAACTCACAGGATAGGGTCCTAAGTGCTCCCAGTGTTTATGAAAGTTGTCTTTGATAATTGTTCCTTTCCTTTCTTTGAATGACCCCAGCGGCTTGGGGAAATAAGTGAAAGAGCTCTCTCCAGTCAGCGACAAAATGACACCCTCACCACCCAGACCTCCTGATGATATCATTTATTATTTGCCTATCTCCTGCCTGGTGCATTTTATCAAGTGAGCAATTCTCCCACCCCCACCCTTGCCAACTGATGCTATTACTGAGGAATGTATGTTGGATGGATACCATAGTACACGTGCCCTTGGATTTGGAGTATGAGCTTGATTTATAGGGAAGAAATGAGGGAAGAGAATGTAATCCTTAATGGAGATCCAGGTTTCACTGCATCACAAAGCCATTTACAATATGTCTATCAGCCAGGGAGTCTGTAAGGGCATGGGAGGGCTGGGTGAGTTTTTCAGGTGTTTCCGTGTGCTGCACAGTGCTGATGTTCCAGACACGTACTTCTTTACTATTTCTTCTGGAAATGGGGTTCCAGGCATAATCAATCAATGTTTCTTTGTGCTTCTGTCCTGTCCGAGCTGCTCTCTGCCTCATTCCTGTAAATGTTGCACTGTCTCTTTGTTTTTAATTTGTGAGTGAAGGATTGATAGCATTCACTAGCACAAGGCAGAAGGCTCAGTCCTGGAAGGTGCTGAGTGACGTGGCCCTGGTCTACCAAAGCACCTCAGCGCATGCTTAACTTTAAGCATATAAACACTATTTAAGCAAATGGGATTATTTAAATGCCTTGCTGAATTTTAGCCAGAGTGCTCAGCATCTTGTTGGATTAAGCCCAGAGTGTGGGGTAGTGCTGTGCAATTTTCCCCTTTATCTTTGCCAGTGCACCTCAACAATCACCTGCAGCACTCCCTGCTATTCAGTTTTCTCCCCGTTCCACCAGCACCACCTCCAGCTCTGCTATGCAACTCAATCCTGAAACAAGCAATAGCATTTATCTTTCTATTGCTTCTCTCTATGATGTTGCAAAACCCTTTTCAGAGATGGTTTGTTGAGTGGGGGAGAGTAGGGTTTTAAGGAGAGATTTAAAGAGAGAAAGTGATCCAATGGCCGAGTTAGTTAGATTTGTATGTTCTGGGTAGGCTGCGCAGCACAAGTGAAAGAGACCTCCCTCTCCCCCACCCTTGTGAATCAATGGGCACAGTGAGATTAGAGTCCAGGCATGCCTGATTGCCCACCCAATGCATATTCTTCTAACCTCATACAGGTAACTGAAGAGTCAATCTGGTTAAATGAGATGGTTTCTTAGGGAGTTCTGAGGTGCTGGGAAGCCATTGAAAATAAGAGAAGGCATGGGATAAATGTGGTCTTGCTTCCGGGAGTGAGAGAACCTTGTCTATGGCAATAATCAGAATTGCAAACCATGAATCAGTCTCCGTGCTGACACCAATGTGTAAGGCATACTTTGGCCAGAGTCTCTACTGATGCAACATATTATTTCACAAAGAGGAGCTACGCTTATTTCTTTGCCGTGCTTAATTTCCCAGCAGTTCGGCTGGGGGTGACGCTGTATTAAAAGAAATATCTTCGTTCCTGCTGCCTTCCCATAATTAGTAACTTTATACAGTACTGTTTCCTGCAATAATAGCTACCACTATTAGAGAGGAAACAGGGGGCTATTTGACCAGCCTCAGAGGCTCCATGAATTCTTCCAAAAGAAAGGAAGGCGGCCAGCAAGCTAATCTCACACAAGGCTGAGAGAATTTCCAGCTTCAAACATTGCTTCTGAGTTTAGCGTTTGTGTGCCTCTGTGTCTTGTGTTTGTAACATTGCCAATATGTTAAAAAAATAAATCTTGACTGAGACACTGTATCAGTATTGAAATGGTTAGAAATGTTCTTAAGTTATACATCTTGTTCACTGGAACTTGTGTGGTATCATGTACCACGTCTGCAGCTAGGGTTCTCAAGCTTTTTCATAACATGGATCACACCTTCATAAGGGTATTATTTCATGGTTGGCTTCCATCCCATCTATGGTCACACATCCCTCTCCCCTTCACAATGATGTAACACCCAAGTGGCAGCAGCCTACAGCAGTTCTTTGCAAGGAAGGTAAATGTTAGGAAAGTTGTTCAATGCATTTTTAGGTTTCTTTAATGCAATTTGGCAGCTGGAAACAAGGAGCCAGTCCCTGATGATCAATTAGATAGCCTGAGAGCCACTGGCTCACGAGTTCCTTGCTGTGGGCACTGAATGTGGATAACAGCAGGGAAGGCAGTGGGCTTGATGTAAGTGTTTTGTCAAACATCCTGTTTTAAAGAGCCTTGCTTCTTCATAGCTTATTACTTTATGGTAGGTTTTTAATCTTTCTTCAAATGTCCCTTGGTGACTCCAGAGTGCAATCTTCTCAAATGGAGGGAGTAAGCTGAAAAGAAGTAAGATGGAAGATAAGAGCAGCCTGAGGAAACTTGTCCAAACTGCCATGGGTGAAATCCTGGCTCCACTGAAGTCAATGGCAAAACTCCCACTGACTGTGAAGATGAATGGACATTTATTTTTAATTTAATTTTTCCACATTCTCTTAATGCTTAAATGTCTAAGGGCATGAATGCATGCCTATGTCGGATCAAGGGTCAACTATTTTGTTTTTCAGAAACCTAACAGGTCAGGGGTTAACTGCTTGTTATCTCGATTGCTCCCCATAAGCGCATATGCCATTTTTCCCCATGTATGTACCCACAATAGTCGGTAGCAGATGTATCCTGATTACCCCTAGAACGGAATTCAAGGAATGTATAGGTTAGCAGAATGTAAGCAAGTAAAGTTGTTTGTCACCTAGAATAAAAAGGCCTGCTCTGTGTTAGTAAGGTGTGTCTTCTCCTCTGGCACTAGTCGAGGAAAGCACCTGATCGGCTGATTGATAATAAACGTTGGTAATCGTCCCTCTGTCTTCCATGCCTCCTTGGGGTAATTGAATAAGCTCCAGGGGGAAACGAGCCCGTTTGGCTAACAAAATGGCGACCACGAAGGGACTTCTCTCCCTGTAGGGGGCGCTGACCGGCGGCCGAGGGCGATTCCGAGGAGTGGCCACCCCGAGCGTTGGTTTGCTCGGGCTTCGAGTCGTCACAATCGGCCGGGGCGGCTACGTCCCCTCTAAAGAGAACTCCGAAAGACACGGAAGCAAGACGGCTCCAGAAGAAGGGGAAGTCCGACTGTCGGACGCGGCCGCTCCAGGCGGTAAGTGCGTTTACCTCCTGGGTTTGAGGAATAACGCCCCCAAAATGTGGGTTGGACAGTGGATACCCTCTAGGCAGCCCGTGTAAGGGAAGGTATATTAACACTGTTATAGTCTTATGAATGTCTTGTTGTTGTGCTATTAAGTAAACAAGGAACAGCCCATGAATAATTCCACTAACTCCACGAGTTCGTGGGCCGTTCTGGACAATTATTGGGACTTAGAACAGCCCCTGGGGTTGCTTTTGTTCCTAGTGGGAGTAATCCTATTTTTCTTCTTAATGATGTATTGGAAACAGAAATTGTAATTGACTGAGGGTTTTGTGTGAAGTGACACTGACCAGGTCTGAGACTTAAGCTGACTCCAGCCGCCCCAAGACTCCTGCGAGGGGAAACCCGGTGACCAGGATATCTTGATTGCAAGGGGGGTCAACCGAACCTCGTGACTCAGTGGATATCTAAATTGGGGCTAGATCCCTACCTTTTCCTTTATCTCGATAAAAATTGGGTAAAAGCACAATGGGGTCCGGACAGAGTATCTCTTCCGGAACACCCTTGGGATGTATGCTGAATAACTGGAAGACGTTTAGACGCCAGGCTGATTATGGAATTGCGTTATGTAAAGATAATCTTGTAAAATTCTGTACTCTTGAATGGACAACATTTGGGGTGGAATGGCCCGAGGGGGGGACACTCAGGCCAGAAATTGTACAGGCAGTACATAACATTGTGACCCGGGACGAGCATTGGGACCAATATCCCTATATAGATATTTGGCAGGACCTTGTGGCCAATCCTCCCCCATGGCTGCAAAGATGTAGAGCACGGACTATTAAAACCTTACTGGCCCGTGCCCCTGTTAAGAAACCCTGTCCTCCTGTTAAGAAATCTTGTCCGCCAGCTGTAATTCCTTCTGCCCCTGATCCTATGCCCCCTCCCCCTTTGTACCCTGTCCTCCTGGTTCTGGCATCCTCGACTGAAAGCCCCCCCCAGCCTTCTGAGGATAGTGCCTCAACTATAAAAATAAGGGATGAGTCGAGTGACCAGAGCTCCTCCGACCAAGAGCCCTTTCCGAGCTCTCTGGACTCCCCGGTGTATAAACACACTAGGAGCCACACTGACCCCTCGACATCTCAGGACTGGAGCATGTCATCTACCTATCAACCTGGGGACATGCGAATGACCCTTATTAACCCAGCGGGCAAGAAGGGTGGCCCGGTATTCGAAGTGCCCTTCGAGAAATTATAGCCCCCAGTGGTGAGTTCACTATGGTATATGTTCCCTTTACCACAAGTGATCTATATAATTGGAAGCAACAAAATCCCCCGTTTTCGGAAGATCCTGCCCCACTAACAGCGGTATTTGAAACCTTAATTACGGCCCATAACCCTACCTGGGGTGACATGAGGGTCGCTCTTAACACTCTTACTAACTGCGGAAGAGAGACGTTTAGTCCTCTCAAAGGCCCGCGAGTGGTTAATCGAGATTGGGAAAACCTTCGGACGAGGTGGCTGCACAGTTGCCTGAGAGCCCCCCGACTGGCCACAGAATAAAAATGGCCAGCCTCAGCATAGCGAATACGCTGCGGCCATAGTACAGGGAATGAAACGTTGTATCAGAAAAACCCCGAATTGGGCCAAGCTATATAATATAAGACAGGAAAAGAATGAAAACCCAGCTGCTTTTTATGAGCGGCTTTGTAATACTTGTAAAAGATATACAGACCTCGATCCTGAGGACACTAATGGGAAACGGTATTAATCCCCCTTTTATTGGACAGTCCTTATGAGGACATTAGGAAAAAGTTGCAAAAGTTGAGGGGGCGTCGGGCAAAAATATAGAGGAACTGTTAGCAATTGCCATGAAGGTTTATGATCGAGGGATGATGAGGAGCGGAAGAAAGGGGCCCGCGTTTTAGCCATGGCCCTAAGGGAAGGATATGAGGAAAGGGGGACAAAGTTAAGGGACGGTCAGGGCCACCGGGAAAGGGACGGGGCCCCCGCCTGGGTCGGAATCAGTGTGCTATTTGTAGGGAGGAGGGACACTGGAAGAATGAATGCCCCCGGCGACAGGCCACGGGAAAGGAGCATAAAGATAGAACCCCCCCGTCCCATCCTCTACAACATACAGGACTTTCGGGGGAGGATCTCCCCATAGGGGGCCGGGGGACCCAGCGGCCCCTCCTGGCGGCACAAGCCGCCAGCCTGGATCCCACGGTAAAAATTAAAGTGGAGGGCCGCCCAATTGAAGCCCTTATTGATACTGGGGCCACCCTTAGTTGCTCCCCCTTGATAAGGCTCCCCGAGGTAGAGCTCAGGGACGTGCCATAGTCCAGGGGATTGAGGGACAAACCACAGCTTTGGAAAAAACTCTGCCTCTTCTAGTGAAAATAGGGGACCATCAGATTTCCCACCAGTTTGTTTGCAGCCCCTCCTGTCCCATAGCGCTGCTTGGACGAGACATCCTTACTAAATTGCAGGCGGAGATCTCGTTCGACAATGGGACCATGGAGGTCAGGCTTCCTAAGCAACAAACTCTAACTACCAGATGGCCCTTGCAAGCGCTAGAAATCTCTCCCCGGAGTGCCAGGGGAGTGACAAAGATCAGCTGCCGGGGGTTAATTCAGAGGTGTGGGCAGAGGAAGGAGGCGTAACTTGAGCCAGGAATGCTTTACCAGTCCATATTTCTCTTAAGGAGGGAAGCAGCCCGGTCCAAATTCGACAATACCCCCTTAAGTTGACCACTCGGATCAGGTTGAAACCCCTCATTCAAAAGTTTCTGCAGTATGGGTGGCTCACGGAAGGCATGTCCCCATATAATACTCCAGTAATGGGGGTGCCTAAGCCTAATGGACAGTATCGATTGGTCCAGGACCTGAGACAAGTTAACAAGTTAATAGAAGCCCCCTACCCAGTAGTCCCCTCATACTATCTTGGGACAGGTCCCTAAAACCCACAGCTGGTTCTCTGTAATAGATTTAAAAGATGCCTTCTTTTCAATACCCCTTGATCAGGAATCTCAAAGGCTGTTTGCCTTTGAATGGGAAGACCCAGATACCCACTACAAGGCTCAGTATCTCTGGACTGTTGTCACACAGGGACTTACCTGTGCACCCGAGATTTTTGGCAGCCAGCTAAAAAGAGACCTTGCCCCATTCCTGGCTAGCCATCCCTCATGCAGCATAGTCCAGTATTGCAATGATCTGCTTTTAAGCACTGAGACAGAGGCAGCCTGCAAAGAGCAGACTATAGAACTCCTTAATTACCTTGGAGCACAGGGGTATAAAGTCTCAAAGGAAAAGGCTCAATTAGTTAAGCAGCAGGTTACTTTTCTCGGATATCGTCTGTGCCAAGGGAGTCGTAGTTTGGGCAAAGAAAGGATCCAGGTTATACTTGATAGCCCTCAACCCCGGGACCCGCGAGAATTGAGGGCCTTCCTGGGACTGACTGGCTTTTGTCGGCTTTGGATCCCTGACTACGGGGGGGAGGCTAAATCATTATATGAATCTCTAACTAAGGAGGGTCTGCTACACTGGACATGGAACAGGGAAATGGAAAAAGCATTTCGAGAGCTTAAAGAAGCCTTGGTTCAGCCTCCCGCTTTAGCCCTCCCAGACCCCCGGAAACCATTCACCCTATACGTTCATGAGAGAGGAGGGGTGGCAGCTGGAGTCCTATGCGAGAGGTCAGGACCAACCTGGCGACCCATTGGATATTACTCAAAAGTGTTGGACCCTGTCGCCAAGGGGTGGCCTGCCTGTTTACGGGCCGTTGCAGCAACCACCCTCCTTGTCCAGGAGGCTGAAAAATTGACCCTGGGCGGGGACACTGAGGTTGTGGTCCCCCAAGGGGTGCCTCAAATACTGGGAACAGGCGCAGGGGAAAAGCATCTAAATCCCAGTCGACATACTAGATACGAGGTAGGGCTCTTGCTAGCCCCTAATTTAATCTTTAGGACGGTTAGCTCCCTTAACCCAGCTACCCTATTACCTGATCCCCAGGCTTCTCGTGAGGCCAGCCCCACTCACGACTGTGTTGAAGTGTGCAGCAAGAAACTAAACCCCACCCTGACCTTTCAGACTTGCCCTGGCCCAACCCTGATATCGAGGGATATGTTGACGGGTCTAGTTATGTGGTAGATGGCAAGCGATTTACAGGGGCGGCAGTAGTAGTTAAAGACGAAGGAGTACACAAGTTTAAACTCAGCCTCAATTTATCCGCCCAAGCGGCGGAGCTAGTGGCTCTTATTGAGGCCCTCCGCTTGGGGACCGGGAAAACTATCAACCTATATACTGACAGTCGTTATGCTTATATGGTGGTACATGCTCACGGGACCCTGTGGAGAGAGAGAGGATTCATTACAGCTTTGGGCCAAAAGATTGCGCACAGGAGCCTCATCAAAACGCTTCTCGAGGCCCTGATGCTTCCCCTCCGGGTTGCCGTGATACATGTGCGTGCCCATGGAAGGGCCCCTGAGGCTGAACAGCGCAGGTATAATCAACTGGCTGATCAGGCCGCGAAGGAGCCCGCCCGAGAAGGGGCCTCATGGCTTCTGGTGGTTCAGGATACAGAGGCTAAGACCCCTCCTCCCCAGTATACAATGGAGGAAGTTTACCACACGCAGGCTGCAGGAGCCAGGCAGGTTTCCTCTGGGTGGTGGAAATTACCTAGGGGGGAGATTTTCGTCCCTAGACTAGTGCTCCAGGAAATTCTTTGGCTCCTACATAAAGAGGGACATATGGGGTCGGGAGCAATGGTTGATTTGGCCGCCCGATCCCTTAAGGGGCTGGGCATGCACATGGAAGCCCAAAGAATTGTTAGTAATTGTCCTGCCTGTCAACAAACAAACCAAAAGGGATGCGGCCCTCCTGCCCCAATGGAAGGCCGGCCTTGGGCCACTTTCCCTTTCCAGAGATGGCAAGTTGATTTTGCCGAAATGCCCCCTTGCAGGGGCTATAAATACCTACTTGTATTCGTTGATCAGCTCACTGGATGGGTAGAAGGCTACCCCACCCGGCATTGTCAGGCCCGGGCTGTCACCAAGGCTTTGTTACATGAAATACTTCCTCGTTTCCATCTCCCCGAGGTAATTGAGTCTGACCAGGGAAGCCACTTTACCTCACAAGTGGTTCAACAAGTCTCTCAGGCCCTCGGTATACAATGGAAATTGCACACACCCTGGAGGCCGCAAAGCTCGGGTCAGGTAGAAAGAATGAATAGAACTCTCAAGGACACTCTTACTAAAATATGTACAGAATCTAGTTTGAAGTGGCTTGATGCTCTACCACTCGCCCTTACCCGCATTCGAAGGGCCCCACGTAAGGGTCTTAAACT